>NC_028455.1:6499343-6595162 GCF_000263155.2 Setaria italica | reverse complement strand
ACTGCCGGCTGCCGGTCAGTCAGGTTTGTGTGATCGGTTGCTGGCTGGTGGTTCTGGTTGGAGTTGGGCTTTTTCTTTTTTTTTTCTGCCGTACAGGTCTTTCATTTGGTTGTAGACTTGTGGTCTTCTGATCGTGGACCAGTCCAGCAAATTAGGCGTAGAATGTTCTCGACTTTATATATGCGGGCGATTTTCATTAAAAAATGTTCCTAAATTTTTAGGAAAAAACATTTCTAATATCATCTCCAGCGTTAAAATTATATCGCTAGAATTAGAATTCTACGTACTGGAATTTTTTCATGTCACCAAATGTATAGCGGAATATATGATTACGACGTTCGTACGTAAGAAGAGAGATAAAAATAGTCGCCAAACTGACGAACGCATTCCGAAGATAGTCGGCAGTGGGCACGGTGATCATCGTAGCACAGCACATGATAGCGTGAAGTTAAAATTTGGCAAGTTATTAAAAAAATTATGTTCCAGCAGAGTTGTTACGTAGCTCTCCATCCCATCCGACTTACCAAACTTTCCCTATCACTTGCCAAACAAGTCAATTTGCCTTGCAAAGTGTGGGGCCTACGCGCAGTAATTGCCAGAACAGGGAGCGTAAAATGGAGAGATTGTTGTAGTGCGAAATGGAGAGGATGTTGGAGTGGATGAAAAGTGTATATTTTTATGGAGGAATCTAGCTGTTGAAATTTAAAGAGTAGGAAGTGGATAGTCTGTTGAAATGAGAAACTCAGTATGGAGAGAAAATATTTTTCTAACTTGGCGTAAAAATAAATAGATAATATGTCGGAGATGCTCTAGAGCGCCGGAGTTGATTAAGATTAAAGTAGCACTCCTGTCTTTTTGGCTCAAAAGATAGGCTGCTAGTGTCACTCACTGTACATGAGCATGCCCCAGCTGCGCATGCATGATTAAAGATTGGCTGAGCCCCTATGCTTCTAGGCTCACCATGCCTTTGCGAGCTGCTGCCTTGTTTCTGAAGGCAAGAAGATTCTGGCATGTCCGGTACTGCTCTAGCTAGCATCAGAACTGAATGAATGAATTACTGAAGTGAAAGAGCAATTTGCCTTGTTTCTTTTTCTCCCGGTTGTTTGACACGATTGCCCGGCTGCCAGACACATTTCGAAACCATCCCAACTGGACACTGTACCTCTAGGGAGCACCTTGTGATCCGGTCCAGCTTTGCACCTCTGGCTCACCACCATGATCGGTTAGGTTTGTCCATAATTCTGTACAAATTGTCAGGACTTGAAAGTAGGGGACAAAAATATGAAGTCATCATGCATAAAAGTGCTAAACATTAGTACAACCATACTCCACACGCAGGAATTTGTCAGTGATAGTACAGTAGTGCATTCGATTTAATAAAGTAAGGCTTGATTAACTGATTGCTTAGATATGGCGTGGTCTCCAATAAGCACCTTTTGGTCATGCAATTTTATTTGTTACTTTATATGTAGACGGTGGCAACCATAATCTTTGCAAAAATAATTTCTGTTTGTATTAGCTATATGAAATGTAGAGTCGGTATGCCCACTACTAGCTAGTCGGCTACTCGGCTACTCGGCTTAGATCCGGCCGTTGCCGTTCCAATTATCTATTAATAGCAGCTGTCTTGCATTGTGCTATTCGGTATATAGATTGATAGGCTGTTGAGGGAGTGAGAGCACACCTGTTGAGTCTCTCCATCATCGACGACTGGCGGAGCAACAGGTACATCAGACTCTCAACCTCATTTTGCATTTCTACTTGTTTCCTTGAATCAAGTCAAATTTCTATACGCATCAGTTTCATTGATCAGAAGGCGATATGCGTATGAACGCATGTGCTATTTAATTTCCTATAATGGGCGTTTTCGTCCTTTTCTTTCAGCTATGCTATAATGAATCCATTTTTCTATCTGTACTTTTCTCGAGGAACGAAACTCATGGCATGCATGGTGGTCAACTTAGAGAAACTCCAAATATATTTCAAAAAATTATTCCCCAAAACAAAGTATTGGGAGCTAGCTATTTCAAAATTTTATTTCCCCAAAAACATATCACTCACAGCAGATCGCCAATAAATAGCCCCCAATATTTCAAAACAGGATACATCATCATAATTTGGTCCATTAGTGGGCTGTCCACCTCCCCCTCACGCAGGATCCTCCCCCTCGTGATCTCTAGCGCCGCGCTAGTACCTCTCGTCACCCCTGCGTACGGAGGATTTTGCCGCCGCTCCTGCCTAAGAAAAGCAGTCCCTACGATCTCCAACTTCAATTGGAGATTGGTAAAACGGAATCGCAATGAGTTGACGAAGCTTTCTCATGCATCTGGCATTGGATTTGTCATCGTCAGATGATGAAGGATTGCCTTCGGGGCGAGGGGGGGCAGCTGAAACGCGGGCCCCTGCATTTTTACGGTGAGGAAGGGGTGTTGTTGGAGCGGCAATTTTTCATTTTTCTCCCAAAAACATGTTTTTGAAGGTTTCGATGGGTCTTTTAGAGTTGCTCTTACAGTTTTACCTTATGGCTTATCAGCAATCTGCATCATTTCCTGGCTGGCTGGCTGGCTATCATCGGTAGTTAATTTTTTCAAATGTTTGATGTGATCTTGCTAAAAAATTATGTATTTGTGACGGGGGGAGATACCTTTTTGCGTGGATATAATAATTTTAGTGGAAGAGTTCCGGTGTGAGGTGGGGACTGTACTGGCGAAAACGGTGTGTAGAGTTGTGGATGGCAACCACAATTTTTTATTTTTGCAAAACAATTCCTGTGTGAGGGAATCGGATCAGGGTATAGATCGATTTGTATATATATTTGCAATATAGAGTCGGTACAAGCTCTCATCGGTTGTCTGAACCAAGAGATACCCTAAAGCTAAAGCCTGAAGGTACTGCGTTGTCAATTGGCAGGGCAGCCATTGTTTCTTACGTTACTACTGCTCTCTCCGTCCTAAAATACAGATAGTTTTTTAAAGTTAAATTTGTTTAACTTTGACAACAACATCTCTAAAAGTAATTTGTTTCAAATAGAAAAGATTATGTAGTTGGTTTCGCGATAAATCTATTAACATCATTTTTATATTATTAGTTTATATGATTATTTCACTATTTATGGTTACAATTGAAAAAGGTTAACATTAAAAGAAATCTAAATATAACTAGCTATATTCTGGAACGGAGCGAGTAAATCTCAAGCGAGCTAGAGCAGAGTTTAGCAAATCAGTGCTAGATGAAAGCAGGTACATACCACTCTCTGGTTCGTTCGATTCACGGAGCAGCGGGTACATTCTCAACCTCATCCTGACTTCTTTATCCCTTCGATTGAGTCGAAATTTACAGGTTAATATATTTGTGTCTGGCTGTCCTCGACCTATCAGCATGCATTATCCTTAGTTATACTAACTTGGGAAAAAGAAATATTTGGATATGGCGTACGTGGTCTCCATAAGTACCTCTCTTGGTTGCTCTATTCGTTAGAACAATATATTAATAAAATAAAATACATTACATTTATGAGATTTAGAAACTCCTTCCAATGCAAATCTAGGTATATATTATTTAGTGTTTCCGAGCCAAAGATATTTACGAATGACTAATGGAGTAACAATAAAGTTTTCAAATATTTGATGGGATCTTGTAGAAAGAATATAATTTTGGATATGTTTGGTGGCATGTACCAATTAGTTCATGTATGCAATGGTCCAAGTTAGATGATTGCATTTTTATTTGGATGAGTGAATCGTACCAACTCATTAAAGACGAAACCACCCAAATTAATAAATTTTTAGTCAGAGGAGTGAATCACATGATGTAAAAAATTTTTGATACCATTTAGGATCATCCATATGCATGTGTCGTGTGGTGCATCCAACCAAACATATCTTATGTGGTGGGAGTAACCATAATTTTTAAGCTGCTATATCTCACCGAGCGAAAATAATGCTTCACTCACTCGATTTTTTTCAACCATACGATCCGAAATCGATGGCCGAGATCGAACCGGCCTCCTCCACCTTATCCACCCGACTCCCCCCACCTTAGCGCTGTATCCGTTCCTCGGCCTCTTGTCGGGGGCACGCCGGCGCTCGGCGTCCGGCCGGTGGCGGTCGAAGCTCCCCGTGCGGCGGGGTGGATCCTGTGGGCGGCGTACGTGGCCGCCGAGATAGCCGCGACGAGCGCCCTCAGCAACCTGTCCCTCTGCGGCTCCGATGCGTCGCCGGCTGAGCAGCAGGTGATCGTGTTCTGGGCGCCGTTTCTCCTGCTGCACCTCGGCGGGCCGGACAACATGACCGCCTACACTCTCGAGGACAACGTTCTCTCCCTGCGCAAGTGGGCCGAGATGATCCTGCAGATTGCGGTGGTCCTCTATGCCATCTGGAACTACGTATATCGCTCCCACAGCTGGGATCTGCTCGCGGCGTCGGCCATCATGCTCGTCGCCGGCGGCGCAAGGTACGTGGAGAGGACGCGCGCGCTGTGGCGAGCCAACTTGGACAACATGCAGGACGCGAGCAAGAAGCTGGAGCTGGAAGAAGGGTCCGGGTGGTCCCGCTCCACTGATGCCGTCGTGGGATCCACGATCACCAGGATCCAGGGCCGCCGGAACCGGGAGCTTAAGGATGACGAGGCGCTGCTCCTTGCTCAGGATTTGTTCCACATCTGGCGTCATGCCCTGGTGAATCATCCGTCGACCCCCGATCATCTAGCCAGCGCACCAGCATTCTCGCTGGGGTGGGAGAGCATGTGCAAGGTGGTGGAGATGGAGGTCTCCCTCATGTACGATGTCCTCTACACCAAGGCCACCGTGGCGCACACCTGGGCAGGCTACCTCATCCGTCTCCTCTCGCCCCTCGCCACCGCCGCCGCCGCCGCCGCGTCCCTCTTCTGGTTCCACTGCAACAGCAATAATCATGGCCGGCGGATCAGGGGATCTTTCGTCGGCCGGGATCACCTAGCTCCTGATGGGCGCCGCCTTCGCCCTCGACGTGGTGTGGCTGCTGAGAGCCCTCGGCTCGACCTGGACGTACGCCTTCCTGAGGAAGGAGGCATGGGGTTGGTTGCAGCACCATGCGCTGTGCGCTGGGAGATGGCACCAGCTCCGCCGCGCCGTCGTCTACCTTGATCCGCTGCGGCTGGTGTTCGGCATCGACCCGGTGGAGCTACAGGAGGTGGTCCGGCACCATCGGGCGGTACAACCTGCTGCACCATGACGGCCATCTCCTCATGCTGGGGCAAGGAGGCCCTTCACAGGGGCATGGACATATTCGAAGGGAAAGGACTGCCCAAGTTCGGGCGTGAGTTCGAGGAGGACGTCATCGCGTGGCACATCGCCACCTGCATCTTCCTCTCGCGCATCGCGAGGAAAATACCGGCGGAATCCTCGGCGTACGTCGTGGAAGCCATCGAGGTGATGTCGGAGTACCTGATGTTCCTCGTCGCCGTACGCCGGCGGATGCTGCCGGGCCTTGTCCTCCACATCCTGCTCGACAAGACCCGCGACACCTTGGATGATTTCCTGTGGGACAAGGACGGCGAGGGTAAGGGAGCTAGTAGTCGCTACAGCACTGATCCTGCAGCAGGGGACGATAAGGAGAAGCTCGCCACCATCCTGTGGGAGACGGGGAACAACAAGCCACACTGGGCTCTCCAGGACGATGGCAAGCTGCTTGTCTCGGACGCAGTCGTGATTGCTGGCGCGCTAACAAACTGCAGCAAGGACGACCACAAAGTGCCACAGCTGCTGGAGCTCGTCTTGAACGTGTGGGTCGATAAGCTGCTCTACGCGGGCGTCAGGTGCAGCAGGGAGAGCCACGCCAAGCAGCTCAGCGCTGGCTGTGAGCTCACCACCATGTTGTGGGTGACTGTGCAGCATGCCGGCCCATTTCGCATCGGAGAGAGGAAGCCCGGCTACGACGAGGCAGAGCATAGAAGGGAGACCGAGAAGAAGAAGCCCGAGACTGAGGAGAAGAAGAAGGAGGAAGAGGAAAGGAAGAAGTCTGAGGAAGAGAAACCACCTGTTGTTGGTACTACCACGTGGGTACCCCCCATGGTTTGCGCCGCCACAGCGGCGGCGGCGGCGGCGGATGACAGACCTTGATGAATCAGAGGAAGCCGACGAATCTGGGATGCCCGCAAGATGAACCTGATGAGGATGCCGAAGAATATGACGTGCCGATCAAGTATGTTACATTGTACTGATGATGCGTTGAATACATGGTGAGCGTTTGCATCTCGTCCATTGAGGGTTGAGTGAAATTGGTAGATCAAATGTACTAACTCACATTGTGTTCTGGATCGACTACAAAGTTGCAATGGTTTGGAAGGAAATATACATCTACTGCCTCTACGGTGTGTTTTACAATTTCTAGCTAGTAGCACTTTTTTGGAAGGACATAAATGACCTGAAAGGACCTCATTCAGATTTTACTTTTTATAGGCCATTTCATGTCAGGTATCTTGTTTTCCTTAATACTCCTACTACATGATATTAATGCCAGCAACTTCATACTAAAAATATTTATTTGTAAAAATCATTAAAATCTTAGGACAACAGTGGAGGTTTCTTTTTCCCCTCCAACGTACTCCATCTGTTCCAAATTATAGGTTGTTTTGAAATTCTAGACACAATCTATATCTAGATGCATAATTATATCTATGAATCTAGAAAAACTAAAACGATCTACAAATTGGAACGAAGGGAGTACAAAATAGCAATGGAAATATGAAAGTAATGGTTGAAACTCCTCCTGTGATGAATTACTTTATTTTTCCTTGTGTAAGAAACGCATGCCCCTCTTGTATATATGGAAATTATACGTGACCTGGTGTGTCCCCTGTTTTCCTTTTCTTTTATCAAACCTCCAACTACTTTGGAATGAAACCAAGAGTCCCCGATCCGACGTGGCGCCACACCCGTACACTTGGCACGAAGGAGCCACCCGGTCCCACCATGGACCCACCATGGACCCACCATCCTGACCCCACCAGCAGGCCAATCGCATTCACGCCGCGGCCGGCCGCAGGGGACGGGCAGGCAGCCACCACGACGCCTCGGCCTCGCTCCCTCCATTTCCTGTCCTGTGCGGTGCCCCACTCCCCCGCGGCCGCACGCACGCCGCGCCCACCACCACCACCATTCCCCCCCTCCGATCCCACCCGCCCGCCGCTAGATCCGGCCCACGCCGCCTCCCCCTCCCGCCGCCCGCCCGCCTTCGCCCGCCGAAGCGGGAGGAGGCCTGCCAGAGTGTGGGGGACTCCCGGTCTCCCGCCGCGCTTCGCCCACGGGAGGGAGGCGGGGAGAGGAGCGCAGGCGCAGCGATGGCGCGGCGGGTGCGGCCGTCACACCTGGTCCTCGCGCTGGGCGCCGCGTATCTCCTCCTCATTCTCCCTAAAGTTCCGTCGAGTGCTCGACCTGGCAGCCGCGAACCTCGCTGCAACCGACCCCGCGCCTTCTCCTCCCTTCCTCCTCCGACCACCTCCCCCCGGGCGCTCCATCCAACTCCACCCCCACCCCCTCCCCGCACCTCCACCGTCCAGCCATTCTGGCACCGCTACGACCGCGTCTCCCTCCCGGACCCCTCCACCCACACCCCGCGACCGCGCCTCCGCGCTCGACCGCATGGCCGACGACGCCTGGTCCCTCGGCCTCACGGCGTGGGAGGAGGCCGCGTCCTTCGCGGGCGACCCCTGGGCGCTGCTCGCCTCCGCCACCGCCCGCGCCTCCGACGCCTCCAGGTGCCCCTCCGCCGTCTCCCAGCGCGCCAGGGGGCGGGTCGTCTTCCTCCCCTGCGGCCTCGCCGCGGGCTCCTCCGTCACCGTCGTCGCCACGCCCCGCGCCGCGCACAGGGAGTACGTGCCGCAGCTCGCGCGGATGCGCCAGGGGGACGGCACCGTCATGGTCTCGCAGTTCATGGTCGAGCTCCAGGGGCTGCGCGCCGTTGATGGAGAGGAGCCGCCCAGGATACTGCACCTCAACCCGAGGCTCAGGGGGGACTGGAGCCAGCACCCCATCCTCGAGCACAACACATGCTACAGGATGCAGTGGGGCGCCGCGCAGCGTTGCGACGGCACGCCCACCGACGACAACGAGGACAAGGGTACGATGTATGACTTGCATCGCCATTTTAGGATTAGAGGCATCGCCAGCCTAGTAGTGTCATGTTTCTGTTAGAAAAAAAGTAGTACGAGATGGCCTGCGATGACTTCTTCTGAACAATCACCAAAAAGCAGAAGTACTAACAGAGTTAGCAGTACTTGTAGAGAATTTTGAGCCAACATTTTTGTCACAATTGCCCTTTTTCCCACAATTGGCTGCTACTAAGATTAACATTCATGGCTACTATGGATGGTTTCATTTCTTGTGGGTAGATAGCAAACTAGCAATAGTTCTCTATTAATTGTAATTTTTGCAATAGTTTCATTAACATCTTCGCACTTTTTACCTCATGTTCCTATTAATTGTTAGTGAACTGACTGTGGTTATAACTGCCTTTGTCAGATTGAATAACTATACAAAGTTAATTCCTATTAAGTGTCCTATTTTTCACTGAGAGACAAATCAGAAAGGTGTCTGCATTCTGTGGTTTAGAGTGACATGATGTCCTTTCATCCTCAGGCTAGCATATTTAGCTAAAACCTACAATTTCATATTTTCTGACAGTTGATGGATTCCCCAAATGTGAGAAATGGATACGTAATGATATTGTTGACACCAAGGAGTCGAAGACAACTTCATGGTTGAAGAGATTCATAGGGCGTGCAAAGAAACCAGCCATGACATGGCCATTCCCCTTTGTAGAGGAGAGGCTGTTTGTTTTGACTATACAGGCCGGAGTTGAAGGTTTCCACATTTACGTCGGCGGTCGACATGTGACATCTTTTCCTTATCGACCAGTATGTTCTTTAGACATGTTTGTCTGCTGTTTCTTTTCAAACTTCTTTTTTGTTATGGTATTTATGATAAACACTTAGGGGTACCAGGTGATCATTTTCAGGGGTTCACTCTTGAAGAAGCAACAGGATTATTTGTTAAGGGAGATGTAGATGTACATTCAGTTTATGCCACTGCTCTTCCTATGTCTCATCCTAGTTTTTCTCTTCAACAAGTCCTTGAGATGTCAGAAAAGTGGAGGTCTCGGCCACTCCCAAAACGTCCTGTTTCCCTTTTCATTGGAATATTGTCTGCGTCGAATCATTTTGCTGAGCGCATGGCTGTGAGAAAAACATGGATGCAGACTCCAGAAATTAAGTCTTCTGAAGCAGTTGCTCGATTCTTTGTTGCACTGGTAAGCAAATTATCCATCCAAATAGATGATTCTGTAGTTAAACATTAAGCCCTTACATGCTAACAAAAGGGGCACAAATTCAAAGATGTCTATATTTATTCTTAGGTGCATATGCCCATTGGAACATACGACTGATTATAATTAGTCATGCCTAAAATGCTATGTAACTAACAAGGTGTTGTAGCCCTGTTATTTGAGGATCTGATTCGTGCTAGATCAAAATGCATCTTCAAGTCCTTGTGGTATAACTTGCAATCTGTATTTAATTCTATGCCTAGTAAAATGCGCATAGCATGGAATGTTGAAAGTGCAGATAATCAAATGTATGACAGCACCAAGTTGTGTGTGAAATTGTATATATGTTGAAGACTCTGTCTCTGTGGCAGCTATACACCTTTCATCACCATGTTTGAAATGCAATCATCTTAAATTCTGTGGAATAGCTACCCAGCAAGTCACCACCCTTACTGCCTTACCATTCCTCTTACTGTGTGAAATATCTTGCTTAGCAAACTAACTATTATCAATTGACACCAAACTCCTAGTTTTCTAATGAAATTATTATGCTCCCAATGATGGGAAATATTAGTGGCATGTTCATTTTCTAAGAGAAATTATAAATGTGCTAAGAATTAAATACCAGCTGCTTCATGATAAAACTGTGGTTGCAGAATTCAAGGAAAGAGGTCAATGTAATGCTGAAGAAAGAAGCAGAATACTTTGGAGACATTGTCATTTTGCCATTCATAGATCGTTATGAGCTGGTTGTTCTGAAGACAATTGCTATTTGTGAGTATGGGGTAAGACACTCATCCTGTTATTGCTCTTGTACTTCTTGCATTTGTATTGTTTGCCAATGTCAACTATAGCGAACTTGCAATGGCTTGTGATCTATTTCTATCTATGCTCAATAATTGCGGCTCTTTTGACAAGTCGCTTCTAGGAGAAGTTAAGCCTTTCTATAGTTGGCTAATCGACTATGGCAATCATGAAAGTCCCTAGAAATTTTAGTTGCCACCCAAAACCTGCCAATCAATAATAAGCACCCTGTGTCGACTAATTATGAACTTGATGTCTACTACTCTTATCATCTTGCAGGTCCAGAACTTGACTGCTGCATACATAATGAAATGTGATGATGATACATTTGTTAGGGTAGATGTGGTTCTTAGACACATCAAGTTGAACAACGGTGGCAAACCGTTGTATATGGGGAACCTTAACCTCTTGCACAGACCATTGAGAACCGGAAAATGGGCAGTTACAGATGAGGTAATACCCTAATTTTAAAGCAGGAATTGCCAGCTCACGCATCATTCCTTGTTAACTTGTACTTGCAGCCCATTTTGTGTCGTCAACACTTACCTCATTATCTTCATCGCCAGTCCTGACTCTTTACCAATAATTATACTGCAGGAATGGCCTGAAGATATCTACCCGCCTTATGCAAATGGACCGGGCTATGTAATCTCTGGTGACATAGCAAAGTTCATTGTATCTCAGCACGCCAACCAGAGTTTAAGGGTGAGTTTGGCGTCTGCTTAAGATATATTTTCACATAAGCTCTGTATCCTGATGTTCCAGCTGGTCAATTTCTTTGTGTTGGTGCCTTGCAGCTATTTAAGATGGAAGATGTAAGTATGGGTCTATGGGTTGAAAAATTCAATTCCACGACGCCTGTCCAGTACTCCCACAGCTGGAAGTTCTGCCAGTACGGTTGCCTGGAGAACTACTACACTGCCCACTATCAGTCGCCTAGGCAGATGGTGTGCTTGTGGGATAAGTTGATCCGCGGCCGGGCATCCTGCTGTAACTACAGATAGCGCAGTGAAAGATTGGCATCCCACTATCCCAGCCAGGTTTAGTTTGCTTGGCTGGTGTTTTCTTTTTTCTGACACGGATCGATAGCGTAGGTGTTTTTGCTCATCCATTGCCGGCTCAACTTTGAGCCAAAAGAATGGATGCAGAGGTTGGAGCTTGAAGATTAGGAAGCCCCAGCCAGTGCATTCGCCTGATCTGCATTTGACATCTTGTGGCGTTGCCATTGGCATCCTGGTTCTTGTAATTGATCCCAATTTTGATGTGGTAGGTCAGATTAGCATAATCAGATCAGATTGTATGCCCCTATTCTTGTAACTAGACGACACGGAATGCTGTCTGTCCTTTGCTCGGTCTCCTGCTGGTGCTAAAATGTGAAATCAGCACCATTCCTTTCTTTCAAACTTTTGTTTAATTTATAATTTATTATGGCACGTTTGAACGCAATTTTTTTTTGACGAAATAAATAAACTAGGTGAAAATTTCCAGGAACAAGCAGTTTATTCTTTTAGGATATTGAGAAGGAAACGTATCTGGTGCAAACCGTCTACCATGTGCAACCTTGAAAACTATGAATTAAGGTCATAATATACTAATTCAATGAATAGGGTTAGTGGTGGGATTATTTTGTAGTTAAGCCCCCCACCCGCCGGTCACTTTTGATGTAGCATCTTTTCCATGATATGCAAAAGTGATCGGCGGGTAGGGGGCTTAACTGCAAAAAGCATCTCGTAGCTTTGATTTATAGTTTCCAAGATTACACGGGGTAGATGATTTGTATCAGATACGTTCCTATTGAAAAAGGAGAATGCTTCGCATACTACTCCGCGTGTTTAGGACTACTTATCCGCTTTAGGTTTTGTAGCTCCATTTCAAAATTATCTTGCCAAACACTTCCAACTCCAACAATACTAACTTAAAAGAAAAGATGAATCTAGCCGCCCTTCTAAAGTTTTGTGATGCTCCGAAAACACACGTTTCGTAACTTCTTTGGTGGAAATTAACCGCGCAGTACCATTGCGTACACCGCTCCGCTTCGTGAGGGAAAAAAAAAATCGATCTCCTTTCTGCCGCCGCCCCCTCCCCTCCCGACTATTCACCTGCGCGCCGCCCTACCCCTCACAACACAGTACCGCCGCCAACCCTTCTTTGCTCCGGCGTCCAGAAATCAGACGAGATGGATGGTGACGACCGTCCCCATTCCCAAATCCAATCCTACCGGTGCGCACGAACAAGGTGGGATGAATGAGCTTGGCATGGCTGTTGATTTGATTGTTGATTAATGCAGTGGAGAGGCTTGTGGTGTTGTGGAGAATCCGTGGACAGAAGGAATCGGGCGGCGGAGGAGCTGAGGTCGTGAATCGCTCGGCGGCGGCGGAGCTTTGTTCTTGCAGACAGAAGAAAAGAAGAACGCAGCAGCTGCAGCTGCAGCTCAAAAGTGCACAAAAATGCAGTCCCTTCGATGAAATTCCTCTAAACCAAACACCAACTTGTCCTGAGCTTTAACCAAAGTTGAAGCTGGTACAAACTTCTACAAGTAATAGATAGAACTTTTGCTTCAAAGATTAATGAATTTAAAGATACGAACCGCTGAAATCTGGGAAAAACACGGATTCCTTCAGAACCTTTAGACTCTGCCCGTCAGTAACATTGGAAATACTGAAACAGTGTAAAATTCATTCTTTAACCTCCAATTTAAATATCCAAACTCATTTTTCTATACTCAAGAACTACTGAGATATGTTAACCATATATCACACGTCCCATTTTGAGTAAATTTATTCAAAGTGTTAGCCACCGGGGGCACAGTAGTAGTTGGGTAATGTAGTTGGGTAATGTAGCTGCGAAAAGAAATCCTAACCCGAGCCAAAGGTAACAGAGACTATTCTGACTTAATTCTTACAATTTCTGAAGCTGGAGTTTACACAGTTAGTCAAACGGGTCCATAGCTCCTATTTTTCTGGAGTTGGTGGAACGAAGTAAAAAAAAGTTGAAGTTGGTAGAATGGAGCTGTTTTTTATGGAGCGGTTCCAAACACACCCTAACTCATGAACAGTGCAGTTACAATATAAGATGAACTTAAATGTTCAAAGTTGAGCAATAATCCAGGTGATTTCGAATTATTTGACCTCATTATTGTAATTTGTAAAGGAGTTGTACGAATGGATTTATGTGGAGTACTCGTGAAAAGATACGAGTGGAGGCATTCCCTGGCAACGCGGTGGACGGCGATGGCCGCGCTGCGGCTACCCAGAGCTCCGGCCACGGCCACCCTGGCCGGCGCGGGCGTCCCGCACCGCTTCCGAACGCCGGAGCAGCCTCCACGGCCACCTCGGGTCCCTAACACGGCCCACCTCAATGCGCTGCTCACGGCCTACGGCCGCCGCGGCTGCATCCGGGACGCCCAGCAGCTGTTCGACCGGATGCCCCGCCGCGACGTCATCTCCTGGACGGCGCTCCTCACCGCCTACGCCGACGCCGGCGACCCCGCTTCCGCGCGCCTCGTCTTCGACGACATGCCCCGCCGCAACGCCGCCTCCTGGAACGCGCTGCTCATGCTCTACCTCCGCGCGGCCCGGTGGAGGCCTGCCACTGCGGCGGCGGCCGCGCACGCGCTCTTCGCGAAGATGCCGGCGAAGAACGCCGTGTCCTACGGCGCCATGATCACGGGGCTCGCAAGGGCGGGCATGCTGCGGGAGGCCGAGGCGGTGTACGGGGAGATGCCGCCGCAGTGGCGGGACCCCGTTGGGTCGAATGCGATAATGGCTGCGTACCTGAGGGCCGGGGAGCTTGGCATGGCCCTGAGGGTGTTCGACGGAATGGCGGCGAGGGACATCTTTTCCTGGAGTGCTTTGGTTGATGGGCTGTGTAAGTATGGGACTGTATCGGAGGCGAGGAGGCTGTTTGAGGCAATGCCGGAGCGGAATGTGGTGTCCTGGACCTCGATGATCCGGGGGTACGTGAAACGTGGGATGCGCAGAGATGGTATCTTGCTGTTCCTGGACATGAGAGATGAAGGTGTTCAGGTTAATGAAACGACACTCTCAGTGGTGCTGGATGCCTGTTCTGAGGCCAGTCTTGTCAGAGAAGGAATTCAGATTCATGGGTTGATTATAGCAATGGGTTTCGAAAAGGATGTTTTCTTGGGTGACTCGATAATCATAATGTATTCCCGCTTCGGTTGGATGGTCGATGCTAGAAGGGTGTTTGCTTTCATGGAGCATAAGGACATAGTATCGTGGAACTCACTGATCACAGGGTATGTTCAGAATGACATGATTGAAGATGCACATGTGCTTTTCAAGTTGATGCCTGAGAGGGATGCTGTTTCTTGGACATCAATGGTAGTTGGGTTTGCTAGTAGGGGTTGGATGAGAGAGGCCACTGACCTCTTTGAGCAAATGCCAGGAAAAGATGGGGTGGCTTGGGCTGCAGTTATTTCCAGTTTCATTGCAAATGGAGACCACGTAAATGCTGTGCGGTGGTTTCGTCGTATGTCAAAGGAAGGGTGCAAGCCTAATACAGTGGCTTTTAGTTGTTTGCTGAGTGCTTTGGCTAGTCTGGCAATGGTGAATCAGGGATTGCAAGCCCATGCCTATGCGGTCAACATGGGATGGGTATTTGACTCAGCTGTTTACACTTCATTGGTGACAATGTATGCAAAATGCGGTAGGTTGGCAGAGGCTCATCGTGTTTTCTCAAGCATCAGCAGTCCAACCCTCATTGCCACTAATTCTATGATTACGGCATTTGCACAACATGGCTTGGCAGAAGATGCGCTCAAACTTTTCAACAGAATGCAAAATGATGGCCAAAGGCCTAACCATGTGACATTCTTGGGAATTCTGACTGCTTGTGCACGAGCTGGTTTAGTTCAACAAGGTTATAACTACTTTGAATCCATGAAATCAGTCTATGGCATTGAACCAAACCCTGACCACTATACCTGCATGGTTGATCTTTTAGGCCGTGCAGGCTTCCTTGCTGAAGCACTGGAAATGATTAACTTGATGCCCCAGAAAGATTATCCTGATGCATGGGCAGCTTTGCTTAGCTCTAGTAGCCTCCATTCTAATCTTGCTTTTGCAAAATTAGCAGCAGAGAGGCTACTTGAGATGGATCCTTACAACGCAACAGCTTACACAGTCCTGTCAAACTTGTTCTCCAAAGCAGGGATGGAGGATGATGAAGAGATGCTAAAAGTTGCACAATTGTCCAACATGGCTAGTAAAAGTCCTGGGTATAGCCTCATCATACAGGAAAAGAATAACACGGAATGAGCACCTCCAGGTGCAGATAACTGGCATAACTGGCATATTGTAAGACAGGAATATAGGATTCACAAAGGAACAATTCTAATGCCAAGAGTAGATGTCAATTTTTTGATATGTTTTGTATGCCATTGCAGAGTCAGTAATTGGAACTGAGACAGCATAGCACACTTGGGCCAGGACATTTTTCATTTTTAATGCCTAAGTATATGTGGATATCTGATAAGATAATTACTGATATGAAGATTAAGGAGCCTGTTGATCTGGATCAACTATTTGGTTAGTTTTACTTCCTACTTCACCTTATGTTTTTGGGATAGCAATTTCAGTATGCAACTGATCAGTTGTATTTGATTCATGGAAGAGTTTTTTCTTTTTCTTTTGTTTGGATCCCTGCAAAGGTAGTTTGGCACATGTAAATCTTATCCACATAGCAGAATACAGTACCATATAATGTTGTTTATATTCTTTACAATTCTGATGTTTATTGCATCTGTTGCACCCTTTTTCAGACTCTGGAGAGTCAATGATGCTTCTGCAAATAATGCATCTGCTATCATGACATGTTGTGCAACAAGAAAATCCTTTGGTGCTGTGTGCTTTCAACCTTCAGGAATATTTGTGCAAGATATAATCTTCTCATCCATTGTTAGAGAAGAGAGTCATTTAGTGAGGTAATCTTTATGCTGATTCAGTCATTCGGATGAGGCAACCATACCAACGTGAATGGATAATTAGGCTTTTGTTTTTAGAAGTTTCCAAGTAATTCATGAAGGTCTACGATGCTCTGCTCAACAAAATAGGGGTTTATCTTTGTGCCTTTGTTATAGATGTGGCAGGTGGAGTTTGACTTGCATGGTAAACTTTTTTTGGTTTAGCAAATTGCTGAGTAATGAGCAAAAGATCCTAATTTTGGGAACACAACATCAGCTCGTTCTCTCTGAATACATGGTCATGTTCATGAACTTTCTTTTGTTCTAATCCTCTTCTATTTATTCTATGACATTTTTTCAGTGCTCTACAGTCTACGTTGCACAAGTCATGTCAAGATCATGACGGTTTTTATATACATGATGGTAGTTGGGGTGCTTAACCATATAGATCAACACAAGAATCATGACTAGTCCAATACTGTAACCAATTCGCTTCAACCTCAATCACTCGATTTTCTTTGTACTTTACCGGAAGGCTTGTTGGGATCCCATAAATAGCCAACATTTGCAATTCAACTTTAATTGCCATCTGTTTCTGAACCATGGATCCAGTTCTTCTCTCCATCCTCTTATGCTTATGGATCTTTATTGTAGTGTATTGGAGGAGGAGGAACAGCATGAGGCAAAGGCTTCCACCCGGACCTCCAACATGGCCAATCTTTGGTAACCTTCTCCAGTTGAGCCCTCTTCCACACAAAGACTTTGCTCGATTCTGCACCAAATATGGCCCCCTTGTCTATCTCCGCCTAGGAACCATTGATGCCATCACCACCGACGATCCTGAAGTCATCCGTGAAATACTCATCCGGCAAGATGAGGTCTTTGCTTCACGACCTCGGACACTGGCTGCTGTCCATCTTGCCTACGGGTGTGGCGATGTGGCTCTTGCTCCGCTGGGGCCAAACTGGAAAAGGATGAGGAGAGTTTGCATGGAGCACCTGCTGACAACCAAGAGGCTCGAGTCTTTTGCTGCTCACCGAGCTCAGGAGGCTGAGCACCTCTGCCAGTTTGTATGGGCCAAAGCTCAGTCTGGGAAGCCCGTGAACCTCAGAGAGGTTCTCGGTGCGTTCTCCATGAACAACGTCACAAGGATGTTGCTGGGGAAGCAGTACTTCGGGATCCAGTCCGCAGGCCCTGGTGAAGCGATGGAGTTCATGCACATCACCCATGAGCTGTTCTTCCTGCTGGGCCTGATCTATCTTGGGGACTACTTGCCGGCTTGGAGGTGGGTTGACCCATATGGGTGCGAGAAGAAGATGAGGGAGGTCGAGAAGAAGGTGGACGACTTCCACCAGAAGATAATTGATGAACACAGGAAGGCTTGGGAGGCCAAGAAGAGTGCTGCGGCTTCCCTGGATGATGACGATACCAAAGAAGAGATGGACTTCGTCGATGTGCTTCTATCTTTGCCTGGTGAGAACGGGAAGGAGCACATGGATGATGTCGAGATCAAAGCTCTGATGCAGGTACGCTTATACTATTACAAAATCATGTGCTTTTTAATTCTGATTATTAGGCACAATAATACATGTTTTAGTTTTAGAAGTGTTGTGCATACTGAATTGTTCAAGCAGAACTGATACAATCCCAGTGTAAGTACATGAATGAAATCAATGCATGTTCATATGCAGGACATGATCGCTGCGGCTACGGACACTTCATCAGTGACCAACGAGTGGGTGATGGCGGAGGTGATCAAGAACCCGCGCGTGCTCCGGCGGATCCAGGAGGAGCTGGACGCGGTGATCGGGCGCGACAGGATGGTGGTGGAGTCGGACCTCGCCCACCTCCCCTACCTCCGGTGCGTGGTCCGGGAGTCCTTCCGGATGCACCCGGCGGGTCCCTTCCTGATCCCGCACGAGTCCCTGAAGCCGACGACGATCATGGGGTACCATGTCCCGGCGCGCACGCGCGTGTTCATCAACACGCACGCGCTGGGCCGGAACCCGCGCGTGTGGGACGCCGTCGATGAGTTCCGGCCGGAGCGGCACCTGCCGACGGCGGAGGGCGGCCGGGTGGAGATCAGCCACCTGCCGGACTTCAAGATCCTGCCGTTCAGCGCCGGGAAGCGCAAGTGCCCCGGTGCGCCGCTGGGCGTGGCGCTGGTGCTCATGGCGCTCGCTAGGCTCTTCCACTGCTTCGACTGGTCCCCGCCCGACGGCCTCCGACCCGAGGACGTCGACACCCGGGAGGTCTACGGCATGACCATGCCCAAGGCCACGCCGCTCGTCGCCGTCGCCACGCCGCGCCTCCCGCCCCACATGTACGCCTCCTTAGCCTGACGCCTAGCAGCTGGTGCCTGACGCCTAGCAGCTGGTGCACCATGGCTGGCGCCTGGCGGCAGCGAAATGTAACGCCAACCTTGGTGAATTGGTGATCCTCCATGCATCTTGGTCGCCATGGCTAATAGTAACAGAGAACTGATCCGATGTAAACATATATGATGAATGCAATTACAAATTCCTCCTTAATTTGAGTTTGAGATAAATGTTTAAGAATTAAGATTGATCTTGGGGAGCTACTCACAATGCCATGGCGGCGACGGAATGTACCGCATGTCATGGCCATAGTGAATTGGTGATCCATGCATCTTTGGTCGCCATGGCTAATAGTAACAGCGAGCTGATCCTATACGTAGACATAAACGATGAATGAAATGTGAAATTTCCTCCCTAATTTGAGTTTGAGATAGTACATGTTTAAGAATAAAGATCACTTGATGATGAGCTACTCATAACGCGACGAAAAAGCACAAGCATCAAACTGTTGAAACGGCTGCTGACGTGGCCTCGAGATCATGCACGGCATGTCGGCATGACCGGAAAACCCTATCCGTCTGCCAGTTTTTGGCATACCAATGCATCACCCGCGGCCGCCATTTATGAGCTTGGTATCAGCACCAACAGCCCAACAGAAAGCTGAAACGGCTTTTCCTTTCAAAAAAAAAAAGCTGAAACGGCTTCGCCGACCCTGAGCCCTATAAAACCCCAGCTGCTGAGCCACTCCACGATCACAACCCAGAGCAACAGCAAGAGCAGTAGCAGCAACACTAGCAAGGAAGAAACTACAGAGATCGAGATGGCGAGGAAGGGCGTTGCGGCGGCGGTCATCGTGGTGGCGGCCATGGCGTTCCTGGTGGTCACGATGGCGGCGAGGCCGGCCGAGGGCGCCGTGACGTGCGCGGAGGTGGACTCGAACCTGCGCCCCTGCGTCGGGTACGTGACGGGCAAGGAGGCGGCGCCGCCCGCCGAGTGCTGCGCCGGCGTGAAGCGGATCAGGGCGCTGCCGTCCGGCACGGTGGAGCGGCGGCAGGCGTGCGAGTGCGTGAAGCAGGCCGCGGCGAAATTCCCGGGGCTCAACGCCGACGCCATCCGCGACCTCCCCGCGCGCTGCGGCTCGCCGCTGCCGTTCCCGCTCACACTCAACTTCGACTGCACCACGTACGTCGTGTCTAATTAAGCACCTCCTTACATATATCTTCGCTAAATTACTGCGATTCTATATATATGCTAACTTTATCAATTAGCTAGGTTTTCTTGGTTATATACTAATTAGTGCAAATTTTCGTTTTGGTTTCTGACTTTTTTCAGAATTCCATGAACTGAACTCATATGAAGGCAAAGAGGCCATCCTGAAAGTGTGGAGAGACTAAAAGATGTAGAGAGGGGAGTAGAATAAGAGAGTTCACTCACTCTAAGTGAACTTGTTGCTTTTGTAACAATAATGTCCCTTGCTTTGCATGCTAGATTTTATCTAATGTACTGGAAATAATGTGTTGGGCGTCGTCACCATGCATGCTTTTGTGGTGGTTTGTTGCATTGCATCTCTCCCTGCGTGGAGAGGAGTTGTCTCGAGTTGTTCAACGCTGGTGTTCACAATATTGATGACCTCCAGTTGTTTGTACTACTTGTTTTTCTTTACCTCTTCTAATAAAACTTGCTGGAAATCTCTTGATATCATTTTTTGGGGAAAAAAAGACTACACCGTCATGATACTAGGAAGAAGCGGAACTAGCGCCGGAACGTTCGATCCACGACGATGAGATACGCGAATGCCATCCAGACATCATGTAATAACATAACAGCCCGATCAAGCTTTGGTTCTTTGATTTGCTCAACAGAACACTTGCTGCTGGAGTGGCACATGCCAATTTTTTTTGAACCGAACCGTACGAGACAGTGCGAGTTGTTATTGATATAGCAGAAAAAATACAAGACTACTGGAAGGTCATAGACAGGAAAAAGAAAAGAAAAGGGAAAAACAGCTAGATTCACCCGGTTGGATTGGGACATCAACGCGGGTAACCACTTAACTCTAAACTGTCAAACCTGACTGGTTGGATTGGGACATCAACACGATCACACCACTCCACTTAAATAGCGGCAGTAGATCACACTACACCACTCGACGCACAACAACGCAGAGCCGAAGCCTTTATCGCGGCACCCCTGACAGTCTCACACTCATGTAGTCGCCAAACCTCCAGGCGTGACTCTGCATCGATAAGGAACTAATAGGAGCAAACCGCAACTCACCGAGAAAGCCACCGCCATACGGGACCCTTTGCCGTAGTGCCGCTGTAACACCACATTCCACCTGGCAGAGTGAAACCACCAGATCCGAACCTCTCGCAGGCTGCCTTGCAGTCGCCACCACGAAAACACAGCGCACAGGGCCTCGCCACACCGCCGTTAGACTCCACCTCACTCTCGCACGCGGGGGCCTTGCCACGTCTGCAACAATACTCCATGTCACGGATCCGTTTCTTTAGTCGCAGTTAGAATGGTGAGCAATGTTGCCCCGCGTCCCAAGGTCTCCATCGAACAACCAAACTGTTGCCGCAGGTTGACTTCGCCTCGTTGCTCAACCCGCGCACATAGCCTCCGCTGCTGTGCCAGCAAGCCAAAGAAGTCGCTTGCGCCGTCTTCCTATGATGTACCACACCGGAGTAGCCTAGCAAAGCCGAGCAATCTGCCGTAGTCCGCTGCAAACCTAGTTGTCCCACGATGTCGTTGCTGCAAGTGTCGTTCTCCGACGCAGTCCCACGCCGTACTGACAGCTACTAACCAACGCCAGCCGCCACGGTCCGCTGCAAGTAGCCAACCCGACAAACATGCAACGACCTCTGGCCGCCACCATAACAAACGATCGCCTCCACGTGAGCTTGGCAACTCCCGTCAAGCCTGTTGCGGCAAGACCCCACCACCGGTCGCAGCCTCCCATGACCATCAACGTCACCAGTATTGCTAGAAGCCGATTTTGGTCCCTAGAAACGACACCTCCTAGGAGGGCACGAAACCAATAGCGCCGCCGTCGCTCGTCCATAAACTGGACAAGGTTTTCACCCAGAGAACCCTGTGCAGTAGGGATAGTGCTTCAACATGGCACTCCCAACGGCGAGAACGACGCCCAAAGGCGCCGCCGCCATCACCACGAGCAAGGGCTTTCGCCCAGAGTATCCCATCCTCAGCGCTAAACGCCCTCAGCCCGGCAGTACCAGGACCCCAGCCATGAAGAACCACTCGGGGGCGGCATTGCCGCCATGCCTCCTCATCCGCTGCCACTGCATGCCTCAGACGCGCCATCGACCTCACATACGTTGCGCCGTAGGCATCGCACCCGTACCCCTGCCGGGGTGGAGCACCACCTAGCCCTTTGAGCCGTCGCCGTTCCTCGCACCGTGCCCAGCCGCCGCCGCGCCCAGGCCACGGCAGCGCGACCACCTCGCGCCTCGCCGGATCGCCTTCGCCTCGCCTGCTCACTGCCGTGGCTACGCCACGTGGGCCCCACAGCCACCGCGCAGCCCAGCCGCAGCAACCCGTGCCTGCCTGAAATCCGCATGGACCACGGCCAGTGCGCTGGCTGCCCCCGCAGATCAGGCCTCAGGGGCGCCGCATCTATCGCCCCGAGCCGCCGCCGCCGTCCGCACCTGGCGGCGATGCAGCCTTCGCTTGGCCTCCAGCTCCTCGCTGGCTCGACCACGCGGCCTTCTCGCGCCGCACCAGCCGTAGACCTTGCCTCCCCGCACAGCCGCCAGCGCGAGACTGAAGCCGCCTGTGCATGCGCCACCTTCGAGTCACCTTCCTCCTGCTGCCAACCATGTCAAGCTGCTGCCGCCGCGGAGGCCCCAACGGCCCGATCTAGTCTCCGGCACATCGGATCCGCCCTTGCCAGCGTGGATCTAGCCCGCCGCGCTGCGGCCAGCATGGCCGTCGATGGAGGCAAGCACGGGACAGACGGGTGGCATGTGCCCAACCACAGAAACCCAGGGCCCCGCTGCCGCCGTTCTCACGGCTGCACGGGCTTCTGGTGGCACGCTCAGGCGGCGGCGAGGCGAGAGGAGGGAGCGAGGTGGGTTGGCGGCGGCGCGGCAAGGGTCACCGCCCGTGTCGCCCGAGAGCAACGCGGGGGCCTCTCTACCTTTTGCTTTAATGCAATGCCGCAAATTAGCACATGCCAGTAAGACTAGTGGATAATGCTGCTCATCAAGCTAATTAAGCAGTGCATAATGTTGAGGGCGATTATATAACATAGTCAACTAAGAAGAACAAATTAAAATATTATATACATGGCCAGTGGCGGATCCAGGACACGAGCTGCAGCCCTGCTCCAACACCAGAAAATCAATGGAGCTTTAAGGCAAGATATATAGATACTAATTAATGGTGCAACACATTTTTCCTCTATTAAGCTTGTATCAGCCCCCATCCTAACCAGTTCCTGAGTCCGCCCCTTGTATAGAGCAATATATACGATCGATATACAAATACAACTGCTCACGTATAGCAGCATATATACGCGTACACGTAAACCGAGGCGAGACGCCTCAGCGCGCCAATCCGATCAGGAAAAAACCTCATCAGTAACTGAAGTTTAGGACACCGTGCGACAAACAAAAGGTTAAGGGCAAGGGGCAAGTATACTGGGTTGTCTAATAGACGGTCTCATGTATTGATATGTAATCACGAGATGGCTTAATAAACAACTTGTGCAATATGTTGTCTTTTTAACTTGTCTCATAGTAATTCTATTCCCTTAATTTGTACATAGAAAAAAATATTACGAGTTACATGCAACCACAACTCGTACAATGGTAGAGTAGTTGTCTCGTAGTCCTAAAATCTAGCCTATGAGGTGGTTGTTTCGCGAAACAACGACCTCTTTCTCTCTCATCATCCTCCCTCCTCCACATCAGCAAAAATCTTACGTGGCATTGCATGAGACGACCTATGAGACTGCTGAGGTGTAGCAATGTATGAGACTGCTGAGGTGTAGCAATGTACTTGCTCGGGTAAGTAATCATGCATTCACATGTAATCATGAGACACAATGGGTTGTCATTTTAAGTTGTCTCATAATAATTCTATTTTCTTAATTTGTGCATAGAAAAAAAATATTATGAGTTGCAATGCAACCACAACTCATACAATGGTAGAGCAGTCGTCTTGTAGTCCTAAAATCTAGCATATGAGGCGGTTGTTTCGCGAAACAAGGATCTCTTTCTCTCTCCTCACCCTCTTTCCTCCACATCAGCAAAAATCTTACATAGCATTGTATGAGACGACCTAGGAAAGTGAAAATCACTCTACTGAAGTGTACTTTCTCTAAATCACTCTACTACGTTATCCCACCAAAGTGAAAATCATTGAGGTATACCTCTTGATTGTATTCTATATTTCTTTACCGAAAAATAGTTGGGAACTACCCTGTTTTGTTTTGGTAACTTAAAATCACCCAACACCATTATACAACAATTTAAAAGTTCACAATGCAAATGGAGAGAAAATGTAGCATCCCCTGCTTCAAAGCTCACAAACAACACGCGCTCCGGCGCGATGCACTGCATGATTCGCTTGGCTCCGTACACACCACAAAGCTCCACTACGACGACGACGACGGCGACCTCGCGTCGACGCCGTCGTGGCCGGCGATCATCCGGTACTTGTCCCTGCGCGTCAGCTCGGTGCACTCGAACCCGAGCTCGTCGCCGATCATGCGCTGGACGCCGTTCGCCACGTCGCGGCTCGAACTCGACGCGCCTCCGCCGCCGCCGGTGGGCACCGGCGCGAGGAGCCGGATCTCGTACCACGGCGCTGGGTTCATGAGGAAGAAGACGGAGTCCAGCCACTTGTGCCCCCTCACCGTCGAGCCGTGGAACATGGCGCCGCCGGCGCGGACGGCGACAGGCGTGACCTCGCCGCCGGCGATCTCGGCGAAGAGCGGGCTGAACCGGAGCAGGTACGGCTCCCGGCAGGTGGTCCCCTCCGGGCACACCACGAGGTCGCCTTGCTCCAGCTCGGACCGCATGATCCGGCTGTCCCGGCGGCGGTCGCGCGTCAGCCGGACGGTCGGGATCGGCGCGATCAGCTCCGAGAAGCCGGCGAGGCTGTACGTCACCGCCGTCACCTTCCGCCGGAGCACCGTCGAGAGGATCACCGGGTCCATAAGCGTCTGGTGGTTGCACGCGAACAATGTGCCCCGGCGGCGGCCCGCTGGCCCCGTCGCTCCGGTGAGCCCGCCGCCTCTTATCCGAAAGCCGGTGGCGGCGGCAATGAGGAGGCCGGCGCCGTGGGGGAGGAAGCCGAGGAGGAGGCGCATCACGGAGAGGACCACGCCGAGGGGGACCCACAGGAGGATGGCGAGGAAAGCGAGCGGCTCCGGCCGGCGGACGAGGCGGCCGTCGTGGAAGACCAGCGGCCGCGGGTACTCGCTCCGAGGCAGCGGCGTCGCCTGCGACTTCTCCGGCGCCGACACCGCGCGGCGCTCCTGACACACCTGCAAGAACGCCGGTTGCCGGCGGTCTCCGGCCGCGCCGGTGCACAGCCCGACGTCGACGATCGGCCGGTCGCGCCCGAGAACGGCCAGCAGAGCTCCCAGGCTCCGGTCACCGCCGGCGGCGACGCCCGGCGAGGCCATGGTGCCGGAGAACCGGCCCCCGACGACCCGGAGCTCCGCGCCGACGACGCGGACGTCGGCGCCGAGGTACTCCCTGACGAACGGCTCCGCCATGAGCCTCGGGAGGCGCGTGACGACGTACCTCTCGCCGCCGTGGCGCGCCGCCGTCATGGCACGGAACGCGCTGCGCCGGAGGTCCGCGAGGAAGAACCTGGGCAGCGTGGCCCTCGCCACCGCCGCGACGTCGCCGGCGGCGAGGCCGGCGGTGGACAGGAAGGTCATGGCGAGGAGGGGGAGGTCGTCCGACGAGAAGGCGGCGCCGAGGAGCGCGGCGAGAGGGTAGGCGGCGAGCAGGGCGGCGGCCCTGAGCGGACCGCCGGCCTCGAGGGCGACGAGGAGGAAGTACGGGAAGAGGCTGCCGGAGATGAAGAGCGTGCCCTCCAGCTCGGCGGCGACGCTGGTGCACCGGTGGGAATCGGCCATGGGTGGAGTTGCGACTCACTCAGCTAGCCAAGGAAAGCTTAAATATCAGTGTTGGGTACGGCATGCCTGTCTATGCATACACTGTACACACTGTTATTTCAATTTTCTGGCCAATGGCGAGTCAAACATCTACAGTAACATTACACGTGTATTTTGTTCAAAAAATTTTGTACGTGTAAACTTGCCTTTTTGGAAATAATATACCGCTTATATTCCTTCGGCTCGCAAATTAAATGTTTGACATTTTTGACATGTTTGCTGGTTAAACTTTCAAACTCAGGCGAGAGCGCGTATGTGAGCATCTACGTGTCAGTACTGACTTTCACAAAAAAAAACACTTGTCAGCTTTAAATTATTTTAGTTTGGTAGTCTGAAAATTATACGTGTAAATTCATCTTTGAAAACAAAAGGGACATTTTAGGATGAGGAAACATTCAGTTTCATGTGAATATGTGATCATGGGAGAGCGTAATTTCCATGGTACGGTAGACGGTGAAGATCGGCAATTGGTCGAGTTGTGACACACAATGTAGACGTGACATAAGAACAAAAGGGACATGTAGCATTGCACGAATTTTCAACCCTTTTTACAGCGTCGAATATGCATACGATGTATACCTGCAAACAGTGCTTCCTGGATGATGATGAAGAAGAAGAAGAAGACCAAAGGTGGCTGGCGATACGGATGTGTCACATGAGAAAGGCATGCATGGGCGATAAAGAAAGATATGGTGCATCCAGACATGTAGCTGGGATTTCATTTGATATGCCCACATCCAGAAAGGTCCTTGTGACACAAATGTAAAGTGATTGCAAATTGGCAATGTGGTAGTAGTTGTATTGTTTACTGAACCTACCAACCTGCATGTTTGGCAATCTGAATTGTCTCCAGATTCTTGTTCTAGTGCCAATGAGAATGGAACTGCTATAAGAAATAATGTAGAAAACCATGCAAACAAACAAATAAAAGGTAAAGTCGAAGGTTCAGTGATAACATCATGAGAAAAACACAGATATGTTGCACGTAGGCATTGGCCCACAACCAACCAGTTCCTCATGACGAGAAATTAAATTGATAACAATATAAGCATTTAGTTTACTGGACCCCTACTGGACTGTAATGCATCTTTGGCATTCTAGATTGCCTCTTGGGATTTTCTCAATAAAAAGTGTTCATGTGAAGTAAGAAGTAGAATATATCTCAAGAAAGTAAGGCAGAAATACAAACTTACTATGAAAATAAATCAATGGCACGAGGAAATAAATCAAAACTTAAGATCTTTTTTCAGGAAGTTTTTTTTTTATATTTGTCAAGTTCCCACAAGGATAAAAAAAAAGATCCCTTGATTCAAACAAGTCTGAAACCTTCCAAACTACCTGGTCCAGTAACATATTTTCATTACTTTACAAAAAATGTGATTTAGGCGTAATATACTTAGAAACCTAAATCATTGCCCTCAGCATAGGTTTACATCACGCAAATAATCTTCCTAGAAAAGATGGCCAGTGTTTTCAGTTTTTAATTGCATGCAGGAGAGTTCAGACCTACTTTGCTGCTTGATCCATTTCCATGTCACTTTACAAGCAGCCCATCACTTTACAAGCAGCCCATCACGACGGATGGTCAAACTTTTTTGTCATCTTGTTACTGTCGTCAAATGAGATGCAACAACTAGGCAATTCATTTGTTTAGGCATTATGCTACGCTAATCCTACGAGGCCAAACAAATCAAGAAGCAAAACAAGCCAAGGCAACTCTTTGGACTTACAAGTCGTCATAACATGAGGATAGCTGCGTGCATCTCACGGTGTGGAGGCTAAGGTTTTTCCGCTCCAATATCTTCTTTTTTAAAAAGAGAAAAAAGTCACAGCATGAGGGTGGCAACCACCTCATGCGAAGTTACCATTAATCCCAAGTGTTGAGATCAAGGAGATCATGAAAGCAGGCAACACAAAACTGTTGAAAGAAAACAACCTTTCAACATCCAGGACTGGAAAAAGGATATAAAATTAGAGTAATTGAACAAAGCAGGAATTGTACAGAGCATTTAAAATTAGAGGAATTGTACAAATCATTTAAAACTAGAGGAGGGTGTACCAACAAGTACTAGCAAGCAGCATTGCATGAATTGTTGTTAAAAGAACTGAGACCTAACATTTACCTACCACATCCTGAGTTAAGATTTGGGTAACTGGCAGTTTGCTACCATTTGAGTATTTGACTGTCCAATCCATGGTTAGACAACTGGTGGAACCTGAATTTTTGTCTCCTCATAATCAGATGCATATGTTAAATGTGAATATCTCAGAAAAAGCATGAAAACCAAATTTACTATATTATCATTTTTGTTGCTGACAAGGAAAACCAGTGTTTCAAGCGAAAGGCGAGAAAGTAGGACATGAATGGTACAGGAAGATAAACCAGAAAATGCTTTATGTCGGTAGTTTACTGAACTTGGCAACAAAAAGACCACTGGTTTGCGAAGTTGCAGGATCAAATCGCAAGGTCTTGGGGATGCCACCACTTCGGCAGGGCCAGCTATCAGACAAATCATTTTTTTGTAAATCTGCAGGTTGTAGACGTGACATCAGGGGATAATTGGAAAAACAAGAAACATAACCCAGAAGGCCATCAATGAAGTTTGCCATCAACTTGAATGATCAAAGACAAATATCACATGATATAGGCAGCACTTCCATACTCCACCAACCAAAAATTAGTGAGACCTTGTTTTGCACATTTCAAGATCAGATTCGCAGTGAAAGAGTTTCAATACCAGAACAAAAAAGCTGATTTGCAGTTCAATTTCCATAATTTCCAAAGAACATTTGCACTTTTAGAGTTGCCTGTAGTTTAAAAAAATTCCTATATTCTTCCTTTTTTATTTTTGTTCTTGAGTTTTTGTTATAGGTTCTATAGGATTTAATTATCATTTTATTTATTAGTTATCACCTCTAATCTTGCCTACATAAAAAATATATTACCTAACTGCTGCGTAGCTACAAGTCAAAACATCATTTAAGCCACAATGCATTCAGGATAATTCTGGTCTAGACAAGTCCAGTTTAACGCTGGACACAACTATTTACACATTGGTCTAGTCCAGTGAGCAAGCTACAAGATCAGGCCAAGTAACACCATAGTTGGGATGACATTGCTTGGGCAGATCTGGTCACCTACCCTGAGCATGAGCTGGGCTGATTTTGCTCCAACCTCATGAGGACAAAAAACAAAAAAAAAAGCAATGTTTTGAACATTAAATTTCTCTGTAACGGAAAGTGTAACTGGCCATGTTTTATATCACTAAGTTTCACTAAAACGTATTGAACACATTACTAAGTATGTTTAGAAAAGATATAACAGCATGGAACTCTAATGAGAAAAAAGAGTATCTAGTCTGCAAATTAATAATAATGAAATTACTGAAGCGAGAAACCTAGTTCTTACCTGCTGAAGGCTGTGTTGAAAGGAATTGCTGAACCACATTCTCATTTTGTGCAACTGTCATGCTATATGAAGGCCAAAGCAGAAGTTGTTACACAATATGACATGGAAATACAACAGAAGGTACAAATTTGGTGAAACTGAAATATATACGGTTTCAAGTTCATAGTCCACTAAGACCAAATTCCCAGAATATTTTTTTATAAATTGCTGCTAGGAGTTACAAATTTGTTCTGAAATTCCTAAAAAATTGAAGACTAAACTTCCATGATGGGATAGAGGCATGAGCTGTTGCACTATAGTTGAAGAGATTGCTCACCTGCAAGTACTATATACAAGTGATCCACCAATTTTCAACAATCTAAAACCATTGGTGAGAAGATGCAACTGCATAACAAATGAAGTTCATCAAACTATCTGATGAGCATATACAGCATAAATTTCATGAGTAATAGAACAGAAACTTCAATGCAAGCACATATTAAGATATTTAATTAGATCTAAAATATAGATAAGAGGATGCCTGGATAAGGTACCAACCCACCAAGCTAATATCAGTGAAACAGGTACCTGAAGCTGAAACAGGTTATCAGTTCTTTCAGCATCAAGTACACGGCGATCTAAAGTTTTCCATCCCCAGAACTCAAATTTCTGGATATGTTTTATGGATCCATCATGAGTACACTCCGCGTCCACTAGGACCTGCATATATTTCATCCAAATGAAGTGAGAATCATGCACTGTTGGCTATGAGGGCTTCAAATTTCCAGATTCAGCATGATGTTTCTTATTTCTAATTATGAAGAATAGAGCATTTTCTAATATAGTTTGTTAATTATCACACAAGATGTTTTCCCCTGCAGCAGATGAAGATATTCACTTGAGCACTTCTAAATCACAAACAATTTCCACTTCAAACCATATTATAGTCCATTGGTTGAAGTCACAAAATAATTGCATAGTTCCAATAACATCCAGCAATATATAACATAACCTAAGCCAAAGATGCTATGAGGTTACAATACAATACCTTATCATAGCCAGATGTACAGGCTTCATCATCAACTGCCGGACAAAGGACATCAGATTTACGTAGTCCAACTAATCCTGAATGTTTACCATAGTATATTAGCTCAGGTTCTGAAGATGATAGTAGATGTTGTGAACCGGTTGCATTTGCTTTCTTAGCCTTCTGTCGATCCTTCCATGATCTCCTCGAAGTCCATTCTGAGAATGTACTTCCATTTTCTTCAAGGCCAATTGACCCTGTGACAGATTCAAGAAGATGCATCAACTCCAACAATGATATATTCCTTTTGCATGTTCCAAAACAAGAAAACATAAAAAGAGCAGGGGTTCTATAAAACCAGAATACCTTCCCTTCTTTGCAGGTTGGAGTTCACAGGCAAAATGGAAAACAAAGTTCCATCAGCAACAAAGAGTCGAGTACGGTCACCAAGAGAATACTTCTGCAACATTGTACGACAGGCTGAAAGACGGTGCTTTGCAACATCAACGCCAGTCAGAGAACCTGTGCTTCCGAGCATATCTGCAAGCATGCAAAGTTTTGCACCTTGCATATCATATCAGCATTGTCAGCATGGTCAAAATATCACAAACAAGGAAAGATCTAACACAAGCTACTGGACTAACAGCAATATAATTTAATTTAAAAAAGTATGGTTAGACATGTCTATTGAACTTGAGACTGTACTAGTCCAAAAATAACAGGAATGCAACTGGGTGCCACTAGGATGTAGAAATTCCTAATCTAGCAGTCTTTATAAATGGAATAGATAATCCTGTAACAGTAATCTATTAGACAAAAGTATTTGAGAAAGACTGCATAGTGCAGCTAGTCAGCAGTCAGCTAGTGTCATGTCTCATGGGTAAACACCATGGGGTAAAGCTTAAAAATAAATTCAGGACACAAACATGTGGACTTGTGGAGTCATCCTGAGAACATAACACTGCATGTAAGGCCTTACAGGCACCATACTGTACCACAGATGCATAACTATAATCCCATACACTGGAGACCATGGTATTAGAAGGATAGCAGCAAGTGGTTCATACAAGTGGAACATGCAGCCAAATAGATGCATGTGGACCAAAATAGTTCCCCAACCAAAGATCAAGCAGTCTGGTACTGACTTCATGCTCTTATAGTCCCATGGTAATTGTTATGCATAAAACTAGTTCGTCTATACTGTGACAGCCATGCAGTTAACCAAAAAGGCACATTTGTTATTATTAATCCATTTGATACTTAGAAAACGATGCTCCAAATATACACAAAACAAATTATAGTAGAAATAATTACCAGGGGCAGCACAGAGATCAAGAACATGGTCCCCTGGTCGAACATCAAGTGCTAATATAGCAGCTCCAGAAGCTGCATCGATTCCATAGATCTGCAATGCATTAAAAACATGCTTAGCTGGAAGCAAATGGAAGAAAAGAAAAAACATGGTATCATGGTAAGTTTGCCACAAGAAATTCCAGCTTCTGCCTCAAATTGCAACCCGGAGTAAATCCTCTAAACAGGAGAAACACATCGTCAAATCTCTTCTCACCTTCCCTTGCTGATAAGCCTTGGAGCCAGCAATCTGAATTTCCGGCGGAATAGCATAGAAACCAGGCAGCCACGAAACCTTCTCGAGACCGCACTTCAACTCGCCTTCGATCTCTGCTACCTGGGACTCCATGCCTGGTTTTAGCCTTGGCATTAGAACAAAAGTGATCAAGCTCCCTCTTCCACTAACTTGTAGCAGCAAACAAAGCAAGCATAATGCGAGACAGCGCGCAACAGAGTTGTGGGCTGACCGGCCGAGCCTCCTCACCTTATGTAGCGCGGGATGGTGGCTGCCATGGAGTACACCGCTGGGTCCAGGCCATTCTCGCTGAGGAACTCGAGGAAGGCTGGCGGCAGCGGCAGGGACGCCTCCTGCTGCTCTCCTATGCGCTCAGGAACGGAACCTTCTGGACAATCCGTCTCCTCCATTCTCGCCGGGCCGATTTCCCCAAGAAGGAGCTGCGCAACTAAGCTGAAAACCTGAGAATCCCGCACGCGATAACTTCAGAACGGGGGAAGCCGAGCTCATCTCGAATGAAATTTTAATGGCGCGCGAAGTCGCGAACGAACCTCGAGCGTAGAGGATGGGCGGCGTCCCTGTGCCAGGCCCGCCACCGCCTCCGCCGCCGTAGAGTAGGCCCGTGGCAGCCGCTTGCTCTGCTGCTGCCCCGCGCTGCCGGGCGCTAAAGCCCTGCTCTGCAGCTCGCCGCCACCGCCGCCGCCGCTCGGGATCGAGATGGGTCGGGCCAGAGAAGGTCGGACTCGACCCAAAGTCCCAAACGAACCCAATGGCCAGTGGGACCAGGTGACAGGGGTATTTTGGTCACAATTTTATTTGTGTTTTTGTATTTAAAGAATTTTATATATAGTAAAAAAAAGTTCATAGATATTACACCACTTTTTTAATCATTACATGTAGCAACTAACATCTAGTGCCGAAAAGGTTACTGCACAAATTGCAGCAGATTTCATTTAAACAATCCTTTTTGGGAAAAAAAAAAGAAAAAAGACACAGGAGAAAAATCGCGTGCCAGGAACAGCACACCATGCCGTCCAACCTCTGCAAAATAAGAAAATAAGGTCCTTTAGCATCTGGCAACATGCACAGCAGAAAGAGAACCCTTCAAACAATCAGCATACAAGAATCGCGGGATTCAAAAACTTACATATCTCGCATTCTTTGATCTGCCAAAATTACATTGTCCTCGCAAACATGCCTCATTTCATATATAGGTACATCTTAGGTCCCATTCCCATGATTCCCCAGTCAACCAAGTACAAACAGGGATTCAGGTCTGCCTCTTTAGGAGCACCTGATGTGTTTGCTACAACAGTTCAAAAGAAAACATGACAGCATTTACATGGCCTAATTTTCATCTGTATGGCGCCCTCCCACCGTTTTGAGCAACAATAGTACAAATGCGATGGAGGTGTATTATCTTGATCATTGTACAAAATGTCTTCCCTGAAGATGGTGGGAAGAAAAATGAATGTATAGTTCCAAGGAGAGCTGGCCAACCCAACAAAAGCGAGACTGCAATTCTCCTGGATCACAAGTAAATGCAAACATCACATCACGAAATTTCTGTGGATAGCATTTGCATGCTTGGTGCAGTAGCGACATCAATAGTTAAGTTTGTGTTACCTTTCTGAAAAAGAAAATTGTTTCAAAATCTCGCTACTTTTGGTGCTAGGAAGCTTCTTTTGTAGAGTTCATTGATATCTCAACATCTCGAGGGTTTCCTGGGCTGAACTTGTTCTCATCACCCTGCTGTGGGTTTGCTTGAGGTTTCACCTTGAGCTTGTGATTGTTATATGCAACAACTCCTGCTATGGCTTCAGGATGCAGAATTTAAAGATAAAAAAAAGTTACCAAATAGATACAGAAAAAGTAATGATGAAGATCAATAATCCATATCCATCAGTAGAATACCTATGGCATAACCAATTATGTTTATGAAGGTAAGCTGTGTATCAGCAAAGATGGCAGCTGACAGCAGAACTACAGACCAATCCCTCACAACTCCAGTAACACGAGCTGTCAGTGCACTTGTCCGAGATATGACAAGGAAAACCGACATATTGAGTACAAAAGTGCACAGGCAGTTTAAGAACAATGTAAATGGTGGGAAGTTCCACGAAATACTATCATCCATCTTTGGCTTCTCTAAGAACAACCAGGGAATAAAGAGGCACAGAGCGCTGCAAGAAAATCATAAATGAATTAAAACAACAATTGGTATTTTCAAGTTAATTAATCAGAAGAGTTAACGGACAGTGTACCTGCAAGGGCTAACATAGTACATCATGGATATCAAGTTCAGCTTGACGCCCTTTTTCTTGAGAAATATCTCAATGAAGATAAGTCTTAGGGCTTCTGCAACAACTCCACCCATCTGGTAAACCACTCCAACCCAACTAATTGTAATTTCACCAACAGAAGCCACAATAACTCCGACGCTAATGACAGACATGATAGCAAGCATTTTATAGCTCATTTCTTCTAGGCCAAATGCTGCTCCAAGGAGAAACACAGCTACAGGCACTGTAGTGTTCAGTAAAGAGAATATGAGCACCATGTGTACAGTTAATGAAAGCCTATGCTTTCCCATCTCTATCCAAAAAAAACAGTAACACACATACTTATTGCCTTCAACATCTGTGCAAATGCAACAGATATGTAGAGGTACGCACTGTTCCCTAGCCAAAGTGTCATTGCAAACATTGCTCCAATTGGAATAACTGAACTGATATATCTGAAAGTTCAACTGAAGTGGTAAGAAAAAATAGTGCAATTACAGCACGCACTAAGAACAAAACAATGAATTCAGAACAGCACAGGAAAACAATATTCCCACTGCTTCCATAGTTTAAATCAAAACCTTCCCAAAAGAATATGCAGCTAACTTATTCTAGAATTCAGATTTAACTTAAAAGCATGGTAAAATTACTGTTTAAGAACCACTAAGGTCCAAGGACTATCAATATTCTCATCCTTCCATGCCTACAATTTTGGCATATGCTTACTCACAATTATTCCCTAATCAGAAGCTTCAGCGTCAAAAAATAAAATCCACTAGTCAATTTCGACTTTTAAGGTCTTCCTTTCCTGCAGAGAATGCTATTGTATTTGCTCTAAGGAAAAGTATGTCGAAGGTTAAACTGGTGTTTCTTCGAGAACTTAAATTTCAATATTAGAACATAAGGGAACATAAGACATGTATGCATGTGTCTTCTCATGGCTGAATGGGCACAGACAATTTTATGAGAAAAAAAAGTAGTTTATAATTCTAAGAAATTAGAGTGAGCCGAGACTCACATATCTGTAGTCATTCCCTCCTCAATCTTTATGATCTGGGAAACATCATCAAGACAAAAGTTAATAGTAAGCACAGTCCCAGATCTATAGAATATCAATGGAGCAAATGGAACCACAGGAAGTCTCAGCCTCTAAGTAGTAACACAGCAAACAAATTGTGTGTCATTATAAGCTCATGAATCAGTACCTTAAAAACTTTCGTAATTGCAAAGCACACAACAGATGAGAAGACCATATGAAGCAGAGTTAGTGCCACCGGATAGGGGAAGTTGATCTCTTTTGAGGATAAGACCCACTGCATCAAGCGAAAACAAGTCTTAACAAAGGCTGTTCAATGTCATAAAATGAGTTCAAATTCATATTCATCGCATGAATGATGCTTCACATATTTGCGACCGGTGTAGGGGAGATCCATTAGGGCATGACATTTTTGCTACTACACCAAAACTACTACATTCAAACAACTAAAAGTAATTTTGCAGAATTCACACATTGAGTCAGTGTGTATCAACTGAAAACAAAATCCTGCTTTACAATATGACGTCAAACAAAACCAAGTCCTCAAGAGCCCTAAGCAATGACGATTAATTCAATAAAAGCCACAGTAATTCAAATTTACCCTCATATCGCAGCATATGGAAGAAAAAAAACCAACACCTGTCCTATAACCTATTGGAGTGTTCTTAGTCTTGTTACTGAAAATGAGATAGAGCCGATGAAATCTGCAGAAATTGTTAATTTCTAAATTTCAATGGGGTGATCTATTAGAGGCTATCCAATTGACCGGGAAAAGAAGTATGTTAAATTTGCGAAGTGTCCACTGCTGAGTGTTGATTTCCAGGTCAAATGATCTATCTTCTAGAACAGGCCTCCAAGTCAAGCAAAACTCAGTTTGAAATGTTCTCAAAGCACCTACCACTAGAAATGCATTTCCAGGAGAAATCTGGTCACTGGAGAAAAAAATATTCTTCAAAATTGCCAGCAGAACAAGTCATAGTATCAAAAAGGACCTCTATATCCCCTTCAGGGACACTGCACTAGACTTTACTAATCGTCACATGTTTTGCCAACTTTAGCAGCAAAGGAGAGAAAAAAACAGAAATAATTTTCTCATTGCTGAAGCAGATATGAGCTGTCACATGAGAAGCAAGTCAACTCGCCCCAACAGAAAGGAGATCCACATCGTGTGAGCAAAGGAACCCAGCAAGCAACAAAGTCAGCCTGAAGCATTCACCAGATCTCAAGCTGCAGAACAGTGAAATCGATGGGAAAGGCGAAAGGGGATCTGCAAATGACATTCACGAAGCCCAGTTTGAAGGCTACCTAAATGTGTAGGATAATCAGCTCCCAGGAACGGCAATTTTGTCCTGAAACTTGATAGGAAGCTAAAATGGCTAGGATAATCGGCTCCCAGGAACAGCAATTTTGTCATGAAACTGTCTATAGTAAAACGAATTTTGAAAAGGTAACAGTACAGCTACATGAGCACACTACTCCGGCAGTCCGGCTTTTCCCCCTGGCCTACAGAAGCATATACTGATTCAGTGATGAACACAGGGGGCCAAGGATGAATCCATCGCATCACCGGAGCAAAGCAAAACTTAAAGTCGACGATCACGACCGGTCCCGTCACCAAATCTCAGCGCACGCACTCCACAGCATGTCAGCACCCACCAAAAAAGTCCCCCAACCGGAGCGCATTTCGGCATCCAGGATTTCAGCAGGACCGAGCACGCCATCTCCCGCCCCCACGCGACGAATCAGCACGGACCCCCGCCCCCTTCCTCGACGCTAACCTACGCAGAAAGCCCCGAGGAACCCGACCCATTTCCGCGGCCGCGGTAGCGCGGGGCGGGAGGGGAGCCCGTCCGGTAGGGAGCGGAGGATTTTGGAGGAGTCGGGCTTGCCTTGTTGAAGAAGATCTGGCCGCCGGAGATGGCGATGTAGAAGAGGAGGTGGAAGTAGGTGACGGCGCCGTCCCTCCACGCCGCCTTGCTCTCCGCCGGCTGCTGCGGCGGCGGCTTCCCGCCATTATTACTCCTCTCCATGGGCACCCAGACCGCGGGGGCTCGTCGAGGGGGTGAGCTCGCCTCGCCGTGGCTGACCCTGGCGGCGGTGGATGGCCGCGCTGGGGCCTGGGGGTTGGTGCTGGTGCTGAGGCGCCTCGTGATTCGCGTGCGCTTCTTCCCGTCGAGGGAGGGGAGGGAAGGCAGTGCCGCAGGGTGGGTGGAGCTTGGAAGACGAGATCCGGCACCGGCAGGGGATGTTTGCGTGCGCCACGCCTGCCACTGCCTCGGGCTTCGCAGCAGGTCGGCCCAAGCAACCGTGCACGGTATGGCCCACAACCCCTCTGCTTTGGGAAGTCAAAATTTTTAGGCGAGTCAAAGGTTGGGCACGCAGGAGCGCGACGCTGTTGGTACTGGCTGCTATCGTGCCGGTGCGTGCTAGGTGAGTGTATCCCGTACTTGCAAGCCGCCGAAATCTTTTTTTCCACCTTTCGGGGGACGGGTCGTCACGGCGACGAAAAGGCGAGCACACGGTCATGTCGTCGTGTGCCTGCCGAATCCATTTCTCCGTTGCACTCTCATTTTTTTTATGAAGCAGAAACAAACACAGCTAATAAAAAATATATTCTCTTCGTTCTAAATTACTATTTGATTTTTTTAAATACATAACTTTTGATATGCACCTAGATATATATAATATCCAGATACATAGTAAAAATGATATATACAGAAAAGCTAAAATGAATAATAATTTAGGACGAAGGGAGTAGTACACAATGCATAAAAAAATTATAAGTACAAAGTGCAAAGTGCAGCTTGTAATTGAAGTTACATGAAATAGACAACCACTACTAGCTTAATTACATAATACTATAGTCCTTAGTGCTAAGTCTCGCTTTAAAGTTTTGCGCGATCTATAGGGGCCGATGCCCCTCCTGTCATACTAGGGTGCTATGTTTCCGTCGCATTTGCTTCCTGCCATCACCGGATTAAGAGACAAAACAAAGCTACATCACAAGGAAAAAAATTAATGATTCGATGTAAAGAATAAATGTTAGGATCTAGATTTTGCTCGCGGTGCAGGGGTAGCAAGGATGAAGTCGTGGCCTAATTAAGCGGCAGAGTGAACAGGATTCAGGCACACTTCGATCCCATTGCCACGGCCGGTTCGAGAAAACTTAATTTGTTTTGCAGATGGGAGACGATGTGTGTGAGATTTAGTAGACGATACAATAAGAAGGGAAGCAACAGGTGAGGTTTTGAACCTCTTCGCTTCAAAATGGCAGGAGACAATAAGAGAGGTGGCGAAGTTCACATGTAAAAGTGTTCTTAATGAAAATATCCTTTGAATGTAATAGTTGAGCGGTTAATTGATGTAAAGTACCATTGTAACCTCTTTATAATAGAAGGGTATAGGAACCGTAGAGGAGAGGAGGAAAAAGTATTGTATTCACTTCTCAAGTACCAGTACTAGAAGGAAGTTTAACTCTTCATTCCCCCTTGGCTGTTGGTCGTGTGTCGCATGGTTGATCTTTTATCCCAACAGTTTTAGCGCCATCGTGGTTCAAATTTAAACCATAAATCTACAATGCCGGTGAACGAAAAACCTAAACCTACTAATCCACAAAACGTCATCGATGACCCTTAGGCGGCGAACCCTTTTGAAGTTGTACCAAATTGCTCCGACGAACTTGAAGCATAAGACTTTGTTGATGGTGAGCTGCAAGTTGATTTGGCAGAAGCTGGAGTAGAAGACGAAGACCTAGCTCTTGACAAGGAGATGCAGTCCACTTCTCAAGTGCAGACAAGGTCTCAAGCTGAGGCAGCGACTACTACGGGCAAAGCTTCTCAGTAGGCCGAGGAAGAAAGATTGAGGTATCGGGCTATGAAAGAAGAAGTTAAAAAAAGCAAAGAGTGCTTGAACAGCCGGAAGCCAAAGAACGCAAAACTCAATCAAGCAAAGAACAACACAATTGATGCTGCAAGCCCAACAGAGCGAAGAATACCAGTTGAACGAAGATACTGCTTCTGACGAAGTGGAAAGTACATCAGATGGTTTTTATCCAAAGGTGCGGAACATATACTGCAGCACAAACACCAGGTGTAGCATGCATGAACCTTTTGTTTGACTCATTTTTAAGATTAAATTGCTAGACTCTATTAATTCGGTGGCCACACTCTAATTGGTTAGCCAGTTAGGTGACGGTTTGAGTGGCGAACCATATGACCCCTATTTTTCTTAAGAATGAATAACAAAGCTTCTTATTCTTAGTTTTGACAATAGGAAGGAAGCCACTACATATAATGGTGGAGTCGGATCTCGACACAGGGAGAGGAGGCAACAAACAACTCATATTTCCGGTCTTGTTCGCCGAGTCATTTTAAAGAGCTCAATGATAAACCTTATGGGGTTTTATGACATATGTTCTTAAAAATATTGTAGACCATATCAATACAACATTTCAGCTTATTTTGATTCATTGACATAATTGGAGAAAAGTAATCTTAGAATATAAATGGAGTAGAGACAACTCAAAATATTGGCATATCATTTTATAAAATATTTAGCATTATGCAATATTTACTAGCTTAATTAGATTGTACTATAGACCAGAGTGCTAAGCCCTGCTTTAAAGTTTGCACAATTAATAGGGGCATATGCTCCTGCAAAACTAGGGGTGGGATCCCATCCCATAAAGTTTAGTCCCATCACATCGAATGTTTAGATATTAATTAGGAGTATTAAACATAGATTATTTACAAAATCTATTGCTGGAGGCTAAATGGCGAGACAAATCTATTAAGTCTAATTAGTCCATGATTTGACAATGTGCTGCTACAGTAACTATTTGCTAATGATGGATTAATTAGGCTTAATAGATTCGTCTCGCCGTTTAGCCTCCATCTGTGCAATTAGTTTTATAATTAACTCATATTTAATCCTCCTAATTAGCATCCGAATATTTGATGTGACACAGACTAAACTTTAGCTAAGAAACTAAACAACCCCTAAGTTTACCTGGCGGAAAAAGAGGCAAAACTAAGCTGCATCACAAGAAAAGAAAAGAATGGTGCCATGTAAAGAACATGTGCTTTGCCAAAATATCCCTCGACGCTCTACACCGTAAAAAATAAGTGAAATCACCTAACGAATTTGGTGTGGTGAGGGATTTTGGGCAGAACAGAACAAGGGTTCCACATTTTGCAATAAAGTTTATTGTAGAATCTCAAACTCAAGTACCGTGTGGAGTGGTTTTTTAACTTTCTTACGTATCTAAGGCTTGCTAACGTATTTGGAGATTACTGAAGTAGCTTGTTAGACAATTTAAGTTTTTATTTTTCTTTGTACATCAGATCTTTTGATGTTTTGGCTGCATATTCGTTTAGAACATGTGCCACTTTATAATGTTTGTGGTCTGATGCATTCTTGTAAAAGAATGCCGGAAGCCGGAATACTATCTTCCATTATTAAAAAATCTAAGGCTCGCTAGCACCCGGACCACAGATCAGCACAATTGGTAGCGTTTGTTCCGAACTTTTCTCGGGACGATTTTCTTGGCTTCTATTTAATTTCCACTGATCTCGACTGAAATGTTTCATCATGTGGATACTAAACTACGCAACGTGTCATGCTGTTCCTTTCCACACCGACAAGAGCCTCCGTCACGACTCCCTCCAGCAATGTACGTAGCGGCAGATGTGGTGCGTGCCATGACAGACACCTACCCAGGAAAAAAAACAAAAATCAAAATCAGAGCCCCTAGTCCAAAGAGACGTTGATCTTGAGGCGAGACTCGGTGCTGATGGTCTCCTTGTTGGTGGCGCCGGCAGGATGGTCGCCGCACTCCAGCCGCAGCCGCAGGTGAACGGGCTTCATCACCACCAGGTCTCTCGCGTCCCCGCGGCTACCCATCAGCAGCTCCACGCAGGCGTGCTCCTCGCGGCGCTGGCAGCACATGATCTGCTTGACAAGGGCTTCCTGATCCGCGCGATCGTCGGTCGCCCTCGCAAGCTTCAGGTACAGCGCAGCAGAGGCCACCAGCTGCAAATCATATGCATGGTAGTGTGATGTGTTTGATCTGCATTGTACTATGGAATGGAAGTATGTAGGAATGAATGAGAAGTTTTTGCTTCAGATGATACTGTACAGTACCTCACATGTCCCAGGGCTGACATTCACCGCACAGGTGAACTGCACTCTTCTCTGGTCTTGGTAGCTTTGATCAGCGGGTTTGTCATCGCCTCCATGTGCAGTAGTAGGTTCCTGGGCGACTTCAGAGAAGGCTAGGTTGTCCAGCTCATCGTACCACTGCTGTGCGATACCAACCTGATGGCATGTGTATCCACATGAAGGATTTAGACTTTTGCCAACTAGATTTGCACTAAACTATCAGGAAAAATCACAATGCACACTGGAAAAAAGGCAGTGCTTTTTACCTTTTCTGTGGGCGTGTCGGGTCCATCAGAACCAGAGACCTCAGCACCAGATCCCCTCACTTGGCGACAGATACAATTCTCAGCCAAAGGTGCAGCAAGTTCAGTGTCAGCTGGAATGTCTATGTAGACCGTGATATTGCATCTTCCTGTTAAATTTTAACACCCTCCAGTTACAACGCTATTCTTACTTGATAACATACTAGGAAGCAACACCCCATTAATTGAGAAAACAGATGGAGTCACCCTTGAGACTATGCATTCTGATACCTCAAATTAATTTTCACGATTATTTCAAGTGTGGTTGTCCATTTAATTCTTGAAGTTCTTTAATTATGCAGTTGCATATAACTTCCATTATCAAATCACAATATTAAAACATGAAGGAAATTTTTTAAAAAAAAACTAGAAATCACACGTAATGAGTAGCAAACAATATCAAATTCTCTGAGAGAAAAGGCATTCTGTGCTGCAGTCATGCAGACGACAGAATCATGAAATGGTTGCGCCATCTCAGGGAAAAAAGGGGAGTGGTCCAACTAACAATTGCAGGTAGATATCACATAAATGCACGCTAACTACTACCAACACTAAGTATCTACTACCAAACATATTAGCAGAAGAAAACCAGCCATATGAAAGTTACCAGGAAGCACGTCTACTTGACGGACATGCTCCTCAAATTGTTCAGTTGAACGACCCCTGCAAATTCAAGGCAATGACAAAGAAATGTTAGAACACTTAAAAAGGGCAGGCTTCTGTCATCACCTTAATCAGCAAAATCAACTTCCATGCATGACAAAGAATCAGCAGCTCACCAGGTTGATACTCTCTCAAGATTGCAAATAGACCAATATGGCAAACCAAGGACCTCACAGTTAGAGAAATTAATATTTGAGGTGTTCTTGGTATCCAAGTCATGCTTCAGAACCCTCTGACCATCTTCAAACATAGGAGAAAGAATTGGAATCAACTTTTATATGATTTGACACCAAAAGAAAACCTTAATATCAAACAACTATAGATCAACCTGTATCACCAAATATAATATAATTATGAAATCTTGAGACTGACGATACAAGTTCCTTGCTGGTGACCTTCTCCAACAGATCAGAAAGTTCCTTAGCAGTTGATGAACGATTCGTGTGTATATCCTTAAGAAGGGAAAACCTCTCATTTACTGTTTGCTGATATGACTCCATTACTTCAGCTCTACCTTCACATAACTTTAACTCAGTGAGCTAAGAAAAACAAGTAGTAACATATAAAACAAAAGAAGCCATGCTAACCTTCCAATATCCTGTTTCTCGCCAGTTGATATTCTCAAGATCCATGGACTTTCAAAGCTGCAAAATAGCAAGTGTCAGGAGTAAGAAGAATTACTAATAATTCAATAGCCAGATCATATTTCCACAGTGGGAACAAACCAGAGTAGGCTATTGGCATATTGTGCCTGTATGCAGCATTAAAAGTTTTAAAACTTCAAACATAGCATTAAGCCATGAATCACCATTAACATTGGTTGAACACTAACAGAAAATGCAGTGAATTTCACTAATATGTGCTTTGTCCCTCGTATAAACTAAAAAAAATGGATAGAAAGTATTTACAATATTATCGTTGGGCCTCACTATCAGAGTCAGCATAAAACTGAGAATTAGGTTGAATTACAGAAATGTATTAGTATAACATATCAAGCCCAAAACCAAATTGGGTCAACATAGGAAGGGTGGACAAGACAAAGTGCATGAGGTAAATCAGGATTCAGATTATACAAACCGCTATTGAAGCATTATACTATGAGAACGAGTTAATCAAATTGGCATCTGAAAAAGTCAAGAGTAGGAGATGAGAAGAGGCACCTACCTGCGGTCTGCAACTAATAAGTCATCCTCTGAAATCTGTATCAAATGCCATGGAAGTGCTACTAAGTCTGCATCAAAATCTTGAATAGTTGGAGCAATTTCTTTTCTCAAACCAAGCTTATCAGTAATCCAACTCCAAATGCCACTGCTTTTATTAGACACTGGATAAACTGTTTCTAAAGTCCTCCTTCCTAAATCTGCTTTTCTGACAGCGTGATTCTGCAAAATGTTTCACAAAGGGACAAATAATACAATCTTTAGTGTTGTGGGTAGTCATCAATCTTCACAATTAAGAACAACTAGACACTGTGACTTCCAACTAAGAATTGGGTATATCTCCAAGCACCTTAGTAGTTTTTACTGATCTAATATAAAATCAAAGAAACAAGTAAGTAAAAGTTAAAAGCATGTATTTATGGTGTCAAAATGAATAGGCAAAGGCAATCTACTGCGGATAATACCTCCGAATCTACAATATATAGACAGTCTTCATCAGCATGGTAAAATGATGACGCTGGGCGCAAGAACTTGGCTGATTCAAACTCGCCATCCTCAAAGCCTGGGGAAGATCCAATCTGCAAAGCAAATGAGCAAAAATCAATTCATCATCTTCATACAAATAAAACTGCAACCCAATTTAAACAGCAAGCCATGCTTACACAGTCTAAAATCATCCCATCGCTGTTGCTAATGATGATCCTATGATGGTTACTGTCAGAGATAAAAATACGATTCCCATCTTCATCAACTGATATGCATGCTGCAGCATATTAAACTGTATATTACCACATCTGGATGGAAAAAACAAAGATATAGTTGATTGCAATATGCACTATATCCATATATTTAGGGTCCACACTGATCCTTGAAGTAATAAGTTACATGAAGGAATAGCTGTAACTAGGTACCTGGGTGGTTAAGTAACAGGTTTCTGAAGGAACCAACATATGGCTCTCTGACAACATCTTCTTTCTGCCAAGAAACTCTTGATAGAACATTTTCAGAAGGTTCTTTCAACAGACTAAGTTCCTCTATGGCTGCATTCAGAACGGTTCAATGTTTAAGAAATATAGCAAATATGGAGGATATCAACTTTTCAAGATAAATCGCAGAGAAGCTAAAGAGTTCGGCAAAAATAAACAAGAAAATAGCATTTATAGCATCAAGAGTATACAAATGTTGTTCAGATTTTACCCTTAATAATGACATCAGGCTCCTCAACCCAATTTGTGAATAGCATAGGGTCCTTAGAACCTTCAAATAGCAAGTAGCAAGCACCATTTGTCATCTGAACACTCATCAAAGGACATTTCTTGTTTTAACAAAGTATTTTATATGATAGCTATAATGCATAAAACAAATGTAACACAAATCTTCAATGCTTATATGGAGAATCAGAGACAGATTAGAAAGGTAATGGAAAGTGACAAAGTGTATAATTACATTACAATCTATGGCATTCTACATGTAAAGTGCTTATGGATACAAGAAAAAAAATTCAAATTTCTCTAGTAATGTGACAATTGGCATAGGTGTGAGCCTCACATTGGAGAAGTCTTTGTCTATCATCAAGATAGGAAATGCAATGTACTCCGTAGCTATCGTATGGACTGCTTGGCTTTGAGCAGCTAAGGAAGTAATATCACTCCCATGTTGCACAGCAAAAACATTCAAGCGTGGATACCTAAAACAGGGGAGACCAGAAAAGTTCAAGATTGCAGTCGAATTTAAAGCTGGCAAGTTTTTATACAACTACCTCTGTTGCAGATATTTCAATCTCTCAAAAGCAACTGAATGATTGCTGCTGATGTTTAATGTTCCACAAGATTGATATAAGAGAACAAGATATATTCCTTCTTCATTCATGTTCCTCCAAATGTCATTCATGGTGTTCAACCAACAGTGATTTTGTCCTGCGCCACAAAAATAAAGGAAAGGGTTAAAAGATAGCAATAACCCCTGAAAAAAGGATCAGTATAAGTCAGTGTACACATGTTGGAATAGCCACAACTATCATGTTCTGTAATTTGTACCAGATACAAGTCCATTTGCTCTTCCAAAAAATTACGGAACAATTTATCATGTCCATGGTATAGTAGTTCTGACAGCTTTAGTTAACCCACAAAGATACAACCAAAGTACACATGGCACAAGACTCCTGTGGCCTTGCAACCATGGCAAACATCATTAAAAAGAATCCTGCTATCTCTGCATTGTTGGGACATAAAAAATGGGAAGAACATAACTCCTCCATAACCAGTATGCCAAATACTCAACGATTGTATTATGTATGGGTCTGCTCTCATAACAAACAATGACAGCGTATAGCAGCCAGGAAATAACCTCCAGTTGAAATGGTAGTTTCGACGGGCGTTAACTATGAGCACTGAGTACAAAAAATACATGGGGCGGTCACATAATTACCTTCAAGCTTTCCAAACGTCGACTTGATGAAATCGACGATCTCAGACTGCGAAGCAACAGTGGTAGTGCTAGTTCTAGCCTCACTTGACGCCGCCGCCGCAGGGCACTCGGAGCTGCAAGACAATGGCAACACGTCAAACAGTCGCAAGCAGGGCCAGCATTTCCGGAGAAGAGAAGAAGCAAGCGAGGAGCAGTTACGCGGGAATCTATACCTCGAAGCTGCTTGGTGCACCGCCCTGGTAGCCATAGCAGCCGCATGCTGCCGCCGAGGAAACCGGGAGCGCGGGTGGGAGGCGGAACAAGCGGAGTGGCCGCAGCCGCTTCCTCCACCGTCTCCCAAGAGGTGGCTCGGACCGGGCAGCGCACCAAGCGAGGAGGAAGCGGGCACGGGATCCGAGGAGATGAGGCGGCGAGGGAGAAGCGCCGCGGCGGCGGCGGGGCCAGTGCGGTGGCGCCTGAGACGCCGGAGCAACGCAGCGGCGGACGAGGCCTGTGCCATCGGAGAACCGGCCGTCTCCGAACTTGGTCGGCGTCGACGTCAGCGGGAGTGACGTGGGATCAACAGAGCCGCAGGCCGCAGCGCGGCGGCGGCGGCGGCGATGGGCGGCGCGGCGGGAGGGAGGCGGAGCGGAGGTAGGGTGGAGCGAGTGGGGGGCGAATTGATGGCGAGTCTGAGTTGGTTTGTTTTGGATGGGCCGAAATTTTGGGCCGCTCGGCTAATTTGGGCTTTTTTTTGTTTCTGTAGAGAAGATGGGCCGCACTTCGAATGTTTTTAGCTCGTTCGCGAGAAAAAAAAAGGCGCGTAAGCGTAAAGCGTCTCTCTCTAATCGTGCCAAATAGCTGTAAGTCAGTTTACATTGCTTCAAAAAAAAAGTCAGTCTACATCAGCATTTCCAATATACTATAAAAAATTAACAAAGAGATATAAAAAATTGACCAATGTTAAGGCCTTGTTTAGTTCCCAATTTGGGATAGACAAAATTGACATTTTGCCATAAATGCGCAACTGTAGCGTTTCGTTTGTATTTGTGAATTATTGTCCAAACATTGACTAATTAGGCTCAAAAGATTCATCTCGCAAATTACAACAAAACTGTGCAATTAGTTTTTGATTTCATCTACATTTAGTACTCCATGCATGTACCGCAAGTTTGATGTGATGAGGAATCTTCTTTTTGTATAGTGTCAAAGTTGGGAGTTTGGAGGGAAGTAAACATGACCTAAATTTAAGAGGGTGGAAAATACGTCATTTTTTAAGATGCACTTTATTTTATGGTATGTGGCTGGATGTCTTTTTTTTTACCTTTTCGAAGATGCACTTCTCCCAAACCAATGTTCAATTCAAAAACTCAACAACCATTCAAGCAAATTGAAGCATATAATCTCTTGGTTGCAAAAGGAATGGACAAATTGTTTGGCTGTACATGGATAATCTCGATACTGTGAAGTGGTGTACTCCCTATGCACTTTATCTGGAGTAGTATGGTGCCACAAATTAAAATGTATATAGTCAATGTGACTTCATCTTTTGACCCTAATACGTAGCACTAATCCTTAAAGCCTATTCTTCATTTCTTTTGAGCAGCAAATGATTACATTTCCATACCAAAACCAGGTTGGTTTTCAACTTTGCATCTTTCAACCATGCCGGTTGTTTGATCGAGATATACAGGTGTGTGAGTTGCAGTTGTGCAAACCGTCAAACTAACTGAAGAATCTTGAAATGATTGGCTCCTTCTGGAATAGCTTGAGAAAGGCAGAATATTTCCAAGCACTGAACATATGCACCTCCTTTCAAAAGCTTCCCTTTCTTTTACAGGCAGTCACAAACTCACAACACAGGGAGGGAAATTTGACATTTTGGCACCATTGCTTACCATATACATGAAACATCCTACAAAGAACACGATTCTCCACTAAGGGTCTATATCTCTGCGACCAATGAAATATTCACTTTATAGAATGCATCAAAAATTCAAAAGTTTGAACCAGTGTTGTTTGCATGATTCTCCGTTGTGGGACCGTGACCAACGCAATATCCACTTTTATCAAAGGGAAAAGTAATACTCGATGGTTTGGATAGTTGGCATAGAAAAAGGCTATTATCATTTTCAGTCACGCCGCAAATTATCGCAGTCGCAGCACAAAATACGACATTCATCGCGAAATGCATATTTAAACCACAGTCCATAGGCGGTGGAGGATTTCTGAGGTTGGCGACGGAGTTGTGAAGAAATTCCATAGTCAATGTCTAAGTCGACGAACCCGTGCTGAGAAGGAGACTCGAAGTTGAATGGGCAAGTTCCATCATGAGAAATAATCTTAAGTATGGTTGACCTTTCCTAGATTGCTTTAAACTCTATAAATCACCACCAACGAAAAAAATTGCCACCGGACATGGAGCCCACGGATTGACTCGGTAGTTTCATTTCATCGTCAAGTGTATATCTCCATTTGGAACTTCCTGGCTGTTGTTCAGATCGTCGTTGGGAAGTTTCTTGCATTGCCACAAGTAGCTGAGGAACTCTGATCCCTTTCTCTAAGGGTGTGTTTGGTACCGGGGACAGGACGGGACGGAACGATCCCAAATTTGATGGTGTTTGGTTTGGAATCACGAGGAATGGGACGGTTAAAAAATAGAATATGATGTGAAGATGCGGAGCGGACAGGGACATCCCACTTCCAGGCCGTCTCGCGTCGTCCTCCTTCGTCTTCGCCCAAGATTGGAGCGCGGGGGGTTGGAAGTGCGAGCGGGATGAGCGATGCGATAGGGGCCCAAGGCCAGCGGGGGCGGGATCCTCCGACGGCGCGACCTGGGCTCGGGGCCGGTGGGGCGAGCGCCCCAAGTGGCGCGGCCAGTGCCCAGGGCCGGAGCGGGGGCGGGGTCCTTCGGCGGCGTGGCCGGTGCTCCGGGCCGGCAGGGCGAGCTGCCCAGGCAACGCTTCTGGCACCCATGGCAGGTTGGGCGAGCTCCCCAGGCGCAGGCGGGGGTGAGGTTACTGAGGAAGAAGATGTGTTATTAGAGTGATAAGTGGGGTCCGCTGAAAGAGGCTAACGGAAGGGAAAAAACAGTGTTCATTCCACGTACCAAACAAAAATCGAGACGAATCCATCCTTACCAACCAAACACCTGTCGGGACAATCTTATCCTTAAAAAATAGGACGGGACCTGGTCTCCAAACTAAACACGCGCTAAAGCTTCCTGTTGGCTGCGAGACAAAGCTGACATGGCACGGTACATCGGTCACATGACTTGCCAATTCCTTAGCAACATCGTCAGACGGTTCCCATGCAAGAATCTCGGCGTAGTACACCTTTAGCTTGCGACGAAACTTGCGATAGACTCAGCATCATCTTCATCTCGAGAGCCCTACTTTATGGCACCTTTGGTAACAAGAGTTATTCAAAACTTTGAGCAAAAGGGTGGTTTCAGATATTTACACTGAACATACGTCTTCCCCATGAGCATCAAAGATAAACAAAGATGTGGTCCATTTACACACGCTTAGTTAGTTCAGTTTGCATATAGAAAATGGAGAAAATATATTTCCATTTAATCATGCATGTACGAGATCAATGTGCTAAATTATATATGCATAAGATTTAAATTCTAGAACATCATTCTTTTTGGAACAAATTTTGAATGCCAAAACATCACTCTTTTTGGACGGAGGGAGTATGCGTGTTTAGTGAGATCGCACGTATCGGAAGTCTCGGAACCTTTAATGTCAATTTCAAGATTTGCCGATCCAATCTTTCGTTAGTATTCACACAATGCATTTACGAATATGTGTTATTGTGTTTGAAAAACAAAACAAAAAAAAGAGTGAGCATTAAAGGAATAAAGATGCTTCCCCCTCGTTCCCCCACACAGAAACGAGCAACGAAAGGCTCAAGAAGTTTCATTGCAGCTTCCCAAAATCTCTTCCTTTCTCAGAACAGAATCAGCTTTATCTTCTCCCTGCCGTGCCATCCGCTTGCCCAGTTGTTCTTCGCGTGCGCCTGTCTCCGCCGCATGCTTTGTTTTGATTTGTTATTCCAAGAAACCATCGGGGGGCTCTAGCTAGCTCTTTCTTCCTCCTCGCATGTTACCGGGCTGCTGCCATCAGCCAGCGGCAGCCTGTACCATCGCCTTGGCCACCGGCGGCGGCGCATGGGTGGCGTGTTCGGCGCCTTGTTCGGCAGCCACCGCCGTGCCGGGAGGGCGCCGGCCGTCAGGCACCGCGGCCTGGCCACGCAGCCGTCGTCGGCCTACGACGGCGGCCGCCGGCGGGCGATGCTCAGCAAGAAGTACTCGTACATACCCGACACCTACACGTCGCTCGACCAGGTGCCCCCATCGACCTGCCATGGCACTGACAGAGCCATGAATTCTGCAGTAGCCTCTTCTTCCCCTTGATTCCTGTTGGACCGGCAAAAAAAAAGATCGGCATGATGCTGATTTGATTTTGGCAAGGAAAAAAAAGTTTCTTGGGAATTTTTTTGGGGGAAAAAACACTGGCGCGCCAATGAAAGTGATCATCCATGTCTGTCTGGATGATGTGCAGGTGGCGGCGGCGCTGCGGCAGCAGGGCCTGGAATCGTCCAACCTCATCCTCGGAGTAGACTTCACCAAGAGCAATGAATGGACAGGTACGCTGAAGGAAAATGCAACCAGCATATATCTATATATAATATATAATATATATGTATATATGTATATGTTCATCTTGTTACTATTTGTCATGCATTGATCTGACGAAATGTGGCATGGCTCGATCAGGGAAGCAGTCGTTCGGCGGGCAGAGCCTGCACAGGCTCGGCGACACGCCCAACCCCTACGAGCAGGCCATCAGCATCATCGGCAAGACGCTGGCGCCGTTCGATGAGGACAACCTCATCCCCTGCTTCGGCTTCGGCGACGGTAAGCTGCTTGGTTCCACAACACGGTTAATAATATGGCAACAACAATGCTTGCTTGTCTCCATTATTTGATCTCATCAAGAACAGGCTCATCACTGTTAGTCTGTTGCTGCATCTTGTTGTCTTCTTCCTCCTCCTCTTCTTCTTCTTGATCTTGCTGCAGCAACCACCCATGACTACAACGTGTTCAGCTTCCACCACGACAACTCCCCGTGCCATGGCTTCGAGGAGGTCCTGGCTTGCTACAGGAAGATCGTGCCACACCTCAGGCTATCCGGTGACGATCAGATCAATCCTCTGAAACCATTCTGCATTGTTTTGTTGTCGTGTGTTGCTAACATCTCTCAAAATACATTGGTCATCCATGCATTTGTCTTCCATGGCAGGGCCGACGTCGTTCGCGCCGATTGTAGAGGCGGCCGTCGACATCGTGGAGCGGAGTGGAGGGCAGTACCATGTTCTAGTCATAGTTGCAGACGGACAGGTGCTTGCACTGCATTGCATTGTCAGAGAATGAGAATCCGTGGATGGATACTGACTGTAAAAAAAAAATTGATGCGGTTCAGGTGACTAGGAGTGTTGACACAGGTGACAGTGATCTGAGCCCACAGGAGAAGAGAACAGTGGACTCCATTGTCATGGCAAGGTAGAACTAGCTCAAGACATACAATGCACAACAGTCACAACGCCAAGTCTATGAACTGTGAAAAATAAAATTCTGAAACTTACTTCATCTCAGCTCCTACCCGTTGTCCATCGTGCTGGTTGGGGTCGGGGATGGTCCCTGGGAGGACATGCAGAAGTTCGACGACAAGCTCCCGACGCGCGACTTCGACAACTTCCAGGTGAAGGATCAATCAGCAAAGAATGCTCCATCCACAGCCTGAGCTCTGAAGATGAACCACATATTTTTCATTCCCCATCCAAACACAATGCAGCCTGTGTGCTCTGATGTCAAACACAACCCTCAATGCAGTTCGTCAACTTCACCTCGATCATGGCGAGGAGCACGACGGCGCAGCAGAAGGAGTCGGCGTTCGCGCTCGCCGCGCTCATGGAGGTCCCCATCCAGTACAAGGCCACCGTTGAACTCGGCATCCTAGGGTAATGTAGGATGTTACTAAGCATTGTTCTTCCAACTTAAAAGTCTGTAGCTGTCTGAAAACAGACTTTCTTGATTGTCTGAACATGCATGAATGAATGCAGTCGAACGACTGGGAAAGCTAAGAGGGTTCAGCCGGCGCCGCCACCACTACCTCAGAGGCAGTCGTCGTTAAGGAGGGGGAGCAGCAACGTTAGCTCTACATCGGCGCCATCTCCGAGAGATGATCAGGTGATAACAAAAGAAAGGAACAACAAGAAGAAGATGACAAGATTGTCATTTTTCTTTTTCTTCTGTTCTAAATTTTGAGTCTGTGCCTACACTCACATATTGGATCAATGATGTCACAACAAATGCTCTCGTGTCCATGCAGGTGTGTCCAATCTGCCTGACCAATGCCAAGGATCTAGCATTTGGCTGTGGCCACATGGTGAGGGCAAATTCAGACTCTCTGGTTCATAACAATGTGATGCAACCAAATCCGAAAATATGGTTACTTATGTTCTGGTTCTTTTGGATTTTGTGCAAACAACAGTGTTGCAGGGAATGTGGGGAGAGCCTCACCAGATGCCCGATATGTCGGCAGCCGATACGGTCGAAGTTGAGGCTATATTCAGGATGAATAGGCTGTGCTAAAACATAACTTAAATTGCCATTGAAAAACATAGCTCAATCGCCATAAAACAGAACATACTGTGATCATGTACAGAGTGTCAAATGTGTAAGAAAGGAGTCAAGTTCAGGTCCTCTTCGTCTCGAATTTGGATGAACCAATGTTTCATTTGTGAGGAAGTTTTTAGTAGTTTGTGAGCTATTCTATTTGTTTTTGTTTATGCCATGTTAATCTGTAATATGTGTGGGGGAAGATATACAGAAGGTTCAATTGGGTATGTAATTCTTACTTGTATTGCCAGCAAAAATAAAGGAAATACAACAGGACAAATTGCTGATGTTGCGATGCCAACAGAAGCAAGCAAAATCTGCTAATATGTTTTTGTTCTAAAAATACATGCGCTAAAATGCGCACGGGCTGATTGTCAAAATGCGTCAAGCCGTCACATGGTCCAAATCACCCACAAAACCATTATAATTTCATGGGGAAAAACATGGCACACACAAATTTTGGGGAAAAAAATCGACTAGGTTCCTCATGATCAATCTGTTCTTAAGGAGCCAAGCCCCTTAAATTTCAATTTTTCGACATGGATTATTTGTTCCTGAAAGAGCAAAAAGCCTATGTGACTTCTACCTCTCCGCGATTTTCCCTTTCCTTTTTTTACATGTGATTTCTAAGTTTCGATGTCTAATTTGTTTTGGGGAAAAAGGACAAAACCCCCAAAATATTTGTCTAGTTTCCGAGATTATTTTGTTCTGAAATATTGCCAGGCACTATTAAATTTCTACGATTCTCAGAATCAACCTGTTGCTGAGAGGCAGTATTTCCACGTCAACTGAAGATGAGGAAATCATTCTGATGATGGAATACTAAAAAGTGTGGCAATGTTGCAACGGACACAGCCGTTACTATCCCAGTAAATGTGGCCATAAATCGCGTTGATAGCAACCGTTTCTGCTGCTCACGCCCTTTGTGTTTCTCCTCTGTTTCAGTTGCTCCCCGTCCTCCTCCCTATAAACTGCAAAAAATCTCCTTTGTTTCTACTTTGCTGTTGCACCAGAATTGTATACAAGGTTTGTAGCATTCTCTGATCCAGAAAACACAAGAAATGGCATCGTCCAACGTGACATTGCTCGCCTTCTGTGTTGCCCTCACACTATCAGTGCTTTGCAATGACGGTAACATCTCTTCCGACTTCACTCAAGATCTCATCCTTTCGCACAACGAAATTGCGCTCGAAATCGACAAATTTTATCTGCTTCTGACAAATTTGCCTTCAGCAGCATCAGCATCGGCAGAAGCAGTTGCACAACCGTTACGGCAGAGTCACAGAAAGGTAGGCAAATCATCTCCTGATGATCTGAAACACCTAAACCAGCATGATCTTCCTTTCCTGCTGTTACCTGCTTCTCAGGCGTCCAAGACCTGGTGCGTCGCCAAGCCGTCATCACAGGTGGCGGCTCTGCAGGATAACCTGGACTTTGCCTGCTCGGAGAGCGACTGCGGCGCCATCCAGGGCACAGGCGGCTGCACCCGCCCCGACAGCCTGCTGTCGCGGGCGTCGGTGGCGATGAACGCCTACTACCAGGCCCGGGGGAGGAACTCCTGGAACTGCTTCTTCAACGGCACCGGCCTCATCACCATCACCGACCCCAGTAAGCACAGAATGGAGTGTTACCTTGCTGTGAGTGTGAGTATCACTGCTTGTGAACTGATTGGGGTTGACATGGTGGCTGGCATTCTTGCAGGTCTTGGCACCTGCAAATACGCTTGAGCTGGGAGGAATGCGGCGCAGCTGAGCACGGAATCCGACCAAATAAGAATTTAGGATGATGAATGGCCGCTTTTAGTTTGTTCATGTGTTGCAGCATCAGACATGCTAGAATTTCTCTCAATGTTAGCTTCGATGTCTATGTAATCTCTAAAGACTCCCAATGTTGGCTTTTATGTCCAAGTAACCTTTAGAGATAATCATATGCTTCTTTCACAACACTATTTCATTCCGTCAAAGGGGCCGGATTTCAGTTGTAGGCCTTAAGAACAGCAGTAATGGAGTTGAAGCAGGTGGAGTATGTAAAAAAAATCATCACAAATGGAGGCAACCAATAAGGACCACATCCATCCACAAGAATACCAGCACAACACACAACAGCTCATAAAAGGCCAGACAAGTCCAACAAGCATACGATGCGTTAATTCCTAATTCAGTAGGTGCTTTTGGAATAACAGCACACAAAAGTTGACGAGATAGAATTGGCATTAATGTTTACATATCTATCCAGTACAGAATTCGAAAAGACAGAAAAAGGTTATGCTCCTCGCATTCATGTCTCCACCTTCATCCATTCATGAGAATAATTTGCTTTCAGCAAGCCTATTATGGCAGACATCAACAGAACAGAATAAATAGTGACACATGGAAAATTTGAGATTAAGATCAACAATAGCCAAGAGCTTCAATAAATTGGTTCTCTTTCAAGCCTATGGATTTTTGGTTATTTGCTTTGTGCACCTAGAAATGGTAGTGCTAAACATCACATGGAAGATATTTTCCTAAAAGCTGTCATGACCTATGGAGTGGCCATGTGGAGAATAAGAGCGTATGTATAGATTTTTGGGTGGCAAACGCTTCCTACTGCCAAAAATAATTCATACTGAAACCCAAGCAGTGACTGTCAGGAACCAAAAAGAAAAAAAAATTGCGAATGAGAATCCATCCAAACTTACATGCATACTATTCTGGCTTCTTCAAATTTATACAATTGTCTGTCGCTTCATTAAACAAGACCTCAACCTGCTTCAACTCCAGTTCTGTAACAGCAGCAAGATGTATCGTATCAGCAATCACTCACACCTTGCTAAGAAATTCACGGAGGTGCAGGAACTCAGAACAGTGAGAAGCATGTTACCAGCAGCTTCAAGTTGTTTCTGAAGCTCCAATCCCACGACTTCATTCTCTGCCTGCATATTCCAGATTTATGCACAATTTACAGTAGGAGTAAGCCTGATGCCCATCCTAGAAAAATTGGTGTTTGGCAAATTAATCTGATTGTCTGGTACCTACCTGCAGCTCTTGGATTCTTTTCAACTGATCCTCTTCTGATGACAGTGGCAACGCCGCAACAAGTGCATCAAACTGCATAGAAAGACCATAATTATTCCTCTGTGGGAAAAGAATAAAGTTGAAAGCAATTGGTAATCGCTACGGTCGCAATTCAACATATGCTTTTCAGATGGACAGAACATACGCACGAAGAAAGGATTAGTCCTTTTCTTGGAACCAGAACTATAGCGCCACTAATCATTCTATTGCCTGTGGAAATCGTAGCAAACCCGTTTGGAGCTCCACAGCTAAAGTTTAGTCCAATGTTTTGATGCTATTTAGGACATGCAAATATGAGCTAATTGTAAAACTAATTGCATAAGTCATGACTAATTCACAAGACGAACCTATTGATCCTAATTAGTCCATGATTAGCCATGTTGTGCTACAGTAAATATGTGCTAATCATGGATTAATTAGGCTTAATAGATTCGTCTCGTGAATTAGTCACGACTTATGCAATTAGTTTTATAATTAGCTCACGTTTAGTCTTTCTAATTGGTATCCAAACATCCGATGTGACCCGAACTAAAAATTAGTCCATGGATCCAAACACCCCCTAAAACCAGTGAGTGGCAACACAGTTTCATTGGTGAAGACTTGGTTTTGTAATCAGTGCTCCACAGAAGCAGAATAAAGCAAAAGTTTAATACAGTAACTAGACCTTCAGTCTGCAGCCACAGACCGTAGTCAATGACGTGATAAACTACACCCAGATCCCTGCCCTCGCATTTTCGCAGTGACAACACAAAGCGAATGAGGAATCCCCGGGCGGACATTTGATCGAGCAGGTGGCGAGGCCGCGAAGTGAGGGGCGACAGGGTACTGTACCTTCTTGGCGGCGAGGACGAGGGCGTGGCTCATGGCCTTGGGTTGCTCGGCGAGGTCGAGCGCGGGCGCCTGCGGCGGCGCGGGTGGCTGCGCCTGCGCCGGGGCCGCGCCGGGCGGGGCCTGGACCTGGGGCTTGGCGTCCTCCTCGGGCTTAGGGTTGGGGTTGAGCGGGTCCGGGTAGCTGGTGGAGAGGCGGTCGGGCGGCGCGTCCCTCTGCAGCGTGCCGAAGGTGTTGACGGCCAGCATGGCGATCTCGCTGAGCTGCTCCTGCAGCTGCGTGATGATGTCCATGGCGAATCCCCCCTCCCCTCTCTCCCTCTCTCTCCTCCCTCCCCCTTGTGTGATGTTGTGCCCCGTCGGCCACCAGGAAGAGGCAGCAGCACGCAGGCGAAGAGGAAGGCGAAGTTTTGTTGGGCCAGGCTGACCTCCATCCTGGAATGGGCCTTGGAGGGCCCAACCAGCCCACAGACTGTGGTGGGCCAGACCGACGCCTGACTGGCCGGCCTTCTTCCAGTGTTCGCCCGTCTCTTCGGTGTTTTTTCCCCCATCCCAGTATAAAAAAAAAAATATGATCGTGACTCTTAATAAGGAATGTTAGCTCTTAACAAGGAATATTAGCTGCTAATCACAGTCGAAAACCAAACTAATCTCGTGATTAATCAGATCCGACTCGGAGCAACTAATGGGAGAAGCTATATATACACGGGCGCATACGCCAGGTGATCTTGATCATCATCGCGTAGGGAGACGCCGCCGGAGCGATCGAGCGCGAGGTCCCGATCAACGAGAGGAGCCATGGCCACCGGCGCGAGCCTGCAGCGGCAGGAGGCGGAGGCGCTGTTCGAGGCGAAGCACGGGGAGCTTCTGGCGGAGGCCCGGGGCGTGGCGCTGGAGTTCGGCGTGGACGTGCGCGCCGTCGCGTTCCGGCCCGGCGGCGGCGGCGCGGTGCACCACGAGTTCGTCGGCGCCACGCGGGATGCGCGGGTGGTGCGGAGGATCCGGCGGGCGGTGGCGCGGGACGTGTCGGCGATGGGGATGGAGGAGGTGGCGGAGCACGAGAGGCAGCTCGGGATCATGCGGGCCGTCGTGGCACGCGCGCTGCAGGCCAAGGCGGCGGCGGGTGGCGCCAAGAGGGCGCCGGAGCAGCAGCAGGAGGCGGCGCCCGGCGGCGGCGCCGGCGATAGCAAGATCAGGATGATTATAATAGACTGATGATAGAGTAGCTTTTTGTCGCTGGATGGATGGTGGGACGATCGGGTTGGCCTCTGCAGGATCATATCGTCATCAGTGCTCGGCGACGCGTCCAGTTCATCATTCATCAGCTTAAGGCTGATGAATTATCTGTCATTAGTTTTAGAATTGCATTGATTCTTTGATTTGTTATTACTGTTAATGCGTAGCATGCGTGTTTGTGTACTCAACGATTTGTTGCTGTCCCCTGTCAACGATTTGTTGCTGAAACAATAAAAGAGGAGAAACTACTTCTGGTACTATTTGCTTGGTTGAGAGAGGTTCTGTCATCGCACTGATGATCCGATCGAATCTTTGATCAGCATTCTTCCGTGTACTAGATGACTCACTCAACCAAACCAATTGGTTTATGCACCAAATATTGAGGTGGATGTACGATATAAGCTTGCCAATGTTTCAGGTATGAAAAAAAAATTGAATAGAGTAATAGACTATAAAACTTCTGCACTTCAATTTTCTAATCTGAATGTAACCTTTTGAAAGTATGAGCTGGTCACGAGCTGATTAGCATTACAATAAGACACTGATTTTAGTTGTCCTCAACTGTACTGTCTGTAATGTAAGCAGCACACTACAAAGATAACCAGTGTAATGTACTAATGTCTACCCAAATTCCACAGACAAAACAATTTATGACAGAATGTAGGAAAATAAGAATGATTAGGTGAACAAGTTGAAAACATCACCTGTTTTGCAGCAGGTCCTGCAGGAATTTGGACCATCTTCGACGTAACTTCCAATATATCTTTTTACTGGCAGGTAGTTCATTTTCCACAGGTAAATGATGCTTTTCTGGCCACAAGTGAATCCTTACTACAGAACATGGAGCAAGATTTGTTAAAAAACAAAGTGTCCTCTGCCATTTGATCCCTTCCACACGAAAAGAGCAAAGCTGTCAAAGCTATTCATCATATGTGGCAGTAATCCAATTTAAACTTCAATGAAAGTTTCTAAATGATAAACAAAACTTCTAAACACATATAGATAGCGATTGAACCCTAAAATGCCAGTCACCTACCAGCTTTTTAATATCCACCTATTTTTCTCATGCTCATGCTTTCCTGAGCGAACCATGGAGAGCCAGGATGAAAAGACACCTACCTAAACAACATTATAATTCTAGCTGCATCAAGCAGTATACTCCATTGTTCAATTTGCATTCTGGTCATATCTATTCCTGCGCGAAATAGCAGGGTATATTTGAAACGCAGATGCTTACCTGCAGTAGTGATGGCTATCTACCTTTTCAGCTTGGTCAGTGTCTCAGCGAAGAGAGGCCACAAACAGCACACAGCTTGTTAATTATTGGGATGTTTATAGTTACTGACCCCTACTTCTTGTCCTGATTCTTGCTAAAATTTTAAGAATGCAAAGGTAAGATGCACCTACATATTCCTTGCAGTGCCTTGTAGTTTCCAGGTAGTGACATGCTCTTGTAGATTGAAGGTAATCTCATGAAAACAGACTGGCGACTGGTAATCAAAGCCAACATGCAGTATTAGACTATCAATGATAAAAAATGAAGTCTGAATTGTTTTACAGGCATTCTTACAGCAGGTTTTCTGACAACTGATATGCAAGACTATCACTCCTCATTGCAGCAGAAAAATGATAATTTAAACTTGACGTGCAAGAGGAGGTTATCAGTGTTTCAGTTAATTAGATAGATCAGCTGGGAATTAGCCCAGTGCACACATCTAGCTAATCATACTTGTGTTAACACAAGGGCTTGTTAAATTAACAGGGAGGAGATAGCATTTTTTTCAACCTCTATGATTCCAATTTCATCAGTATATGCGTTGTCCATAATTGACTTATTGGCATATTTAAAAAGGTATACTTTTGATGTCTCAATCTCAACAACAACCATGTAACCCTCTAATAACCATGACATTCTATATGCAGTATTGAGAAATCTAAAGGTAGAAAAATATTAATCCAGTCGCAAAACTCGAATATACCAATCATGGTAAACCTCAATGCAGCTTTGAATTTGATGTTTATATCAATTGGAACTTAGAAACCTGTCTCAAATAACCAGTTTTATGAAACTCAAAATCTCAGCACCTATCTCAAATGGTTGGATGGGACTGGAAGATAGAATTACAGGGCTTCAGACCGAGAGGGATGGGCCGGCAGATGGCCAGGCTGCCGTTTTGAAAAGAGTATGAAGCTTCAGTCACAAATATTCCCTCCCTGACGAATACTAACCAAGTTGTAACTATTAATCTAGAATCTGCAACTGCTAATTAGCAGTTTGGCTGTAAGTTAACTTCACTTATAGATATAGCTTGCATATATCCTTGGCATAGCTAAAGTTGTACTCGTTCCTACAGGTGGGACTGAATAAATCTTTGATTCTCATTTTGCAAGAAGAACATAGCAGGTAGCAGCATCCATTTGTTATAACTAAAGGAATACTCATATTTTGATAGAATACAGTAACAGTACATTCTGAAAGAACAAAGATATTATCATCAGAAAGGTGTAAAATTATCCCCTGTAGGCAAATAATCAGGAGTAGTGAGATGACAGCGGCGTACCAAGAGCTTCCTTCCCACGCGGTGGTGAGCGTTAGGCGCAAGACGGCGGCTGTTTCCTCGTTGATCCTGAGGCTTGTCGTGCGCATGACGACGACGTCGCAGGGAGCGGCGAGGATGACGGTGAGCAGCGACACACAAGAGCTCAGCGGCCTGTTCGCTTCAGCTTATTCAGCCGGCTTATCATCCACCAAACAGTGTTTTCCTCTCACAACAAATCAGCCGTTTCAGCTTTTCAGCCGGCTTATAAGCTGAAGCGAACAGGCCCCAGGTCATGTCCTCGTACGCCGCCCGTACAGCCGAAGCAGAGAATCCCTAGCCCGCCTTTCGTTTTGTCTTGTGATTTTTACCCACTTCACCTAGGTGGTACTTTTTCCTTGTTCTCCAAGAACGTTTTTCTAGTTTTGTCTATTCTTTTGCTAATTGTTTTTGACAGTATATGGGAATGCTTAAGCAGGCATTAATCAAGGTCACCTCTAATCGTTTTAAGAGTTTCTCGTTCAACCCAAGCCAATCAATGATACGGAGTATGCTTCCAGCCACTGGAACACCCAAATATTTAGAGTGTGTTCGGCTGCTCTTTTCAGCCGGCTTAAGCTGTAATGCAGGTTATTCTCTCTCACAGAACATTATTGAATCAACCGTAAAAAATCACAGCCGAACACACTATTAATGGACCAGATTTTTGCTCATCTTGGAAGACCATTATAATCTCGTTTTTATTGATATTAGTTTTAAACCCCGACATCTTTTCATAAATGTATAGTAGTAATTTCATATTCTGCACAGATTCTGCCTTATCCTCCATGCGGAGAATCATGTCGTCGTCTGCGTATTGTAGAATCTCAATCCCATTTGAGATGTATCCCGAAATTAAGGTTTTAATCAACCCGTTTTCCTTGTGCCTTATGAATCATTTTGGCCGTGGGTGACGCAGACAACAATTCGTCGGTCGTTTGGCGTTTGCTGCATCACACACAGGTGCAGACAACTGACTGGTACGCCGGGCCCCATACCAACTCAAAGCACGCCCCGAGCCGTCGGATAGAGCACGTGCGCTCACGCTGACGTGGGAAGCCGCTCTTTTCGATTTCGAACCGGAAAACAAAATAATCAGAGAGAGAGAAAAAATCAAAAGGAAAAATAAGGCCCGTCGCCCCACGCCACGCAGCCCTAACGAATCCAGCCGCTCTCCCCGTTCCCCTCCCCCACGCCGACCCGCCGCCGAAACGCCTCCCCCTCCCCACGCCGCCGCCGCCACTGCCCTCGCCCTCGCCCTCCGCGCAATTGGCCGAGACCCTCCGCGCAAGTGGCCGTCCTCCTCTTCCCCCTACTCGGCTGGCGCCGCGTCGGGTGGCGCGGAGTGGAGATCCGCCCGCGCCTTGACTGGTGCCTTCGCTAGGCGGTAAGGAACCCTAGCCCTTGTTTCGCGCCGACGGATTCCTCGCCCGTGCTTGCTCCCCCGCGGAATCTTCTCTTTCCGTCGCTCGAAGTTAGCTCCGGCTCTATATTTCTATACCAAAGCTGAGATTTTTTTGAACCTCGCCTTGGTGCCCGATATTTGCTCTAGGGTTTACGCGCGCACCCCGTGTTTGCAAACGGGAGGGTTTGGATTCTTTGGGGTGTCTTTTTCGGTGCGGATGGTACGGGTAATGCGCTGCGTTCCGATGCTGTTAAATCTGTTTCCTTTCTTCTAGTGATAGGCTATGCGTCAGGATTGGGCCTTCGCATTGTGTTGCGGCCTTGCGGGACCACTTTGGCTTGGCTGATTCCAAATTCTCCTCCTCTGCAATTGAACTCAATGCATCGTATCCTGTTCACCCAATTTCTTTTCACCACGTACGTAGTGAATATTGTTCGTGAGATGGGACATGCTCTTGCCACTTGCATAATTTAGGTTTGCTGGTGGGTTGTGTGCCTTGATTTTGACCGTAACTAGTCCAAGCCAGAATAAAATGCCTTCTTTCTGTTTTCAGTCTTTTAGTGTTTCGTTTGGTGCATTCTAATCTGCCGCGGTTTTAACAAGCTGATTTCTGTGCCTTGTTTGTCAGATGGACAGTAAGTGGTGTAAGGTCTCATGAATTCTGCCAGGCGATCAGGAGAGGTCTGACGTATCATCTCAGAGACACTGCCGGCTACAGTTTCAGGTTGGTACCTCTTGTGTCGTTCTTCCTGTCTCAACAAGCAAATTATGCGATCCTATGTTTCATGGTTTGATTGCTAGCTTGTTCAATGGGATACCCTAAGACACTCTGTTTGCCATTGTTCTTAAAAGAAACCACTCTTTCTGGATAATATGTACTTGCCAGTATATTCAATGCACCATTATAGGTCTGTCCGTGTTGGCTAGTCTTTTCGTCGTATTTTTCCTGCCTTCATTTGTGATTATCATTGACTCGTCTGCTGTCAGAAAATAGGCTGGATTCTTTAGTTGTCTGTATGTAATATAATTCACCTTAGGAAGCATAAAGTCCACGTGCTTCACTTTTGTAAGTTTGCCTGCAAAGTCAACCATGAACAAACTGTTGTTGTTGATAATGCAAATACTGCAACAACATGTTTCTTGCAAAATCTTACTAACTTAGCGATCCTACTTTGTTTCTTTGACTTTAGGAGGAAACTGGTTACGATGGTAGGTTGGTACTGGGTAGGGGGTTAGGCAAACTTAACCTTGTTATAAGGTTGTCATGTGCCTAGAAATGTCACTGAGAGATGGTTGTCATACTGAGAAAGCAGAAGGAATTCATGGCAGCTGATAGAATTATCTTTCTCATATGCAGGAAGGATTTTGTAAATGCCACTTTTTGGAGTTACTGGCCTTTTGGTTTAGCCCTCAAGATTCTAGCTAGCAATTATCTAAAGAAACAAATGAAATGTTAATAGCCACCAAGTTGGCAAAGTCATCGGAAAACAGCAATTGAGGGAAAACTTCACTGTAATGCTAACAATAGCAGTGCCCTGCCCAGGTCATGACAATCAGAGCCAGTAGCAACTGAACCTTAAGTATCCACCAAGTTTGGCAAAACTGCTGGAACTCAATAGTTGATGCAACTTGTCGATGCCCAAGATTTCTGCAGTTGCTGCTTGAAATATTTTCTGGATAGTCAGGACTTAATTTTGTAGATGTATGTTTTGTCAGTGTGGTGGCCTGTAGTCCTCTTATTATTATCTGTAAAGGATGTATGGTCTATTTGAGTTGTAATGATAAGTTGCACAAAAGAAATTTCTTTGATGTGTCTTGATATGGAAACACCCTGGCGAATGAAAATTGAAATGTTTGTGATAATCCCGGTTGTGGAATTGCTTGTATAAAAGTATTCATGAGTCAGCTAGTTCCCAATCTGTAGAAAATGCTGTGATGCCTATTCAGCTGTTAACTCTTGCCATCCAGAATTCTTGGCTTTAGTTTCTGACGATGATGACATTGAAAAAGATGCAACCGGTAGTCTTAAAAACAAGAAACCGTAAAGAGAAGTAGGAAATACGACCAATTAATCGACGGAATTAATAAATGACAATGCGCTGCTAACACAAATTTCCATGTTTGCAAACAACACATTCATTCCTCTTTGCACTTGAACTGCACTTCGTGTATGATTTTCCCATGGACTTTGCTTCCTTTGTGTTTCCTCAAACTCGTGTTACTGTGGTTGCTCCATTGCATGGTAGACAATCTCCTGTTGTTGCCTATGCCACTGACTTAGATGCTGCACTATCTTTTTGTTCTCGATGAATTCTGCTCATGAGGGCTAGAGTCATGGGATTTTAAGACACCGTGCCTGGTTTATTTTTGGCATGAAAGAGTCAGGATCCGCTACTAAATTTTTGAGCAACAAACAGCTGCCATGTGGTAGGAAGCGTACTTGTGGAGTTGCCTAGCCACAGCCTGCCAATGGGTGTTCATAATTGGCTTAAATTGTTTTTTCGACTTGCAAACTTCGTTACAGTTTTGATTTGAAGATTTAGAATGGGCTTTAGGAGATAATTTCATTTTCATATTCCTGTCAGTTATTACTGGTTTTGTGCCTGGCTTCTCAAGCTTTTAATGTCGTAGCAGTATGTTCCTTGATTAATTGTAACTATATACATATTCCTTGGCTATTTCAGAGTTTCAGAAGAATTTTTGCAAGGAGGAAGGGGATCTTGTTCTGGAAATTACTTGGCATCCATTTTCTTTTTTCATATTTGTAAAGAAGGGACAGAATGGCTGGTGATAGTAGGAAACAGCGTTCCAAGTGGGATGCGAAAGAAGGACCTCATGATATAGTTGAGATCAGCGAAGATGAGTCTCTTCCTGATAAGACAGGTGGTCACCGTAAAGGTGATGTACACCCAAAACCTGATACCTCCATGCACCACGGTGGTGCTGGACATGAGAAGGAACAGGCTGATGGGTTCAATAAAGATACCAAGGAATTGCAACCTAAGGCACCCTCTGAAAGACCACAGCTTCTCAGAGCGGCTGATGAGCGTGATGAGTGGAGCAAGGCAGCTGCTAACCAAGGCATGAACAGATATGCAGATGACAGAAGACGCGGTGATGGATGGGGTACAGCTCGTAATCGTGGTTATTCTTCTAGGGCGCCTTCTGATCCAGATGCATGGAGGCCTCGTAGTCGCAGTCCATCTCCAAGAGGGGTTTGGAATAGATCACGCAGGTATGATTGAACAACTAATTTTATTGACTGTGCAAGTATTGGCACTTTGGTTTTGTGTTCCATGCGCATAGTGTTCAAGCAACTTAAAATGCTATGTCTGGGTCAAATTTATATTATGGAAGCATCCAAGATGGAATTTACAAGAATTGTGTAAATTAAGTTGAGGCCACTAGGTTTCCTGGCTTTCCACCTGTACTTGTACTCAAGCAGCATGCTGTATTCCTTCCACTACCAACTGCAAGGAGTTGAAAAATGTGGGCCTTTGATAATATATGTTGTACTTGTGAAGAATCTCTCTCCAGTTTTAATCAATCTTGATCTGGAAGATGGTATATTATCTTAAAATTCATTCACAACTTCTACTAGAATTTACTATTTGTAAATTGTAATGTCATCGAAAGACTCAGTATGCTAGCAGTACCTTTTCTTTACACTGTGTGTTTCTGTTAACAGGAACAGAAGTCGTTCCAGAAGCAGAAGCAGAAGCAGAAACAGGAGTAGGAGCAGAAGCAGGAGTATAGGGCGAGGCAGGGGAAGGAGCAGAAGTCCTTATTTTGCTGATCGTGGACCTGAGTGGAGGGTTGAGAGAGGCAGAACATCTGGAGGGCCTGCTCTGCCCTGCAGAGATTTTGTGGCTGGCAGGTGCAGAAGAGGCACGAATTGCAGGTTCCTTCATGAAGATGGAGGGCAGAGGCCATTTGAAGATCATTATCCTGCTGACCCAAGGGAAAGATATGGGTTTCAGAACAAGGAATTCATGGATTCACGAGAACCAAATGACTATTTGCGTAATAGGCAATCTCGAGATCATTATGATGATGGGCCATGGGAAAGATCTGAACCCCGAAGGGATTATCGGTCTACTGAACAATGCTATAATTTTGCCAAAGGGAGGTGTGCTAGAGGTGCTAGCTGCCGATTTGCTCATGGTGATTCTGCTTCTCATGGTGGATGGAGAGATGAGGCTAGGGAAAGTGCCCATGATAGAGTTGGCCCTGATTCATCCTATGGGAATAGGACTGAGCACCGTAGGGTAAATAAAAACCCTTGTAAGTTTTTTGCTGAAGGTCGATGTCGCCGTGGTGAAAATTGTCCATATCTCCACGAGGAAGCTCCCCAGAGTCAGATAGGAGTGAGTGCACCTGATGAGCCTTTGAATTACAGTGATGGGCGTTCAGCAAGAGGAGACTACTCAAACTGGGGTGAACAAAATAATGCTATGCGTGCAACTTCTCAGATTTTATCCAGGGATGACAGGGAAAATCCTATTTCTCAGAATATTGGCAGAAATGATTCTCATTATGAGTACGAGAACCGGCTTTCAAAAGATGCTGGAAAGAGTCAGTACCAGATTATTCCTCAGGAAGATTTTCGTTCACAAGTGGAAAATAAACATGAAGTTGCTGTTTCACAACAGCCACAGTTATTAACTCCTGTCCAGATTACTGCAGATAACATGAATAATGAGAACATATCCGGCATGGGTGGTCAGAATGCTCCTGCAACAGAGATGAGCATGCAATCGGGTATGCATAGTGCTAATATAATAGCAGAGCAAAGCCTTGGACAAATACTTCAGAGACATGACGCGATTCCTCATATTCCTGGGCCATCAACTCTTCCAGTCACCACCCAATTGCAGAAGGTTGCATCCTCATTCCATTCGAATAGCCATGCGCAACAGAGCAACTTTCCTGTACATCAGAACAGGCAAGAGCAATTTGTAGTTCCACAGGCATCTGCAAATAATACTCCCAGCACGCAGGGCCAGCCGGTTGCTCCTAATATGGGACATGGCCAACATGGCTATGGTCTAGAGCCACAGGCACTGCCAAATCCCTCTGCACATAATGGACATAATTTCAGTGTTGCCAGTCAAGTTCCACAGAATCTTCCAACAACTGTGCTTCAGGCAACAGTCGACATCCCCAGGCTAACTCAAGACAGTGGTTCTCAAAGCATACGAAACATGCAGAATTTCCAGCCTCCAAATATGCAAAATCAACCCTTGCAAGGGTTACCTCTTGTGCCAACTTCCAGCTCAACTGATGTGGCTGGAGTTCCTGTTTCTCACAATGCAGCAAAAAGTGAAGAAGTTAGCCGCGTTACTGCATCCTTGGCACAGTACTTTGGAAATACCGCTTTTGGTACTGGTACAGTTGGATTACAATCATCACAGCCTAATGTTAATTCGAGCCTGATGGCCACTTCATCTGCTGCACCTCCAGCTGTCCAACCCAATCAGTGGCCCTGGGCGCAGCAACAAACAGGCATAGTCCAACCTGGTCTTGCTGTTCCATCTGAACAGCAGCAGCAGGCTCCCCAGACATTCCAGATGCCAATCGCCGTCGGTATTAGTAATGGTAACTCTATGCACTTACCTCATGGAGGTGCACCGTCTGGTCCTGCTGCCGCTGCTTCAGTGGTCAATGAAACTGTGCCTCCAGAAAGTAAGAAAGGAGAGAACAAAGATAGTGACGCTGAGGCTCATGAGGATGGTGATAATAAGAAGAGCAAGGACTCCAAGACACTGAAGATGTTCAAGGTTGCACTTGCGGACTTTGTGAAGGAAGCACTGAAGCCTACATGGAAAGAGGGTCAGATGAGCAGGGAGGTCCATAAAACCATCGTGAAGAAGGTTGTCGACAAAGTTACAAGCACGGTGGAAAATACACCTCCAACGAAAGAGAAGATCGAGATCTACATGTCCTACTCCAAAGAAAAACTAAATAAACTCGTACAGGTCAACCTCAGCCCCCTCCTTCATCGTATCCTTTTACTCTCACTCAACTTCATTTTCAGCTCATTCCTGTGCTCCAAGTCTCTAACCGAGCCGTGCTAATTGCTTGCAGGCATATGTTGGCAAGTATGCCAAGGCGTAACATTTCACGAATAACATTGCTCCAAGTCTGAGGTTGAAATCACTGAAAGCGCCACATTCTGCGATCAAAAGGTTTAGGATTCTTCTGTAAAATAGTGGTGCGCTGGCGCTTCACACCCAGGTTTTGCTTGCAGTTTGAGAGTTTATAGTGTTGCTTGGTTAGACGGACAGGTGGTGCCGCTGCTAGCGCGCGATGGCACCAAACTTCTCAGCTGTAACTTTTGTAGAAGATTTATTTGAAGATTGGACTTTATGTAGCGAAGTACGCAAGGTGTGGACTATAGGAGATAAACTTACATGTGGTGTGGTGTGTGCTCAGCAAGTCAGCAATCAGCATGCCTCTGAGTTCTACTTCCTGGTTTGTGTGATACTCGGTTGAATCGTGACTGGTTTATGTCTCAATTTCGATTTGCCTTTTCCCTGTACGTATCACTGTACTACTGATTGTGGTCAGTAATTGCAGAGATTTTTTTTTGATCATCAGTAATTGCAGAGATTAATAACGTGAGGATTACTGTCGTCTGCCTGTTGGTTAAGTGCAGAGAGAGCCTTCAAGGGCTGTCGGTTCAGTTGCGCCCGCGGCGGCCCAGTATGTGTAGCCCAATAGCACAAGGCCTGCCTTTTGGTTTTGGGCCTTATGTGCGGCCCAGCGCGCCTAGCAGGGACCAACTAGCGCACTATATGCGTAGAAGCCTGCGGGGACGGGGAGGCGGCGGCGCCTGCCGGAAGCTTGCAGCAGCCTACGGCGGAGGAGGCGGCGGCCGGCGGGGAAGCGGATGAGGATGGAGCGCCACCGCGTTGCTACCGACGACTCGCTCAACCCCTCCTCCTCCCACATAGACGACCTCCCCGAGGTAAACTCTCTCCCCCTCTTCCCCTGCCTTGCCCTGTGTCTCCTCTCCGATCCTTTCGTAGGGTAGTAGGGTTGGTTGGGGAATCTATGCTATCAGATACATAATCGGATAGCGGAGTTTTGCTCTCAATTTTGTTTTCCTGTTCCTGCAAATCCACGTTTATCATGCTATCTTATATGTTCCTGTGTCCAATTTGCATGTCCTCAGTTTACCTTGCAAAATATATAGAAGAGCGGTTTATGATATTTTAACGAAGGCAGTGTTTAAAGCACTGTGTGATCTGTGGTCATCGCGATTCACGCCTACCATGCAGTTTTTTTCATAGCTCTCAACCCTTGCACATTCTTTCTTGCCACAGGAAATCCAAACTCTTATTTTGTCACTGCTGTCACTGAAAGAGGCTGCAAGGACTAGCATTGTGTCAAGAAAATGGAGACCGCTCTGGACACGCCACCCTAACCTGAGCTTTGATGGCACCAGAAACCGGTCCAATGACGAGGATTGTGTCAAAATAGAAAGAGCAGAGTTCATTGAGACAGTCAATTCTATTGTTCAGCAGCACAGTGGAGTAGGGCTCAATAGGTTCTGCATCAGGTGCGGCATAGAGGAGGAGTCCTCGGATCATCTTGATAGGTGGATTTGCTTTGCCACTGCAGCAAGGGCAAAGACCATAGACATTAACCTGTTGCCAAAAGGGTGTATCAGAAGACCAACCAAAGGAGATTATCACTTCCCTCTTGAGGCTTTAGGTGCTCGAGATGGTCCTTTTATCCAGTCCTTGCTTCTCACCCATGTCTCTATAGAGCCGTACTCAGATGTATGTGGCTTTACAAAACTCAGAAGGCTTCTTTTGCATTCTGTTCAAATCACTGGAGATCTTGCAGGCTTGCTATTAAACTGTTCTAGTCTTGAGGATTTAGAGCTCATCGCGTGCTCTGGCTTGACTGATCTGATTATACCACACCAACTGGATAAACTTAGACATTTGCTACTTTCAGATATGTGTGTCCAGATGGTTGATTTTCATGTTCCTGGTCTTGCTCATTTTAATTACAAAGGGGATGTGGTTCCTATAGCACTTCATGGTTGCTCAAAACTAGAGAAGGCAATAATAATGTTTAAAAATTACAAAGTATTGGGCCATGCATTCACTGCAATTCATGGTATTTCAGCAGTGAAGGTGCTAAACATGCGTGCTGCTATGCAGGAAGATCATCCAGTCTGGGGCTCACAAGTACCTGCCTACCTGGTGTATATATATGTTCTTTACTTGACTGACAGTTCTTCAAGCAGAGTTGCTGATATTTTTTTTGGGTCATGTTTCAGGTGCAAATGGTAACAAGACCAACATGCATGTTTATGAGTTTGAGGCACTTAACTTGTGAAATAAAAATCCACACTTATCGTCCAAATAGCCACAGTGGACTCCTTCAACTGGCTAGCTATTTGGAATTTGCACCCCAGCTGGAGATACTGCAAGTGCATGTGAGTGGTACTCTTTTGTTGATTTTGCAGATTTACATAGAATGCACATAGAGTCCATTAATTTGCGCATAACGCAGATCTCATACTTTTAAGATTTATTTTTGGGAAAGAGCGAACCTAGTACAGTATGTTGACTAACTGTGCATGGTGATTTCTGAAACAGATGTTCTATTATAAGTTTAGCAGCTCCTGCTGGAAAGGGGAGGTGACAGGGAAGGGGATCTCCTTTATGCACGGCCTTGATCACCTCAAGTCGGTCTACATGAGTGGGTTCCGCGGTTTCCGGGCTCAGGTGGAGTTCCTGTGCGGCATCCTGGCGAAGGGCGACGCGCTTGAGCATGTAACCATAGAACCACAGGTGAAATTACGATGCGCTCGCATGGTGAACGTGTTCATCCTTGAGTGGGAGATCAATGAGTGGGCGCGTCGTCTCTCCGAACGGTTTGGTAAAGCGATCACCGTCGCACCACCCGTCCGAGAGCCGTTGGGCCTATTCGCTTCAGCTTATAAGCCGGCTGAAAAGCTGAAACGGCTGATTTGTTGTGAGAGGAAAATACCGTTTGATGGCTGATAAGCCGGCTGAATAAGCTGAAGCGAACAGGAAGTGATGTCATGTACCGTGTCTTTTTTTTGGGGGGTTTCCCTGAGTAAATTATGTCTGCATTAACCTTGGACGGGGTCTTAGATTTGGTGCGGCACCTTTTTAGTATTTTTGGTTCATAACATGAACTTCTCAACAGATCGTACGTGTGGTGTGTTGCCGGATATAAAAAGTTATGGCTGTTGCTCTTTTCTCACTGTACCCTTTTACAGAATATCTGTTCGTTTAGAGATTGAAATTGTCTGAAAGTGAAAATGTGCAACGTTTGGATCACATGTATGGATTGGGAGAGGAAAGTTACACGCTGCGCTGTGTTCTGATGTGCTCATCTATTCATATCTGATAATTCTCTCGGTTTGAGCACTGGGTACTACTGCATCAACGTAGCTACTGACTGCGATTAACCTGTGGATTACTGCTGTCTGATCCTTCAAACAGATTGTTAATTGTGCCTCTTCAAGTGCAATGGTGTCTCAGTTTGTTAAATTTTCTTTTACTATACTATCGTTTCTAGTCAATGAAAAGGTACAAGAGTCACTATTACGCAAGCCTTGATGCTTAGCACTGTTACGCAATGTAATAGCTAATGGCAATGCAAAGCGCTTGATTAAAGAAATGAGCCAGCACTGAACTTGAAACGCCATGCGTCGTTTGATGCTTCGGCTGGGGTACATGATGGTTGGCAGCACTGCACTGTGGTGTATAAATAGAAAAGTTTGACCCCTGTGAATGTGAGATATAGAACACACAGAGAATTAACACACGAGAATGAAAGTAGTATAGTTCTCCTATCATCAAGAGAACTAGAAAGGGAAGAAGGAAGAGAGGAGAGAAATCTCCAAGATGCAAGGAGCCAACATGGTGCAAGACTTGCACATGAACAGACAAGCTGTGCGATGCACACATGAAAGATTGTTTTATTTCAGTTAAATCATTTTGTGCTAATACGTACGATCTTGTTATGCTTCTCAAAGCTTTCCAGAATTCTCTGTAATCTCCCAGTTCCTACCTCTATCCTCCCTGAAGTTTACCCTGAGTTGACTTGATTTAGCCACAAATTGATGCGTGATTTGCATGAATATATACTAGAGGTCCATGACACCAATTTTTTTAGAAAAGGGAATATGCATTAATATTCCAGCCTTTGTGACGATTGATACATATAGCTATCCATTATTACAAACAAGATCATGATCCAATGAAAGTGAAAGAACTTAAGAAGACAATCATAACATCCATCGTGCTTATGTCAAATAAAAAGGTAGTCTATTACTAGAACACCAGCCGTTTGAGGAAAAAATTTCCATGACCACCGTGTTTGAGGAAAAATTTTCCATGACCACCGTCTAAGCACAGGACACCCCCAGTTTATACGGGATCTTTCTCCTTCCTTTTGCAGCAGCGCCCAAAAATGGCACCAATGTGTTCCTCTGAAAACTACCCGCATAGATGAAAAAACTCGTGTCTTGTTAAAAACCTCATCATTTCAGCTGATCCAAATTGCCCAACACATAGAACATGCCCCACCAAGTTTATCATGTAGCAATTCATCAGCTGTGAAATCATCGTATTCTTCACAATCAAAGTTTATGCATTGCCAACTCAAATCCAACTTGGGCAATGGTTTCCCTTACATATTTATATGTTTTTACATTAAGGAAAATATCCGGTCTTCAACATTCACATGTGAATATGAATGTCTACGACCACAAAGAAACAATTCTAGCCACATAGCCAGAAACTAAACGAGTACTTAGACTCCGAGTCTCAAACCGAGGAACACAAAAGACAAGAAAGAAATACATTAAGAAAGAAAGGTTGAAAGACTAAGCTTCGAACTTCTTATACGTCCTTCCTTCAACTTTGCTTTGGTCCTTATGCAGTAACAAACGCCTCACATCAGTTATCTTCTTAGAAACTTTAGATGTTAGGATCGTTCATGGTCATGTGCTGTCTAGTAATCCTTGTCATCTAGAAACCGCACTGAGTCGATCTCTACCACAAATACAAATTGGAACCGCCATCGCTCTAAGCTGAACATGGTATCACCATCAAGGACTCCAAGACGACACCTCAAGAGTAAAGCAACATCAAGATCATGCCACCGCCCGAACCAACATGTTGGTTCTTTAGTTTTCACCTGGATCTGTCCCTAGAGGTTGAGGTCCTTACGGCAACGCCTTCAAGAAGGAAAATGATACCCATGGCACCATCGTCACTAGCAAACAATCCGGGATCGAGCTAGGCTTTCGCCCGAGAACCTGCACACCCAAGAAACGCACTGCACGGCAACCGACGACCCCTGGACGCTCCACCAGATCCTGCCTCTGCCCAGCAACCAAGGACGCCCATTAGGGAGACTACCTGACACGGTGGCGGCAACCAAAAGGCCGCCCATTGCCCCCCACCTGGAAGACAACTAGAAGGGGTGGCGGCAATTGGAGGCGAGCACCCCCCCTCCCCCCACCCACGGTGGTGGCCACCGGAGGCGAAGAAGATGCCATCCACCCGGAGTTCAAATATCCAAACCAGGAGAGGTCAGCTCGGACGAGCCCACCCTCACCGCCGCTACCAGTGGCAACCGGATCTAGGTTTTCTTGGGGAAGGATAACTCCGGGGAGAGGATAAACGCGTGGAAGGAGGCCTCACCGCTGCCATCCTTGTGCCCGCGCGGGCTTCCGGCGGTGGCGAGGTGGAGGGATGGGAGGTGGGAGGGGCTGCAAGGGTGTGGCAGCCTGGCCGCCCCTAGGACGACGCGAGCGGATGGGCTTGTAACAAAGGTCAACTCGAAATTCTTACATATTTTATATAACCAAGTCAAATAGGTGAGCTCTGAGAAAATAAAAGTAAAATAGTATATACAAAGTGAAAATTGCTGGCACCAAAGAGCATGTGGAAAGCAAAAGAGCTCACATGCACATGAAATGGAGCAAATAACGTACCCCATGTGGGTTTATTCATGAGTAGTGGCAAAAGAGCAAGGAAACAAAACTCCGTGATGTCCAGACATTTCAGTGAACTACAATATCGGCTTGCATCGGCGTATATCAGAGTAGAAAAAAATTAAGGTCTTCATGCTTGTATGTTCTTTGGACTAAAACAGCCTTGAATCATCATCATGCACATGCTCGACGACCATATGGCGCTCTAGTGGCTGGAACTTCCCCCCAAATTAGGACAAGGGAGTGTTTGGACATCAGGTGCTAAACTTTAGTTGTGTCACATCGGATGTTTGGATGCTAATTTAGAGGACTAAATATATTTAAATTAAAAAACTAATTGCAGAACCCCTAATTCACGAGACGAATCTATTAAAACTAATTAATCCATAATTAGCAAATAGTTATTGTAGCACCACATTGTCAAATCATGGAATAATTAGGCTTAATAGATTCATCTCGCGAATTAGACTCCATCTGTGCAATTAGTTTTGTAATTGACCTATGTTTAATATTTCTAATTAGTATCAAACATCCGATGTGATAGGTGTTTTTAACACTTACGAGCCAAACAGCCCCGCCAACCCACGTCAGATGCCGCAAAACGAAAAATGCTACTTTTTTCACCTTTCCACGTGATCCTGTCCCAACTTTTCGTCTTTCTCACGCTTGTACACATCGAGTCGAGTTCTCCCTCTCCCTCTCCCTCTCTCTCTCTCTCTCTCTCTACCTGGCCATGACTCCAAGCGACGCTCCCGGTGGCTGCCCTCGCGTGGTCCTATTCCCCCTCCCCTACCAGGGCCACATCGAACCCATGCTCCGGCTCGCAGCGGCGTTCCACGCCCGTGGCCTCGCCATCACCGTCGTGCACACCGAGACCCGCGCGCCGGACCGCCGGAAGCTGCCCGTGGACTACGACTTCGTGTCCATCAGGGACGGCGTCCCGCCGGAGCTCGCCGAGTCGAGCGACGTTGCGCCGTTCGTCCTCACGCTGAACAGGAGCTGCGCTGCGCCGTTCAGGGAGTACCTCGCCGGCGCGCGCGACGTCGTCTGCGTGGTCGCCGATGTGGACTGGTTCGCGCCGCTTGGCGTTGCGAGGGAGCTCGGCGTTAAGGCGCTCCCTCTGATGACCAGCAGCGCGGCCAAGTTCAGGATGTACTTGGCGTTCCCGCTTCTGGAGGAGAAAGGCTATTTGCCCATCCGAGGTATGGAGTTTGCTGCCTTGCTCAGTGACCAGTTGACCATGTGGATGAACAATTAGCATCCGGGGTTCTTCGTCCTTATAACATTCAATTTCCGCATCCAATTGTGCTATCTTGAATACAAATTTAAAGATATTGATATCAAGATGGGGGTCAGATCGTCAAAGATATGATTTTTATTTACCAAAGGCAACTTTCCCATACCTAGATTACTTAAAAGATACCGTGCTCCAAACATTTTCAAGCTCACGAATTGAATGCAAGACATATTGTGGAGTCAATTGGAATTCATATATAAGGGTATTGAAGTACCAAATTCACATTGTTATCCTGGTACCTTTCTATGATTATTAGAAATGCTCAATCTACTTTCTCCATGTACTTTAATTACCCAATAATTTGTTCCATGATAGAAAATACAGTGACATTGAAATCATTTTGGCAGAGTCGAATTTGGACACGGACGTCAAGGAGCTCCCTCCTTTGCTCGTAAGGGACTTGCATCATGAGAGGGACGCCACTCGGTACCGCGCCTACGCAGACCTGCTCACTCACATGGTTGCTGGAGTACGACAGTCATCAGGCCTCATACTCAACACGCTAGATGCCATCGAGGGCACGGACATTTCCAACATCTACCAGGACATCGTTGTCCCAGTGTTCGCCGTCGGCCCCCTCCACATCCTCTCACCGTCCGTGGACAGCAGCTTGCTGCTCCAGGACCGAAGCTGCATCGAATGGCTGGATGCGCAGCCACCAAGCTCCGTGATATACGTCAGCTTCGGGAGCTTGGTGTCCATCGATGCGCACGAGCTCACGGAGATGGCCTGGGGACTGGCTGGCAGCAAGCGCTCCTTCCTGTGGGTGGTCCGCCCGAGGCTGGTGCGTGGATGCGAGTCCAGCGAGCTTCCTGCTGAGCTGCGGGAGGAGGTACGGGGCAGAGGGCGGATCGTGAGCTGGGCTCCGCAGCAGGAGGTGCTGAAGCACCCCGCGGTGGGGGCCTTTCTGACGCACTGCGGGTGGAACTCGACGCTGGAGAGCATACTGGGAGGCGTGCCGATGATATGCAGGCCACTGGGGGGAGACCAGCTGTGCAACGCCAGGTACGTGTGCCAAGTGTGGAAGGTTGGGGTCAGATTGGTGGAGGTGGAGAACCAGCTGACGAGAGGGGACGTCCAGTTGGGTGTAGAGAGACTGATGGGCCGAGAGGAAGGAGACAGGATTAGAGAAAGGATTAGAGATTTGAGGGATGCAGCAGTGAAATGCACTTCCAAAGGTGGATCTACCGATGCATCCTTGCAACGTCTAGTGGATTTCATTGTCTCACCGTAGTGTGTACTTTTGCATACTTTATGATATATGTATGAGGATGATAGGAACTTAATTGTTTTTGCTCCTTGTTCGTGAGCATCATTCCTGTCAGAGTAATATTATTGAACATTTTAAGATTTACATTTTATTTGATTTCAAGTGATAGTTTATCTTGTTCAGTCATGCCGTTGGCCTACTAATGTGTTCAGGGTATACACTTTTGGCTTTTGAGTGACCACATGCTGAGGGAATCAACACAACCTTTTGAATTACTACAGCTCAGGTCCCCGAATCTGTCGAAATGTTAAATTAGGTTCCTAGTTCAAAGTGGAAATTGAATAAAACTACAAAAGGAAAGTACACGTCCAATCCATGCGTTCCATACCAATAACAAATACGCTTTGTACCTTACAAGTGTTTCATAGTGAAAATATGAGATCAGCCAAGTTAAGGAAAGCTGTGTGAGATGATCCACTCTCCTTAATGCCTTTCTCCGCTATCTCTTTCAGGTTCATCATCCTCTCTCCAATCTCTTTCCCTTCTTTGCTGCCCATCAGTTTCTCAATAGCATCTCTGACCTTCCCTCTCTCGAGCTGGTTTTCCACTTGAACCTCCACTCCAACCCTCCAAACGTGGCACACGAACATAGCATTTCCATATTGGTCACCAAAGAAAGGTCGTGATATCATCGGCACGCCTTGTGATATAGCCTCCATCGTCGAGTTCCAACCATTGTGAGTCAGGAAAGCGCAAACTGCAGGGTGAGCAAGCACCTCATCCTGCGGAGCCCAGTCGACGATCCTGCCTCGATCGCCAATCTCTTCCCGAAACCCTTCGGGCAGATCACCGGACTCGGACCCGCGGATGAGGCTCGGCCTGACCACCCAGATGAACGGGCGCTTACTGTCAGCCAGGCCCCAAGCCAGCTCCGCAAACTCGTGCGGGTCCATGGCAGCAAGGCTCCCGAAGCTCACGTAGATAACGGAGCCAGGCGCCTTCGTGTCCAGCCAGTCGAGGCACCGGCGGTCTTGCTGCAACTGGTACAAGCTGCTTTCCACCGGCGGCGAGACCATGTTGAGAGGGCCTATGGGGAACACGGGGATGGGCATGTCCTCGCGGATCTTGTCGAGGTCAACCGCCTCGATGGCCTCGACGGTGTTGATTATGAGGCCGGCGGACTGCCGCCCTCCATCGACTGTGTGCTCGAGCAGGCTGGCGAAGTCGGCAAGGCTGCTCGTCTCGATGCGTTGAAGGTCCCTCACACGGAACGGTGGCAGCACGTCGACTGGATCATCCTTGTGCTCCTCTGCCGTGCAAAGAGGAAACAGAGAATTTTTGGTGCCTGGTCGTTAGAACAAGCGTTAGTACTAGACAGTAAACATTTCGATTTGCTGTAGTTACCTTGGACAGGCAAGTAGCACTTCTCAATCAGTGTCGGGTAGACCATGATGTTCCGGAAGCTCGCAGCACTGCTGGTCATGAGCCCCAGCGCCGGCACGCCGAGCTCCCTCGCCGCCGCCTGCGCCGAGTACCAAATGACGTCTGTAATCACGCACTGGACGCCTCCTGCCTCCTCCTCCTCCTCCTCCCCCGCAAGCAGCGCCGCCAGCCGCTCCTTGAACGGCGCTGCGCAGCTGACGTTCAGCTCCATCACGAACCTCGCGATGTCCTCCGACCCCACGAGCTCTGTGGGCACATGGACCGGCACCGGCACGAAGCGGTAGTCCGAGGGGTAGTAGGTCGGGTCTGGCGCGCGAAGATCGGTGTGGAACACGGTGACCGCGACGCCGCGCGCGTGCAGAGCGCCGGCGAGGCGGAGCATCGGGTTGAAGTGCCCCTGGTAAGGGAGCGGGAAGAACACCACGCGGCGGCCGGCTCGGATGGTGGGCGAGGCCATTCCTGCAATCCTGCCACCTCGATGCAAACGGCTCTCTGGATAAGGACTTTTTGTGGCCCGAAACAGGCAAGAGCTGCAAGTGATAAATACGAGGGGAGTGGCCGGCAAATGGTACTAAGGGGTGTTGGGACATACCCACTAAAATTTAGCACATGTCACATCGGATATCATACCCCACTAAAATTTAGCACATGTCACATCGGATATTTGATACTAATTAGGAGTATTAAACATAAGCTAATTACAAAACTAATTGCACAGATGGAGTCTTGTCGTTGTCAAGATCGGCGGATCAGGACTTAGACTAGTGAATTTCTTTTATGCGCGTAAGCCTCAGATGGTTGCACGGGAGACACGGATTAGACTGGTTCGGGCAAAGGGAGCCCTACGTCCAGTATCGAGGATGCTCGTGTTGCCCGTGCGGGGATTTTGTAGTAGGGGGTTACAGACGGGCGAGAGAGGGACTGGTCCCAGGTCTCTTGAGTTCTAGGAGGAATGTTGATCTTTGAGATCCTGATCGATCGGTCTCCCTCGGTCCCCCTCTCCGGCTCTAAGTTCCGCCTTTTATATCACAAGGGGCCGGCCGGAGTTACAATTGGGAACCGGGTAAAAGGTAGAGAGTGAGATGGTAAAAAGGCCTGGCGGAAAAGGGGGCAGGGGCTCATAGCGCCTGGCGTCCTGCCGACCCTGAACGCGTGCCGTCGTGCATGCTCGAAGGAGTCGCCGCCGGATGCCAAGTGTCGCTGCTCCTCGCAGGTAGCTACTTCGACGTTCGTAGGTATCAGGGTAGATCATGATGAGGGGGTTTCGTCGTCACCTTGCCGTCCGTTAGGGGGGACGGTGGATACCGCCGCTCTGACGATGGCTTGTAGAGGGGGAGCTCCACGCTTGTACTGCCGTTTGCGCGGGGCCCGAGGGCCTGCGGGGCCCGAGGACGGGGCTGCTCCTAGCTTACCTCTGGTCGCCGGAGGTCATGAGTACTTTGTGACGAATGGGAGCTGGCCGCCAGTACTGTAGCTCGTACAGGAGGGTCGTGCGTGGGTACTTGCGCCGGGTTGCGTGGGGGGCGCGGTCGCCCTGCGCTCTGCCCTCTCTGCGGCGCATTTATGGTGAGTCCGACGGGGGGCCCCACCGGATTTGTCCTGTCTACGCGGAACGTATCCGAGGAGGATTCTGACCCGTGGGCCTCGACGCGCCCGACTCCCTCGCTCGGGGTCGGGCGAGGCGGAACCTTCGTGGCACAGGGTCGGGGGGTCCCGACCCTGGGGGCACGGTCGGTCGAGGCGGAAACCCCGCGGAGGGAGGTCGGGTGCTCCCGGTCCTGACGCTGGGGTCGGTCGAGGCGGAGACTTGATCACACTTTGGTGGGCCCGGTCCTTCAGGTTTGTTTCCTTAAGCTGCGTATTAGGGGGCCGTTGATATTTCCCCCCAACAGTAGCCCCCGAGCCTGTGGTGGAGCAGGAGTGCTCCTCCGTAGGCTTCTTTCGCTGTTTTGCCGTCGGTTCCTGCATTATGGCGCGCTTGTTTCACTTTTGCCATGCTTGAGGGAGCCTGTCAGTTTGTGACCACACGCGTGGTAGTTTTTTGCGAGGCTAGCCCCCGAGCTCCCGCTCGCTGCAGGAAACCGATCGGGAGGCCAGGTCGACTTTTTGATCGTTGCCCCTCAAGCGTCCGTTCGCTAGGACGGAGGGGTTGAGCCGGGCCACGTTATCCGCGTAGGACGAACCGTGGTGCTCGTTTGAGCTGCAAACGGGTAAGTTCGAGTGGAGTCCCGGTCCCCGTTCAGGGGGGTCCGGCTTGGGCCAAGCTGGTGGCGTACTCCAATTTCCCGCCAGTCGGTTCATATAGTTCTCGGATCCGTTCGATTGGATCTGAGGGCTCGTTGCCTTTCCCCGTGGAAAAACCATGAACGTTATACTGAGCGGGACTCGAACATGAGGTTGGGGCGCCCTTGGCGTTTGCTCGCCTGGGTGTTGGCCGCTAGCGGGCCCGTCCCTTCTCACCCCTTGCTCGGGGATGTCCTGGGGCAGCTGTCGAACCCGTGTTGGGCCAGCTTTCGAACCCCTGGACCGTATTGGGCCGTAGGGGCGTTTTCAGCCCCGTATCCCTTTCTTACCTCCCTGTGGGTGTTGGGCCGGAGCGGAGCGGTTGGTGCGCCAGGGCCGGTCGTGCGGAGCGTCGTGGGCGCGAAGCCCGGGGAGTGGAGTTATGGAAGCGCCGTCCCGCGGATCGAGGAAGATAGGATGTTTTTTCGCGGCCGATCGTGCGCGCGATTTTCGAAAGGAAACGGGCGTAGCAGGGGCGTACCTGGCGCCGCATTTATGGCGGCCGGGGCGTCGGTTTGACTTCCCCGGTACTCCTCCTATAAAAGCTGGAACACGCCGCCCTGGTGCCTCTCCTTTTGCGCCCAAGCCTTCTCGCCTTCTTGCTCCCCTGCGCTCGCTTTGCCTTCCTTGTTCCCGCCGCCCTTCGCCGCGCGTTTTGCCTTCGTCTTCGTCGGCCCTCTTCCCTCCTTGGTGATGGCTTCCTGGGGAATCTCCCATTTCACCGCCAAGCGCGCCGAGGGTCGGTGCGGAAGGGGCTCCTCTGCGAGAGGACGGCGGGGGATGAGTGGAGGCTGCCGGAGTCGGAGCAGGTTCCGTCGCCGCTCGCCGGCTACGTCGTCTCCTTCGCCCATTTCCATGAGCGGGGATTCGCCTCCCCTCCGAGCCGTTTCTTCCGCGGGCTGCTCCATTACTACGGGCTCGAGCTCCAGCACCTCAACCCCAACGGGATCCAGCACATTGCGGCGTTCGTCGCGTTGTGTGAGGGATTCCTGGGGATCGAACCCCACTTCGAGCTGTGGAAGTACTTTTTCGCGGTCAGCCTCTACCAGAAGACCGGGAAGGCCGGGGGCCAGCATCAGTCGCCTCCGGTGCCGATTGGGTGCGCCGGCATCCACCTCCGTCATACTCGCTCCAAGGAGTATATGACGGTGAAGACCTCTGTGTCCCATAAGGGGTGGCACAACCAATGGTTCTACGTGAAGAACTACCCCAACTCCCCCTTGCCGACGTTCACCGGCCGCACCATCGATGTGGCGCCCGACGTGTGGGCGTACGGACCGGTGGAGAAGGAGAAGAAGAAGATCTCCGACCTCCTGCAGGCCATCGGGCAATTGAAGCGGGCGGGGCTTACTGGTGCCGGCGTCATCGGCGCCTACCACGCACGGCGGGTGGCGCCGCTGATGCTCCGGATCCGGCCCCTTGGCGTCATGACCCCCGACACGCCGCCCGATGGCACCGTCCTGGCGATAGGCGCGCTCGCCGACTCTGAGATCCAGCAACGGCTCCGGGAGGCGCTGGAGGACAAGGACGTTGAGTACCCGATCCCTGGGCACCCGCCGATGCGCCCGGAGCCGGGCTTCGTGGACCTGGTAAGGCGTCTGGGTCACTACCTCTTCCCCCTGATGTTCCGCCGTCTTGTCGTTCTGATGTTGATCCTCTTTTTCGCCTCATAGGGCTCGCTGACCCGGGTTAAGGACTCTCTCCCGCCGGTGCCGGAGGATGCCGTACGGAGGGCCCTCAACCGCGCTCAGGCGGAGAAGGACAAGCGCCGCAAGGACAAGGAGACGGAGAAGCAGCGGCAGGGGGCCGCCAAGGAGCTTCTACGGCGGCGGAAAGGGGCGGTCGTGTCTGACGACGACGACGACGATGAAGAAGAAGAAGAAGAAGAACAAGAGGAGGAGGAGGAGGAGGAAGAATGGGAACTGTTTGCCCCCCGTGCGGGGGCTTTAGTGATTCGCGACGTACCCCCACAGACGGCGGCAGGGGGTGCGGCGGCGGGAGCGCCCGTGCGGGATCCGGCTCCCCCTGGTTCTGGGGCCGGGCCTCAGGGGTCGGCACAGCGCGTGCTCCCGGAGCCTGCGCGGACCGCTCCTCAGGGGGCGACGCAGGGCGTCCCCCGAGGGTCGGCACAGGATCCTCCCCAGAGGGGGACGCGGGGCGCCCCTTCAGGGCCGTCCCAGGGCACTCCCCAGGAGCAGGCGCGGGGTGCTCCTTCGGTGCCGGCGAGGGATGTCGCCCTGGCGCCGAGCCGGAGCGTCCCTCAGGGGTCTTCAGTGGGCGCCCCCCAGGAGTCCGTTCGGGGGGCTCCTCGGGGATCCGTGGGGGCTGCCCCCGCCATCGTGCCTGCTGGCGGGGGGCAACGGGGTGGCGACAAGCGGCCACTGCCAGACGCCCCGGGGTCGGCGTCTGGCTCCGAGTCGAAGCGCGTACGTCGCCCCTTCACTTCGAGGTCGTAAGTTGACCCTCTCCGCATGTCATTTTTCCTTTCTCTTTCCATATGTTTCTATTTGACGTTTATTCGTCGATGTTGCAGCGCTTCTCCTCGTGGCGTCAGCCCGCGGCTGGCGCCCAAAAAGATGCTGCGGTCGTCGTCCTCCTCTGGGGGACGGGCCGCCGCCCCGCCAGCGGCGACTGGCGGGGTTCCTGGTGTGGCCGCAGGTCTCCCAGCGGAGGTGGCCGCTGAGGGGCCGGTCGTTGGGACGGTGGCGGGGTCAGCCGCCGGAGGGGGAGCGGACCCCACTCCGCCCGCGGCCCCACCGGTCGTTCTTCCGGTCCAGGCCGCGATTCCTCCGGGCCCACAAGCCGGGGAGGTGATTGACCTCGACACCGACGAGGCGGAGGATGCGGAGACGGCGGTGGGCGGGGCGGATGCCCCTGCTGACGTGGCGAGGTCGGAGGCAGAGGGGGCGCTGGTCCCCGAGGGCGCGGCGGTGGTGGAGGTACTGGTGCCGGAGGGCGAGGTCCCCGCCCCGGCTGCTCTCACGGGGGTGCGTCCGGCGGCCGAGGTGGATGTGTCCACAGAGGTGCCGTCGGCGGCCGCGGTGGCGACGGGCGTGCAGGCGCCGGAGTCGTCGGTAGACCCTGGGATCTCTGGCGTCGTGATGTCGTCGTTGGCGACGACATCAGAGTCGGGCTCCGTTCCGCCCTCGGCTTCCTCCGTCCCCGGGGCGTGGAGAGGGCACATCCTCCGCTGGTCATCCCGCGACGATCCGCTACGGCGCCTTTATGCACTGGACGATGCTGCTGAGTGGCATAAGTGGCAGGTGGTGCATGGCGGCGTCGCCCGGGCTCAAGCGGCGCTGACCTCGGCGTTGGGAGCCTTGGCCGACACCGTAATCCCTGGTAACCAGGTATGTTCGTTTCCGCCGCTCGGTGATAAGCTCTTTTCCTTTTACTTTCTTGTCTTACCGTCATGTTACTTTGCAGGCTCTTCAGGAGGCCAGTCTGGAGAAATCCAATTTCCTCCGGCGGCAGCGGAAACTCTGGGAGCACTACACCGCCGAGAGGGAGCGCTCCAGGGGTCTGGCCCTGCAGCTCGGTGCTGCCCAGGGGGCCATTCGCGACCTGGAGGGGCGCGAGCAGGCGGCGCTAGAGGGGGCGCGGCGCGCCGAGGCCAAGCTCTAGGCTGTCGCGGAGAAGGCCCGCCTCGACCTTGAGGAATTCCAGGCCGCCATGGAAAAGGCGCGCCATGACGCCGAGGGGCTAAGGGCAGCTGCTACCGAGCGGGCCCGCCGGGACGCCGAGGAACTGGCGTGGCTGAGGGGGGAGAACGCGGCCCTTCGAGCGGAGCGCGACCAATTCCGTTTGCAGGTGGACGGGCTCCAGACCGCCGTGTCCCTCAGTGTCGCCCGGGAACACGAGCTGCGGGCCAAGGCCGACGGTGAGGCTCTTTCTGCTTTTGTATTTCCGTGCTGTCGGTGTTTCGTTTTCTTTAACTTGGTGAGGTTTCTTGATTGGCTCCTGCAGAGGACCTTGCCAAGTTGCAGGCTTCGCTTGACGAGGAGCGCGGCGAGCACGGCGCCTTGCGGGATGCGGTCCGCGTCGTCTGCGAGGACTTTGGCGTCGCTCCGGAAGAAGGGTCGAGCTCGCTGCCAGCCCATGTTCTTGAGGTGCGCCGTCGTCGTCGTGAGATTGCCGTGGATGCGCTTCACCTTGGTGTGCGGCGCGCCTTTGGAGTCTTCGGCTCTCACTATGCCGACATTAATTTTGTCGGGATGAGTGGCGGGTACTGCGTCGGCTATACCGACGCCGAGCTGGACGAGATCGACTCCGCGGTGACCGCGCCGGCGGAGGCCCTCGCGAAGCTGTTGGAGGATGAAGCCGTTCCCCCAGCCGACCCTGAGGCCAATCTTGCCGGCCCCGAGGCCCCTGCTGCCGCCGACCCTGAAGCCGCCGCCGTCACCGACCCTGGGACTACCGCTCCAGCCGACCCTCCTATTAATTAGCTGCACCGGGCATGTGCCCAAAAGACGTTTGTATTTAAGTCAGTCGTTTCGAACTTGTTTGCGTTGGCCATACAGGCCTGTTCTTATGACTTTTTATTTCGCTAAGGAAACCGTTTCCCTTTGTTATTCCTTTGGTTTTTGAAAGCGTTTGGATGCGTTGCCGGGTGCGTCAGTAAGTTTTTGATGAGCGAAGGTACCGTAGCCGCTGGGGCATAGGCTTCTCGCAGTCCGATCGCAACTTGGCTGAGTACCGTTCACGCATCCTTATCTTTCTGTAGCCAAAGGTTTTTCGAAAGGGAGTGGCCAGTTTTCTGAAAGAAGAAAAAACGTTTCTTTTTAGCGGTGCCCAGCGGCTGGGGTCGGAGCCCCCGATAGCCCCCGAGGGGTGTTTGATCCTGGGGCCAGGCCAGGATCGGATACCCCTGAGCTTAAAAGAAAAAACCTTCTTGTTTCGTGAAGGTCAAAACTGGTAGCCCCCGAGGGGTATGCGACATTGGAGCGAGGCTAGGGTCGGATACCCCTGAGCTTAAACGAAAAGGCCTGAGCCAAGGTGGCTCAGGGTTTCTTTTTAGCAGAAGAACAAAACTGGTAGCCCCCGAGGGGTATGCGACCTTGGAGCGAGGCCAGGGTCGGATACCCCTGAGCTTAAACGAAAACGGGGGGCAAAGTTATGTATAAATTATGAACAAGAGCTATGGATAGAAGCGTCTTAGCTGTTCTATGTTCCAGGCGTTGCTGAAGATTTGCCCGTCGGGAGTTGCCAGCTTGTAGGTGCCTGGCCGTAGCACCTGTGCGATGATGAACGGGCCTTCCCAAGGGGGAGTCAACTTGTGCCGACCCCTGTTGTCTTGGACGAGGCGAAGCACTAGATCTCCAACGTTGAAGGCGTGGCCTTGTATCCTGCGGCTGTGGTAACGCCGTAGGGCCTGCTGGTACTTAGCCGAATGCAGGAGGGCTACGTCTCGTGCTTCGTCGAGTTGGTCTTGTGCGTCCTCGAGCGACGCCTGGTTTCCCTGTTCGTCGTACGCCTTGACCCTTGGTGATCCGTACTCCAAGTCGGTGGGCAGAATGGCCTCGGACCCGTAAACCATGAAGAACGGGGTGAACCCCGTCGCCCGGCTGGGGGTCGTTCTCAAGCTCCAGAGGACTGCTGGGAGTTCCGCAACCCATTGTCCGCTGAACTTTTTAAGGCGGTCGAAGATCCGTGGCTTGAGACCCTGGAGTATCATGCCATTGGCTCGTTCGACTTGCCCGTTCGTGCGGGGGTGCGCAACTGCCGCCCAATCCACTCGAATGTGGTGGTCGTCGCAGAACTGGAGGAATCTTTTTCCGGTGAACTGCGTACCGTTGTCGGTTATGATGGAGTTCGGGATCCCGAAGCGGTGGATGATGTCGGTGAAGAATTGTACCGCCTGCTCGGACTTGATCTGCGCCACAGGCCTTGCTTCGATCCATTTGGAAAACTTGTCGACAGCGACGAGTAGGTGGGTGAAGCCCCCGGGCGCCCTTTTGAAGGGTCCAACAAGATCCAACCCCCAGACCGCGAACGGCCACGTGATGGGGATGGTTTGCAACGCCTGTGCGGGCAGATGGGTTTGGCGGGCAAAGAATTGGCATCCTTCGCAAGTGCGGACTACCTGGGTAACATCTGCGACCGCGGTTGGCCAGTAGAAACCTTGTCGGAAGGCATTGCCTACCAGCGTCCTTGGCGCAGCGTGGTGGCCGCAGGCCCCGGCGTGGATGTCCTGGATCAGCGCCCTTCCCTGCTCGATCGGGATGCAGCGCTGGAGGATCCCCGTGTGGCTTCGCTTGTAAAGCTCTTGGTCGATGATGGCGAAGGATTTCGCTCGGCGCGTGATCCTGCGGGCTTCGATCTTGTCAGTTGGGAGCGCGTCGTGGATAAGGTATTCGAGGTACGGGGCTCTCCAATCGGTCGGGGGTTCGGCCCCCGCCGCGGGACCCGCCTCGATTTCCATAACCGTGGGGTCGGAGGGCTTGGCTTCCGCGGCCGGGTCGGGCGGGGCGGCGTTGTTTTCCTCGGGATTGGTGTTCGGGTCCCGGGTAGGTGGCGTATTGCCGACCTCCCCTGACCCGGATCCCGACCCCGAGGCTGGGTATGCCCCGCCGACCCCTGCTGGCTCCGGGTAGCGGATCGAAGGCTTCAGCTGGTCGCTAACGAAGACGCCGTCGGGGGCGGGCGTCCGGCCAGACGCCGCCTTAGCGAGCTCGTCGGCGGCTTCGTTGAAGCGCCTTGCGACGTGATTGAGCTCCAGCCCGTCGAACTTGTCCTCGAGCTTACGTACCTCGTTGCAGTAGGCGGCCATCTTTGGGTCATGGCAGCTCCACTCTTTCATGACTTGTTCGACGACCAACTGGGAATCGCCTCGGACGTCCAGTCGACGGATGCCCAGCTCGATGGCGATGCGAAGCCCGTTGAGAAGGGCTTCATACTCAGCGACATTGTTGGATGCAGGAAAATGGAGGCGAATCATGTACCTGATGCGCATGCCTAGTGGGGAGATGAAGACGAGGCCTGCTCCGGCGCGGGCCCTCATCAGCGACCCGTCGAAGTACAGCGTCCAAAACTCCTGCTCTTCTGCCACCGGTGGCTTTTGCACCTCTGTCCATTCAGCCACGAAATCGGCAAGTACCTGGGATTTGATGGCGGTGCGGGGGGCGTAGGTGATACCCTGGTCCATAAGCTCAACCGCCCACTTCGCGATCCTCCCTGTTGCATTTGGGTTCCGGATGACCTCACCAAGCGGGAATGAAGAGACGACCGTTACCGGATGGGAGGTGAAATAGTGACGCAGCTTCCTCTTCGTGATGAGGACGGCGTAGACCAACTTTTGGATCTGTGGGTATCGTGACTTGGATTCGGACAACACCTCGCTGATGAAGTACACCGGGCGTTGCACCTTAAGAGTGTGCCCCTCCTCCTCCCGCTCCACTACTAGGGCCGTACTGACCACCTGGGTGGTTGCCGCGACGTAGAGTAAGAGGGTCTCACCGTCGGCCGGCGGAACCAGGATCGGGGCCTTCGTCAGGAGGTCCTTGAGCCGGTCAAGCGCCTCCTGCGCCTCGCTGGTCCACTCGAAGCGGTCGGACTTCTTGAGGAGCCGGTAGAGGGGGAGTCCGCGTTCGCCGAGGCGCGAGATGAAGCGACTTAGGGATGCTAAGCATCCCATGACGCGCTGCACTCCCTTCATGTTCCGGATCGGCCCCATGCCGCTGATGGCCGCTATCTTCTCCGGGTTCGCCTTGATGCCGCGCACGGAGACGATGAAGCCTAGCAGCATGCCCCTTGGGACACCGAACACGCATTTCTCTGGGTTAAGCTTAATATGCTTATCCCTTAGCCTTTCGAAGGCTAACTCCAGGTCGGGAACAAGCTGATCGCTCTTCCTAGATTTGACCACGATGTCGTCAACATAAGCCTCAACGGTTCGCCCGATGAGGTCTCCAAAGCACTTAAGCATACATCGCTGGAAGGTGGCCCCCGCGTTTTTGAGGCCGAATGGCATCTTGACGTAGCAATAGGGGCCGAAGGGGGTGATGAAGGACGTGGCGAGCTGGTCGGCCTCCTTCATCGCGATTTGGTGGTAGCCGGAGTACGCATCGAGGAAGCTGAGTGTTTCGCACCCGGCCGTCGAGTCGACTATTTGGTCTATACGCGGCAAAGGGAATGGATCCTTTGGACACGCTTTGTTGAGACCGGTATAATCGACACACATTCTCCATTTCCCATTCTTTTTCGGTACAAGAACAGGATTGGCCAACCACTCGGGGTGGTGTACCTCCTTGATGAAGCCAGCCGCCAGGAGCTTTTCAAGATCTTCGCCAATGGCCCTGCGCCTTTCTTCGTCGAAACGGCGCAAGCCCTGCTTCACCGGCTTAGAGCCGGCCCTGATGTTCAGGGAATGCTCGGCGACTTCTCTCGGGATGCCTGGCATGTCCGAGGGTTTCCACGCAAAGACATCGCTGTTTGCGCGAAGGAAGCCGACGAGCGCGCTTTCCTATTTGGGAGATAGGGCCGCGCTGATTCGCACCACCCCTGCGCTGGAACAACCGGGATTGAGGGGGCTTCTTTGATACCTTCGGTGGGCTTGGAGGGGATTCCTGACTGCTTGGCGTCGGACCGGTCCTCAATGGTTTCCTCAAGTTGGGCCACCATGTCGCCCGAGATGGTGATAGCCGCGGCGTATTCGCAGCACTCGACGTCGCACTCGTATGCCTTCTGGAAGGTCGTGCCGACGGTGATGACTCCATTGGGCCCCGGCAGCTTGAGCTTGAGGTAGGTGTAGTTGGGGATTGCCATGAACTTCGCGTAGCATGGGCGGCCCAGGATGGCGTGGTAGGTTCCGCGAAAGCCCACCACCTCGAAGGTGAGGACCTCCTTCCTGTAATTGGAAGGGGTCCCAAACGTGATGGGCAGGTCGATCTGCCCGAGGGGTGTCGCCTGCTTCCCTGGCACGACGCCATGAAAGGGGGCCTTGCTAGGGCGGAGACGGGAGCGGTCGATCCCCATGGCGTCGAGGGTTTCAGCGTAGAGGAGGTTGAGGCCGCTTCCCCCATCCATGAGTACCTTGGTGAGACGCGTCGTGCCAATGATGGGGTCGACGACGAGAGGATAGCGCCCTGGATGCCGGACGCGTCCAGGGTGGTCGGATCTGTCGAAGGTGATGGCCGGCGCGGACCAATCGAGGAAAGTCGGGGTCGCAGGCTCGGCGGCGTAAACCTCCCGACGCTCTAGCTTGTGCTGGCGCGTGGTGTCGTACGCAGCGGGTCCCCCGAAGATCATGAAGCAGCCGTCCACTTTGGGGAAGCCGTCTTCCTTCTCCTCGTCGCCCTTCTTTTCCTCATCGGGCTTCCGTTTCCGATCGCCCTTCACCGGGTTGCCCACGAAGAACCTCTTCATGAGGTTGCAGTCTTTGTAGGCGTGTTTGACGGGGAACTCGTGGTTCGGGCACGGTCCCTCGAGCAGCTTGTCGAAGAAGCCGGGCGTGCCCTCGGGGGGCGGCTGCCCTCGCTTTCGTTCGACTGCGGCCACGAGGGGGGCCTCGCGCCGCTGCTTGCTCTTCTTCTTCTGTTGCTGGCGGTTGGAGGTGCCTTCGCCGGCATCCTCCTCCCGCTTTGCCTTGCCTTTGGATCGATCAAAGATCGCTCTGACAGCCTCTTCGCCGGAGGCATAGCTAGTGGCGATGTTGAGGAGCTCCTCCGTGGTTCGGGGACCTCGGCGCCCTAGTTCATGGACGAGGGGCCGGCATGAGGTCCCTGCTAGGAAAGCTCCTATGACGTCGGCGTCGGCGACGTTGGAGAGCTCGGTGCGCTTCCTGGAGAAACGCCGGATGTAATCCCGGAGGGACTCTTCTGCCCCCTGGCGGCAGCTCCGGAGGTCCCAGGAGTTGCCAGGGCGAGTGTACGTCCCTTGGAAGTTTCCTACGAAAACCTCCTTTAGGTCGTTCCAGTTACGAACGCGTCCTGAAGGGATGTGCTCTAGCCAGGCTCTCGTGGAGTCTGCCAGAAACAGAGGTAAGTTCCGGATGATGAACAGGTCATCGTCCGCCCCGCCGGCCTGACATGCGAGTCGGTAATCGCTGAGCCATACCCCAGGGTTGGTCTCCCCCGAGTATTTGGCCACGCTCGTAGGCTGCCGGAAGCGCGGCGGGAAGGGCGCGCTCAGGATGCGCGCAGAGAAAGCTCGAGGTCCAGCTGCTCCAGGGCTCGGACTGCGATCCTCCCCGCTGTCGTAGCGTCCGCCACGGTGGACGTGGTAGCCACGGTCCGCCCCGTCCGCCCTGTCCGCGCGGGAACGTCTCCGCGCGTTCAGTGTGTCGCGGGCGTCGCGAATGGGACCGACGCGTTGGTGGATGGATCGGGCCTCGCCTACCGCGAGCGGCGGTGCTCGCGGGGCGGTCGCCGCCGGAGTTGCCTCCGGAAGGGGTTGATGGACAGATTCCCCCCGCCGCTCCGGGGGGGCGCCCTGTGTTGCCTTACTGGCATTCTGGCCGCGTCGTCGAGACGCCGAACTTTCCGCCTGCTGGACGGCGGCGCACTCGAGTAGGTTACGCATCTCCTGGCGCGCCCGTCGCTCCTCAGGCGTTGCCGGCTCGGGGAGCTGCCGGAGCAGCACCGCCGCGGCGGCGACGTTCTGACTGGCACGGGCAAAGAGCGGTGGACGCTCTCCATCCGCACAGATGCGTTCCTGGACGTCGCGCGCTCGTTGTCGTGCTCCTCCCTCGTGGTGGGGGTGCTCTACTTCTCGGCGTGCGCCCAAGTGCTCTCCCGGTAGCATAGAGCCCTCTGGCGCCCTGGGTAGGGCCCCAGTCGTAGCTGCGGCGCGCGAGGGGGGAGGCCGCTGCCTCCCCTCGGCACCATCGCCGTTGGACCCCTCGGAGTGTGCGTCAGCCATGAAGCACTCGCGCGAGGGGTCAGGATTCTCGTTACTAGAGCTAGCGTCGGAGGCTGCCCTTGCCACGCCTACGAGCTCGTTGCTCGCGGGCGACGTGGCGAGGGACCGCGTTAGGAGGCGGCCATGAGCCCCCGCGGTGTTGCGTAGCCCGAAGAGCCATCCTTCTGGTGAGGCCCTTCCGGCCGGTGTCCGACCTCTCGTCGTCGCCGTCCTGGCGGTGGTGCCGAGGGGCGCAGGACGAGCGGGCAGGACGTGGACAGGGATCAGCTCGATCCCGTTCCCGGTGGCCAGAAAGTCCAGGCTCCCAAAGCGGATCAGGGAGCCCGGAGCGAAGCTGCGATCGCGATTGGCCATCTGAGACTTGGTGATGTACGCGCAAAGGTCCCCTACCTGGCGCGCCAACTGTCGTTGTCAAGATCGGCGGATCAGGACTTAGACTAGTGAATTTCTTTTATGCGCGTAAGCCTCAGATGGTTGCACGGGAGACACGGATTAGACTGGTTCGGGCAAAGGGAGCCCTACGTCCAGTATCGAGGATGCTCGTGTTGCCCGTGCGGGGATTCTGTAGTAGGGGGTTATAGACGGGCGAGAGAGGGACTGGTCCCAGGTCTCTTGAGTTCTAGGAGGAATGTTGATCTTTGAGATCCTGATCGATCGGTCTCCCTCGGTCCCCCTCTCCGGCTCTAAGTTCCGCCTTTTATATCACAAGGGGCCGGCCGGAGTTACAATTGGGAACCGGGTAAAAGGTAGAGAGTGAGATGGTAAAAAGGCCTGGCGGAAAAGGGGGCAGGGGCTCATAGCGCCTGGCGTCCTGCCGACCCTGAACGCGTGCCGTCGTGCATGCTCGAAGGAGTCGCCGCCGGATGCCAAGTGTCGCTGCTCCTCGCAGGTAGCTACTTCGACGTTCGTAGGTATCAGGGTAGATCATGATGAGGGGGTTTCGTCGTCACCTTGCCGTCCGTTAGGGGGGACGGTGGATACCGCCGCTCTGACGATGGCTTGTAGAGGGGGAGCTCCACGCTTGTACTGCCGTTTGCGCGGGGCCCGAGGGCCTGCGGGGCCCGAGGACGGGGCTGCTCCTAGCTTACCTCTGGTCGCCGGAGGTCATGAGTACTTTGTGACGAATGGGAGCTGGCCGCCAGTACTGTAGCTCGTACAGGAGGGTCGTGCGTGGGTACTTGCGCCGGGTTGCGTGGGGGGCGCGGTCGCCCTGCGCTCTGCCCTCTCTGCGGCGCATTTATGGTGAGTCCGACGGGGGGCCCCACCGGATTTGTCCTGTCTACGCGGAACGTATCCGAGGAGGATTCTGACCCGTGGGCCTCGACGCGCCCGACTCCCTCGCTCGGGGTCGGGCGAGGCGGAACCTTCGTGGCACAGGGTCGGGGGGTCCCGACCCTGGGGGCACGGTCGGTCGAGGCGGAAACCCCGCGGAGGGAGGTCGGGCGCTCCCGGTCCTGACGCTGGGGTCGGTCGAGGCGGAGACTTGATCACACTTTGGTGGGCCCGGTCCTTCAGGTTTGTTTCCTTAAGCTGCGTATTAGGGGGCCGTTGATATTTCCCCCCAACAAGTCTAATTCGCGAGACGAATCTATTAAACCTAATTAGTCCATGATTTGATAATGTGGTGCTACAATAACTATTTGCTAATGACGGATTAATTAGGCTTAATAGAATTGTCTCGCGAATTAGCATAGGATTCTGCAATTAGTTTTATAATTAGCTCATGTTTAGTCCTCCTAATTAGCATCCGAACATCCGATGTAACACTGCTAAAGTTTAGCACCTAGTATCCAAACACCCCTTTAAACAACCGCTGCTGATATAAAAAAATGGGTTCAAGTGGGCTGACCAATTCAGAGTTATAGGGCTGCTAACACCCACCAATGCCATCAAAACACAAGAAAAATTAAGAAAATATACATTTGCTGACTAAAAATCACCTGCAAGTTTAATATACTCTTTGTTATTAATCTGTAATGTTTATGAGAAGCTAATTAGTTCAACGTCGTAAAGTTAACACCGAAGGGAGTATCTCATAAACTACATCACCTAAATGTATAGTGCTCAATATGATTTAGATGGTTAGACAATCACTCAATTATTCAAAAAACTTATTTGAAAACAAGAAAAATTAACTCACTTCTTGAAACTAATATTCTCACAAGAGAAAAAAAAAATGCCCCACTTGATTAGCTATATATGTGCCTGCATCTCCCTAGATCTCTAGTGTTGACTTTATATTTTATTACGACTCTACTCTGCTTTTGTAGTGTGATTCGGTCAGTCAATCAGCACTTAAAGTTGGTCATGAACTCATTGTATCAAGTTGCATTGATTGTTTTGATGTATGATGTAATTAAATATATTATTATTCAAAGCTTGTCAGGAGAAAGGATGATTCACATTTATATAATGGGGTTTTTTTCCAGTGAAAACTAGATTTTATAAACTCCAAGGCCATCTAATAAGCCTCATTGACAGGATCAGGTTCTACTAAACATGCATTTAACCATTTTTTTCGAGTCCCAATTTGAAGCATCCCCGATTTTAAATCAGGATAAAAAGGATACAAATACCCCAATTCTAGGAAGAGCAATACATACATTTACTCATCGTATAGTCGAAGAGTGATACAATTCACTATGTAGAATTGGAGTGTATTCCTAGCAACTATTTTAGCAAGTAAGCAATACCAAAACTAGTAAGGTCTGGTTTGGTTCGGGTTGCTTATTTTTAAGCACCCGTCACATCGATGTTTGGATACTAATTAGGAGTATTAAACGTAAACTATTTACAAAACCGATTACATAAGTGGAGGTTAAACGGCGAGACGAATCTATTAAGCCTAATTAGTCCATGATTTGAGCCTCCGAAGTACACATCCTTCCTTGGACCCAACACTCGACTTGTATGTACAGGCTGCTTTTTGATCCGATACTAATCTGAGCAATATTAGTACTAAGCCTAATGGCTAGTCCCCAAGAAGACTATTAGTACCGATATGAGGCTTCACACGGTACTAAATGCACCTAGAGTACACTAATTCCTGCATCGTAAACTTTCAGAATTACCTTTGGGAAAGAGTAAACCCTGCAGCACAATGTGTGTTGTGTTGACTAACTGTATGTGCATGGCTGCTTCTGAAACAGATGTTGTACGAGACGCGCCGCGGCTGCTGCTGGGAAGGGGAGGTGACAGGGGAGGGAGTCCCCTGCACGCGCTGCCACAACAACCTCAAGACGGTGTACATGACCGGGTTCCGGTGCTACAGGGCTCAGCTGGAGCTGCTGTGCGGCATCCTGGAGAAGAGCGGCCCTGCGCTCGAGCGTGTGACCGTAGAGCCAAAGGTGACGCTGAGATGCGCTCGCGTGCTGAACATGTTCATACCTGGCTCCCAGGGCCGGTCCTGAGATTTGGGAGGCCCGGGGCGAAAGTAAAACTTGGAGCCTTTAATATAAACATTATAATAAGTATATATATAATATTACCAATAAATATTTAAATATATCTAAAAGCAATATTCATATCAAATTATTTATACATATTACCTTAAAAGTTTCTTCTAACATTTCTCGATATTTATACCTATCAAATGTTACAGTACTAAAATTATTATAAATACACAATAATTATAAATCAGTTGAGATTAAATAATTTGTGATAGTAAATTAATAATTAATGGTACGGAGAATTGAGGAATTGGCAATCGAATCACCTGGTCATAGAAGCGAATTGGCACCAACCGTAAGGTCCGCAAGCAACAAGCCGATTGGTCGCCGCAGAGTGGTCAGGAACAGCAATCGCCGGGCCGCCGGGTTGTTCGCGCGCGTATATACAGCGATGAGTACTGTACCTGGACGATGGCGCAGACGCAGTCCAACAACCAGTCGTTGATGCGCACGACGCGGCGGCGGCCCTGGCAGCGATCGGAGTTTTAATTGCGATTTGGATAATCCTTATGAGTCCTGGCGGCGGCCCTTGCTGGCGGCGATTCCCTGGCGGCTCCCTGGACAACGCGTACGAGTTTTGACGCTGGCCCCCGTGTCAGCCCCCTAAGACGACGCGTATGAGTTTTGCCTAGCGGCGGCCCCCTACACGACGTGTACGAGTTGTGTGACTGCGTTCAGCGTTCGTTGCTATTCCCGTCCTAATCCTAATTCCTAACTCGTTTGACACTTGAACCTAGGGTGGGCCCCTGGGATTTGGGGGCCCAGGGCGGCCGCCCCCCCTGCCCCCCGCCAGGGCCGGCCCTGCTGGCTCCGAGATCCATGGATGGGCTCGTGTAGCCTCGGAACGGTTTGGTAAAGCGATCACGGTTGTCTAAGGAGCCTCTTGGCAGGGGCGGAGCAACGTTGAGCCGAGCGAGGGCACATGCCGCCACTAAAATTTCTATTTTCAATGGACATAAACACTGTTTACCGAAGCTCTTTTAGGGTTCATATACTTACAGGCCGCCACTAGGTCCGCCCCTGCCTCTTGGCGCCTGAGTTAGCTTTGAATTGACTGTCAAAGATGTAGTAAATTTTGGAGATTCTTATGTGCCGGGTTCTCTTCTTTTGTTGTTGGTTGGGAATTTGAGAACTCTGCTGGTATGTGCTGGATATTAAAAGAAATAGAAAAGATGATGCCCCTTCTTTCCTCCTGTGTTTGACATGCTGCATTGTGAGGGGATGTGGTGTGTGGATGATGTTCTCCTGGACGGAGAAAGACGACGAGAATCACTACTGCTTTGATGCTGTTGTTTGTGCAAGATTTGGTCGTGTGTTCATATGCCATTCCGCTGTGTTTATAACGGCGGCAACCAGGCCGCTAAAAGGTGCTTTTTTTTGCTCCTGCTGCTGTTGCCTTGCCGCCACCGCCGCACGCTCCAGGCGCACATGTTTTTTTTTTCCAGATTTGCTCCATGCGTGTTTTTCTCGTCTGAACTGAACATAGCTAGCGGCAGCTCCAAATTTGTTTTGGATTAGCACGTTACAGATGTCAGAGAACATGCATCTTGCTTGCGTCGTCTTCCGAAAATGGGACCAAAACGTCGATCGCCGTGGTTTCCATCTCTCTCGCTCCTCACTTTTTTTTTTAATGAAATGATGCCGGGGTTTCCATCTCTTTCGCTCCTCACTTTTTTTTAAATAAAATGAGTTGAACCCTCGCCATCTCATCCCTCACAAACTAATAAATAGTATAACCATTCATTGCACTAAATTTTACAGAATTAACCCACGGGGCACAATCTCATCTAAGACATCAATAACTCTGACGGGGGGCTCCATGCGGTGTGATCTGATGCCACGTAGCGTCGATCAGTTTGACCTCTTAGCCCATTAATCAGTTGCACATGTGTATTATTTATTTATATATATATATATACACAAGTATGTAGGACCCGCCGCCTGCGTGCCTGTCGTTGGCTGCTTGTCCCATGCGTGGTGCC
>NC_028455.1:6388704-6499243 GCF_000263155.2 Setaria italica | reverse complement strand
GCGGATGGATGGATGGATGGATGGATCATCGATGGCGATGCTGCCCTCCTGAGGATATACTACATGTGTGCGCACTTGTATAAAACAACGTCATCTCCTCTCCTCGGGTACGTTGCGCACTGTAATCTCGTGCGCTGCACGTAATTTTAGATTCACTCGAGGTTCGTACATGCAGTAGGGTAGGTAGGTAAGCGTGCTGTGCTTCCACATGCAAGGTGCCTGATGATCGCGCGATGGAGTAGGTGTGTCGTTGACCGTGTAGGATCACCGAAGCCAAACAACATTAGGAGATCCCAGAGGCCAACAACGTTAGCTAGTTACGGTGCCGTCGGGGGACCGGAGCCTCATCGATCTCTGCTCATCTTTGACCAACGACGATGCAACGGGAAGCAGCAGGCAGCGTGGGCTCGCCGCAGCTGTGGATGCTGCGAGCGCCGCGCCGCCGACGACGTGCAGCCTCCTCCGTCCGGGGCTAGCGGCCGGCTGGCTTTTGCCGGGAAACAACCTCTGGGCTCCTTGCTGGAAAACTATTTGTCCCGAGACTTTTTTTGTACCGGTTGCATTTCGACCTGTTACTAATATGAGTATATCGGGTCTAACAGTCAATCCCCGAGAAGCCCTCGTGACCCCTTTAGACCGGGTGGAGGCTTCACCTGATACTAAAGGTCCCCTATTAGTACCGGTTAAAGCCTCCAACGGGTACTAATGTGCCTGAGGGTCTTTAGTACCGGGTGGAAGCTTTTAGTACAGGCTTTTGCGAGGCTTAGGTGTTGTGCAGCTGGAGCTCCGATCGACGGATTTCTTTTTTTATTTTTTAATATCCCTTTAGTACTGATTATTTACCCGATACTAAAGATCCTCTTTACTACCGAAATAGTACTATTGGTTGCACAATCAATATTAAATATTAAATAGTATTAAAGGAAGTTTGGATCTGCTACCGAAGGCACGTTCCGCAGCGGCCGGCTCATCGTCGTGTCAAAGCTGGGGCTTACAAGTTAATTAGAAATAATAAGTAATGCTCACCACAGCCACCGTAATATAAGCACAAACAGTGGACCAGCAGTACTGCTCGTCGATCGTGTGATGAGCCAATCATGCATGCGTGTCGATCGGTTTCACAGTGGATTCGATGTGGAAGGCGATAGGCACGGCCACGTCACTTTCACGCACGCGCCATTAACCCTGCACCTCTCATGACGTGGAGATATTGTGTACTCCTACACACACTACGATGTGTGCTTATTATGGACTTATATTTGTCTATTCCTATATTTGCTTTCACGAACGGCCCGAGACCGCCGTCCGATCCTGTACACGGCGACGATGTCAACCAGATAGCAGCAGCAGGCCGTTGCTTTCACGTTCATTGGAGAGGCACAACGTCCGATTCGAAGATATTTCTAACGAACAAACACTCGTTCTCATACATTAACATCTTAAGACCAACGAACCGTACCATGGGTTATCTTATAAATCTCGTTCTCATACGTGTTGTATTCTTAAGACGAACAACCCGTACAATAGGTTATCTTATAAATTATCTGATAGATCTATATAATTTCTTAATTTGTGCATATAAAAAAGGAAATATTATGAGTTGCATAACAATAATAACTCATACAATGGCTGTTGAGTTATCTCGTAGTCCTACAATTTAGCTCATGAAGCGGTTGTTTCGCAAAACAACGATCTTTTTCTCTCTCCTCCACATCATAAAAAAATCCTACGTACTCTCCTCGCTCTCTCTCCTCCACATCATCAAAAAAATTTCTACGTGACACTGCATGAGATGACCTATGAAACCAGTGACGTACAGCAACGTACTTTTCCTTGAAAACCACTCGCAGTCCCCTTGTATTTCGGGACAGGCCAGGTGAGTGCACGACTTGCTTCGACTAGTTAAGTTTCACACCAGCCATCTTATTAACCGGTTGCAACTTGCAAGCTGCCAAGCTGGATGCGACGGCGAAGCGACAGAGGCTCATTCGGTTTGGTACAAATTCAAGAGAATTTAAAAGGGATGGAATCAAAATTCGCCCAAACACCGTAAAGAAAAGGAGACGACAAAAGGTAAACTCTGGAACAAATGTGGCATAGAACCTCGGAAACAAATAGGAGCAGAGAGAGAAGCGAAACGGGAATTAAAACCCGTGACGCAAAACGCCTCCCCCGTCGTCATCGATATCTCACCAACAGACCCACCGCGCGCGCTCGGATATCTCAACGGACGATCCCCGCCGGCGTCGACCTCGCCGTCCCGATCCTCCCGTCGACACCGAGCGGGCGGCGGAGGCCGGTCCACGTGGGCCGGTCGATTGCCCCTGCCCGGACAGCCGCAAAAGGAGGAGCACGGGGGGAAGGCAACGAGCGGCTCCGCCTCGCCCTCGCACGTGCTCCGCGAGCGTCCCCGATCCGGTGGGCCCCGGCCCGACCCAGTCAACCCCGCCCCCGCCTCCCCGCACCCGGTCCACCTGCACCGCACAGAGAGCCAGCCAGGGGTGGCGCGCGAGGCGTGGACCGTGGCGCGAGCGCCGGGTCCAGCCGGGCCGCCGTGGACCCACCTACCCCCGCCCCGGAATTCCAAAGGCTACCGCGATATATACCCGCCGCGCCGGGTACCCGCTGCACCCCGACCACCACCCCCAACCCCGTCCCCGCCTCAGCATCTCCCCTATTAGCCGCCTCCTGCCATTTCTACCACCCATGGCCGCCGCAATCGGGAGCCCTAGCCGCGCCGCCGCCGCCGCCGCCGCCCCGTCCCGATCCTCCACCGCCCGCTCCCCGCTCGCGGTGCTAAGGGTCGCGTCGTCTGCGTCGTCGGCGGCATCGCGGAGGGGCGCGGTGGCCGCGGCGGCAATGCGGCCGGCGAAGGCGGTGGCCGCGGAGGCTCCGTCGGCGGCGGTGGAGAACGGCGCGGCGGTCGCGGGGATGGCGAGGCCCGACACGATGGGGAGGTTCGGGAAGTTCGGCGGCAAGTACGTGCCCGAGACGCTCATGCACGCGCTCACCGAGCTCGAGAACGCCTTCCACGCGCTCGCCACCGACGAGGAGTTCCAGGTAACGCCGACAACGCCCTCCTTCTCTGTGCCGGGCTTCAGATTCGGGGGGTTTCGCACCCGTTGGTGCTCCGAGATCCACTTTTACCGATTCGATGAGCGATTTGGGCACCGTTCACTGGTGGGGGGTTGTTTGACCGCGAGATTAAGTTAGCACTGGTGCTGATGGTTCCCGATGCGTGATTTCCCGTCGTTACGTGATGCCGCATCCAATTGGCAGGAGAGATTTTTGTCCCCTGGGCGAGTTTGATTTTTCGGTCCCATCGACCCCCTTTCCACCATCCAAGCCCATGTAGGCGCACACCACACTACTGTAGAAGCTAGCGTTCCACTGTTTTCAGTCCCGGACAGGTACCTACCTCTACCTGAAGAGGATTTGCAGGAAGGGCAGGAAAAATGCACCCAATCATGCCATGATTCAAAATCACCCAGAGAAATGTAAAATCTACCACTTCAGTTTTTTTTTTAAAAAAAACATGGTAGAATTTGACACTCTTGTATCATCAGATTCCTGTGCCCCACGAACCATGACGAAGGGATTTAGCTATTGCTTTCTATATTTATAGACGGATGACACCCAAGAGCTATGTCTGACCCTGCTCTCCTGCTTTGCAGAAAGAACTTGACGGTATCCTCAAGGACTACGTCGGCCGTGAGAGCCCCCTGTACTTCGCGGAGCGCCTGACCGAGCACTACAAGCGCACCGACGGCACGGGCCCGCTCATCTACCTCAAGAGGGAGGATCTGAACCACACCGGCGCGCACAAGATCAACAATGCCGTGGCGCAGGCCTTGCTCGCCAAGCGGCTCGGGAAGCAGCGCATCATTGCTGAGACAGGGGCTGGCCAGCATGGTGTTGCCACTGCCACGGTGTGCGCCCGTTTTGGGCTGCAGTGCATCATCTACATGGGTGCACAGGATATGGAGAGGCAGGCCCTGAATGTTTTCAGGATGAGGCTTCTTGGTGCAGAGGTATGGTGAAAACATCTGTCTTTCCTTAGATTATTAAATTTGGGTTGTTTTTGGCAGTACTTATTCAGAAAAGCATGGCTGTGAGCAGCACAGTTGTTGCTTTTCTTGTTGGAGTGTTTGTTAGATATATGAACACTTTTCTCATCATTGTTTTGCTTCCTTTCTTTTTTTTCACAGGTCAGGGCTGTGCATTCTGGGACAGCAACCCTGAAGGATGCGACTTCGGAGGCTATCCGTGACTGGGTTACTAACGTGGAGACCACACACTACATCTTGGGCTCGGTTGCTGGTCCGCACCCATACCCAATGATGGTGAGGGAGTTCCATAAGGTTATTGGCCAGGAGACCCGGAGGCAGGCCATGGACAAATGGGGTGGCAAGCCTGATGTGTTGGTTGCTTGCGTTGGTGGTGGATCAAATGCTATGGGCCTCTTCCACGAGTTTGTTGATGATCAAGATGTGAGGCTGATTGGAGTGGAGGCCGCTGGTCATGGTGTTGACACTGACAAGCACGCTGCAACTTTGACAAAGGGTGAAGTTGGAGTTCTCCATGGATCTATGAGCTATTTGCTGCAGGATGATGATGGGCAAGTTATTGAACCCCACTCCATCAGTGCTGGGTAAGTTGGTTTGATTTTTACATTCACAAGACTGTATTTGTTACTTATCATGTGGGCTAAGTGACCCTTTTTATTTTGAATCATAGGCTGGACTACCCTGGTGTTGGACCTGAGCACAGTTTCTTGAAGGATATTGGACGTGCTGAGTACGACAGTGTAACAGATCAGGAGGCACTGGACGGTATGTTTATTGCTATCTCTTACCATCCTTTGCAATCCAATTTGGTCTAGTTGATTTCCAATCCACCTACCAAATACTGATAGCAACAGGTTTATGGTGTGAACTTTGAACATCCTGATATCAGGACTAACTGTTCTAATTAACAACATGGACATTCTGAATTTTCTTGATATATCACATTTGCTGGTCTCCATTGGCGCAAGATTCTGGTCTACACGCTAAGTAGCAGTAGTGATATCAGTATCATTGCTGCTTGTTCATTTGTGGCTGAAACTATTTTAAAGATGCTAGTCAGTAGAGCACCCCATGTGGAGTGCTTCAAAATGCTGGAAAATTTTAGTTAGTGAAGACATCACATGTGGAGTATTTTAAACATGTAGAATCAGCAAGATGCAATCAATCACTGACTGATTGCTAAATATTTAGTTGACGTTGCAGGGACTCCAATGTCATGTTCCTGAGATATGCTAACTGTTTAAATAACATTTCTGTGTTTTTCCTGTGCTGATGTGCACATGTGCTTTGTTTTTTTTTTCTGAACTATTGAAAATTGTCTTAACAACTGATTCAGTAGTGTACCCACACGTTTCTGTCCTGAATGCTATGTTCAGCATCTGACCCCATGATGACACTCGCATGCAGCTTTCAAGCGTGTCTCTCGTCTGGAGGGCATCATCCCCGCCCTGGAGACCTCCCATGCCCTCGCCTACCTCGAGAAGCTCTGCCCGACCCTGCCCGACGGTGTGAGGGTGGTGGTGAACTGCAGCGGACGAGGAGACAAGGACGTGCACACCGCCAGCAAGTACCTCGAGGTCTAAAACGCCATAAGAATCTAAACGAAGGCCTTTGCATGTCAACAGTTTTGAAGGGTTCGGCAATAATGTAGCGCTCTTTGTTCGGATATAAAAGCACCAATAATACCCGGAAGCTTGTATTGTAGTAGCTGGTAGCGCCTTTGTTTGATTGTTTGTTGCCTTGTATCAGAAAATGATGTTGAAGTGGATAACTGAATAAATAAATGCCAAGCTTTCTCCCTTGTTAGTGTCTCTGATGGCTGAGAAGATCTGTCTTTGTGACGCTGTTTCCATTTGATTTGTGGCCGCTGGGTAGGTAATGTAACCTAATTGAAATTTGTTTGCTCTACCAGTTGCTGAGCATGACTGCAATCTGATCCCGATACCTTTTCAGTGGCGGCTGATCCCTCAAGGCTCGAGCCATCACTTTTTTTAGGCCCATTCCAGTTGATTTGTTGCTGCTGGGTAGGTATGGTAAAGGTGATTTATCTGGACTTGGTTTACCGAGCCAGTTGCCGCGCTTGACTGTAATCTGATTCCTCTCAAAAAAGACTCTAATCTGATGTCGACATCTTTTCGTAATAAAATCTAGATATAAGTGCATAGTAAAAATTATGAATTTAGAAAAACCAAAATGATCTGCATCGTGGAACGGAGGGAGTAAGTTTTTGAGCTGGGTTATCTTCCACGTACGAAAGCGAGATGTCGAGCCGAACTGAACAAGTTGGGCTTGTTTTGTTGCCTCCAAAGTCAAGCTTCCCTGCGTTGTTTAGCTGGGTGTCATGCCAGAACAAAGCTGACGGTACTCTAATCGGACATGTTTACTGAACCAGCCGCTGCACTTGGACTGCAATGAGGCATTCAGAGGACCTTTTGTCAGTGGTTGAGCCCCCACGCTGTCTGGAAAGCTTCATTTTCTCGTGTCAACTCGTTATACTCGTGTGCCCTTTTCTGTTGCAGCAAACTGGTTGCCGGACTTTTCGAAAAGGTCATTGATTTTTGGGAGAAGGCCGGGCTCGACTGTTGGAGCAAGCAAGTAAATCTCTGAATATAAAAAAATACTCCGTAGAAAAAAATAGAGACAACCATGACCATTAAATTATTTCAAAAGACCATTGATGCAGGACTGGACTTGGTCTTGTGATGAATGGTATGGAACTCGCGTATGATCCACACTGGTCTCAATTAGCAAGGGTCAGGTCGACCAGAGACCATTTGAATTTTCATTAGCAACTACAGTATACGATTAACTTCCTTCCAAACTTCATGTCAAGGGTTTGGAGCTCAAACGGATCGTAAATCACCTTTCCTACTTGCACCAGTAATGCCGCCAAGTTTTGAACTGAATTTGTTCTTCCACAGGCTCTCTCCATATGCTCTTTAGTCAGTGATGCCGCCATTTTGAGCTGTTCTCTCCCTGTCCCTGTACAAGCAGGGATTGCTCACGTATCCAAGTACTGAAGAAATCGAGGAAGGCACCCATCTGATGGACTGATCCAAGTACTGAAGAAATCGAGGAAGGCCAGAACAAAGAATTCTTGCTCCTGAGCTGCTGTCAAGTAGAAGATAATTTGAAAACTGTTTGTACTTCTCTGTCTCTTGAAACAAAAGTTGGCCTGACGAGGGAGAAAGAATTGAGGGAAACAACTTGATTCACTATGAAAACTTACTAGAATTTGTTCAAGGTTTTCGTAGACCCTTTTAAGAAGTCTTTCGCCAGCTTCCTTATTTCAGCAAATAGTTCACTTCAGGTTCTTAAAATTAATATATAATTATAGCATTTATGAAAGACCAAGTACATCTGCAATATAGCTCGACTAAACTACAGGTACAGTAACAACCATGACCATTAACTTATTTCTCGTAGAACTTGAATAATCCTTTCAAAAGAACATTTAATAGAAGACAAAGCTTATACGATACAATTAAACTCTATTTCTAGAACTAAACACTACTAACAATGCTAACATATGACAACTCTACGGATCCAAGATAAATTTTGCCGTCCCCTCGTTCCACTGCCTCTGTTGGCCGAACATCCTTGGGACCCCTCATCTCTTGCAGCTTCTCACCTTCAGCGCCGATCCTAATAGCGACCAAGTGGCTGTCCTTTCCAAACGGGAGCTCATACTTCTCACGGTGCAACGCCACCCAATACCCTCCCTTTCCATCAGGCCTCACATTGTCCGGGTATCCCGGCAGGTCAGCGAACAACTCGGATGTCCCTGCCTTAGGCCCTCGGATCCAATACCTCATCAGCTTGCATGGTCCAGTGAGGGCGACGATGAGGTGGCTCCTGTCGGCGCTGATAGCGATGCCATTGGGGTATGTCACGCCGGACTGGAGCACGGTCACCTTGTTAGTCCGTCGATTGTATCTCATGATCCGTCCCGTCGAGTCTCCCGACGCGGTGACCATCTGATGCTGCGCCCGCGTGTACGTCGTGCTACTATCGGTAAAGTAGACATCCCCGGTGACCTGGTCGACGTCCACCCCGTTGGTGAAGCGCAGCGGCGCACCGCCGGCCTCGGTGGCAAGCACGGTCGCCTCCCCACCGTTCGGCCCGACGCGCATCAGCCCCATGTATGCGTCCGCGATGTACAGATCGCCAGAGTTGTTGTGGAACCGAAGGCCAAGCGGCCGGCCGCACGAGCTCTCGGTGGCGACCGATGGGAGCTCAGACGGTGCGTCGCAGTTGTTCTTGATGTAGCTAGGGCTGTACGCGAAAGTGGTAAACCCGACGCTCTTGCCGGCGTACTTGAGGATGCGGCCGTCAGAGATGCTGACGTAGGGCCCGGCGCCACGGCGGTCGAAGGCGACGCTCTCGGGGCCGATCAGCCCGTCGGGCAGGTCGAGGCGCTGGGTCTTGGTGGCGTCGATGGCCTTGCCCATGGCGGCCGACGGCAGGAGCAGCAGGACGGCGAGCAGGATCGTCGCGATCTGAGGCAGCTTCGTCGTCCTCCGTGCCATGGTTGCTGTTGCTTCGAGTAGGCGGTGGTTCTGGTTTGCTGTTGTCGATCAGCTGAGCTCTGATCGTGGTGTTTGGGTTGATGGAGAGGGCGTACCCTGGCCTCTCGTTTTATTTGGGGGGTCCCTTCAGGTGTCAACTCCGAATCGGTTTCAGAACTCCAGCACAAAATCGGACTCGACCGGATTTTCCCTCGGCAAAGGAACAGAGACGGACTCGGAGTTTCACCCAAGGAGAACTAGTACTGTGTTAATACAGTGCAATTTTCAGAAGCAATAGAATTCATGAATTTCATATATGCAGACATGCAGTCAATTCGAGGCTTCTAGTTGAAGAACCGAGAATGTTGACACAGGAGAGTGTGCTAAAATCACAGAGAACGTTGACACAGACATTTAGGAACACGTATCCATGCAGAAACGAGGAACCGTAGGCACATTACTCTTCGCATGATTTGAGAAAAAAAAAGATGGAACCATGAATGATGGACGGACTACAACAGAATGAACGAATACTGATAAAAAAACATTCAAGTTAACCGGTTCAAACTTTAACAATCTCCAAAGTCAAGTCAAATTAACTCAGGTGTACAGACACATTTGAGACACCAAGAATCCAAATAAAAGACACGCATGCATGGTCTAACTGCTTCTACTACAAACCTCTGGTGAGAGAGTGGCAGGTCGATCGGATGGGAGGACACAGAAAGAAGAAGAGAGTCAATGCCCGAACCAACCCCCTTGCAAAGTGTTGCGCCCCTCGCCTACTACCTCTGAATCAGAAGGCAACACCTTGCAAGGAGAGCACGCGGTGCGTTCTTGACTCCCCGCATTGCCAGATCCTCCCAAATCTCAATTTCATCTGATTTGATTTTGATTCAACCCGCTCTTCATCCCTCACCAGTTTCATTCATCACCTGCACCCACCAAATGCAAACAACAATTCATCAGCGGCCGAAGAAATTGATATTGATATGAATTCAGTTCAGCCATTCATGTGAGGAAGAAGCACTGGTGCTAACCATAGGGTGGTGGTCGGGCGCCACCGCCGGCAGTGTTGTCAGCAGCGAGGGCGGCCTTGATACGCTCGACGGTGCAGGCGATGAGGCTGTTGACGGTGGCGACGGAGCCCAGGGAGAGCTTGGCGGTGGGCACGGAGTCCACAAGGATCTGGAACGCCACGGTCAGGAGAGACCCACCGCCGCCCGCACCAGGACCGTCGGGCAGGATGGCAAAGCCCGATGGCAGCAGCGCCACGTAGTCTGGGTCCCCGCCGTTGAGCACCACATTCATGGCCACCACGTCCACGGGAGCATAGATCACGTAGGAACCTGTCTTGTCGGTGCAGCACTCCTGCAGGATCAGCATGTTGCTCTGGTTCGAGTTGGCGTTCTGCGTTCCACATCCACGGCCATGGCATCAATGTGTCGTCAGATCAAATGAGCAGGAAACAAGTATTAGCTACTAATGCAGGAGCTCAAGATGACATACATTGACACGGAGCAGTGAGACAGCGTTGCCGTGGTCTCGGCCGTTGGCGATGTGCGCCATCTCCTGCACGTCGCCGCCATTGGACAGGATGTCCCACTCACTGCGGGTGGCGTCGTCGCGGAGGAAGCCGAAGACGCGTGCGGGCGGCACAGGGAGCCAGAAGGAGGTGGCTGCGTTGAGGATGATGCCGGGAGGGCGGCCAGGGTCATCTACACTCTTGCGTGTCATCACGCGCACGTCCTCAGGGCCACTCCCCGACAGTGTCGTCCACTGGTGCGTTGTTGATGCAGTCACGCCACCACAGAAGCTTGCTACCATCCGCTCTGCAAGCCGGAGCATGCTCCGGCGTCCCTCAGCTGAGTTCACCACGCCTGCGGCATCACCTCCTGTGGATGCTGCAGGGACACCGCTGGCCATGGCGCTGGCAAGGCGCTCGCACTGCCTCTCCAGTGCAGCTGCCCACCGCTGCGCGCCGAACGCCAGCCCAGAGCTCACCAGTGGACGGTAAAGGTCATGCACCATCGCGTCATCTGCCTCCACATGCTCCACCCATGTCACGCGGGAGTAGCCATTTGGCATCTCTCGGATCAGGCAGCCCGAGGGGCGGCGGCGCCCACGCAAGCCCACTGCACCACCTGCACGCAGGCCGTCAAGGGACACATCCACCACTGCCCAGCTGCCGTCCGTGTGCTGCTTGCAATAGCGCACAAACTGGCTCTCACGGGTCGGCACCAGCGGTGACGGCACCTGGAACTCTGCTGTCATCTGCATCCATCGATCACCTCGTATTAGAAACAATCAATGAGATCAAACTGATGTGGACAAAATTAAAACTTTTGGAGACTACCAGCTGCAGTGCGCCATTGTAGTTGCCAGCGACACCGGTGGACAGCACCTCAAGCGTGGCAGCCCGCGACACGATGCTTGAGAACAATGTCGACCACTGGTTCTGCACACCATGGACAGATTGATTAGCAATCTCAACACACTGTATAGTGCATCTAGAAGGAAATTAGCATGTTCATTTGATTAAGTTGATTACCACATCCATGAGCATCTCGACGAGGTTGACATGGTTCATGATGACAACGACAGTCTCCCGTGAGGCCTCCGAGTGGAGTTCCGGTGACTTGGGCCCCACACCCCTGGGGAACCCATGAGCATACTCCTCTTCATTGAGAGTTTCAGTGGCAGCGCCGTCAACCAGGGCAGGGACCCAGAGTGGCTCGCCAAGCTGGGCCATCCGGACCAGCTCCTCCATGGCGGCCACAGCAAGCTCGATCACCAGAGGCTTGTCAAACCCTGCTGCAGCTCCACGATGGTGGAGGCCGCCAAACATGTCCGCTGCTCCAGGGATGATGTGGTGGGTGGAGAGCGGCTGCGGGTAAGGTGCGGCAGTAGCAACAACGGAGGAGATGTTTGATGAGTTGGGCAGCAGGCTGGCGACGGGCTTTCCAACGTACTTGGCGGCAATGGCAGAGATACGATCGATCTCATCGTGGAGGCGCGCGTTCTCAATGCGGAGGTGGTGCTCATCGAAGGACATCTCACCAATGACAGCTGTGGCAGGGCCGCCACAGTTGGGGCAGGCAGCATTGGCAAGTGCGTCCTTGTAGCGTGCGTTCTCAGCACGTAGCTTCTCGTTCTCAGCCCGCAGCTGTGTGTTCTCCTGCCGCTCCTGCTGCGTCTGCACCCATCCATGCAACAGCAAAAGCAAATATGTCATTAGCAACATAGCACGCAGCACAGCATGAATGCAAAGAGGTGATGATCAGCGATGATGCCAGTACCTTCATCTGGGTGCGCTTGTTCTGGAACCAAAACTTTACCTGCAGAGGCTCCAGGCCCAGCTCCCGGCTCAGCTCTTTCCTCTGTTTGTCGTCAGGGTGTGGGAACTCCTTGAAGAACCTGCATCATCCATGCATGGCAACATCGTCAAATACTCAAGAGAAAACCGGATGGATCACAAGCTACTGCATTGAGAATTTGAGATGAGACGGAGTGATGGACTTACGCTTCGAGCTCCTGGATCTGGTGCTGGGTGTGGCGGTGGTAGCGCTTCTTGCGGGGCTGCTGCAAGCTGAGGTCCTCCTCCTGCAGCTCTTCGCCACCAGAGCCTGACCCGGCACCGCCCTCCATGTTGTCGCTGCCGGACTTGCTCTCCATCAGCAGCTCATCGTGGCGTGAGCCATGCATGTCACTCTCGCTCGTGACAGGTTGCTGCTGTTGGCCATGGTTCTGATGCTGCTGCTGCTGCATCACCGCAAGTTGATGCTGCCCATCCATCATGTTCTAAATTAAACATAGCAATGTCAGCTGCAGTTCCTTTTCAAGCACAGTCGACCAAGATAACTTAAAATCCAATATGAAATTGAATCAAAAACGTGTGCTGGTGGTTCTTTGGCTTGATCTTACATCACCTCTTCAACTTCAACCTCTACGTTTTTTGAAACAAAATTTCTGAAGGTATATTGTTGTTTCAGAGGAAGGTAAACAAACATCATGTACTACAGTACCTTAGGTAGAAATAAAAACAGGAGCGGACGCATTTATTTTGCAGTAAAACGTGGATGGTTTAAGATGCCAGCATCTGTACTGACTTGCAAGACTGTAGGAAGTTCCGGTACGCTTTGGCGGGGCAATAAATTCGAGAAAGCACTGATTAAATTGGAGAACAAGGTGGGATTAAATCCGGAAGAAGAGCACGGCTCAGCACACTTGCTTGAGAAATAAAGGATGCCCCAACTTGAACATGTACAGGTATGCTGCTGGTGCAGCAGCATGTATGAACACAGAAAGAGCTGCACCAACCCCGCATTTCTCAATCTTCAGGTGAGTGATGAATGCAGTGATAGCGTATGCAATGCAGCGGATTAATCCTGGAGATACGTTGCCCCGCTTTTGGCATTTAATTATCTCCTACTTAAATGACCGCCTTCTTTTTTTAGCAATACGCCGCATAAAGGAATTCATATTAAGGATACCGATAAACCACCCATTTCCTCCGCTTTTGGCATTTAATTATCTTCTACTTAAACGACCGCCTTCTTTTTCTAGCAATACGCCGCATAAAGGAATTCATCTTAAGGATAACGATAAACCACCCATTTCCTCCTACTAGTAGTACTACATATAAAAGAAAAGGGGTTTATAACGTTTAAGAAAACTTTTTTGAGCAGAACGTTTAAGAAATCTTGACATTGAAGATACAGATTCATGAAAATAAAACATGAGAAGAAGATATCCTTCCTCCGGTTCTCACAGTACCCACGTGACCCACGAGTCGAGCACTCAAACCCGGGTAGCTGACCGGACTTCTCAACTAGAGGATCGACCAACTGAAGTATCACTTAGCTCCAAGATTCATGCACATACAGATCAGAATCATTGTTCGCGAGGACGAGATTAAATAAGCACCTTAAATAGCCCAAACTAAGCTTGCAGTATAGAACAGGTACTGTGTACTGCAGTTTTCCGTGAAAAATGTCTCAGCGAAATGAAACATAGAACCATACACACATGCATACTGAATCACTGATGACGGTGCACGGCGGTCGAGTACAACCAAGCAGAGAGTTTGCATAGAGGTGATAAGGATTGCTGCGTTACCTGGCCGAGGGAGGCGGCGTAGCTGGCGAGGCCGCCGATCATGGCCGCCGCCGTCGGCATGTTCCGGCCGGGGATCATCATCCCGCCGGGCATAACCAGCCTCCTCCTCTCCCACGAATGACGAACCCTAGAACCTCACCATGCACGCGCCTAGCTGCTGCCCCCTTCCCATCTCGCTCCACCGACCGTCCCCGAGCTTGGATCTACGCCTCCGCGACCTCGCCGGCTAGCTCCGATCCGAATATCCTATCGATCTTCTTCTCTTCCCCAGACGCGCGAGCCGATCGATCGGTCGATCCCGAGCTCACTGGCCGATGAAACAGGAAACTGGAGCTCAGTGAACAGACGAGGACATCGGAGGAGCTAGCCAGCGAGGGAGGGAGGGAGAAAGGGACGGCGGCGGCGATGGAGACGGGGGGATTGGAGGAGGAAGACGAAGTGGTGGTGGTGGTGGGGAGGGGAAGGGTGGAAGGTGCCGTATTGAATACCGGAGTTATTGCGGAGAGTAGCGAGAGGGTGCAACTGCATTCAATGTCGGCGTGGAGTTATTGCATGACACACAGCGCACACAGCAGCAGCCCGTCCGCCTGGACGCCCCCCCTCTCTCTCCTCACTGCGCTAGCTAGAGAGAGAAAACATGGACAGAGACAGAGAAACAGGTAATACTGTATGTAGAGAGAGAGAGAGAGAGAGAGAGAGAGAGAGTAGAGGGGGAGGAAGGGTACACGTATGGGAGTGATGTACGTATATAGTGAGCATCGATCGGCATCCATGGGTCGATGGATCCATCCATCCGTCTGCCATGGTTGACGCTTGTATAGGAGCATCTAGCGTTCTAGACATAGTAACTTGTGTAGCTGCTACAAGAAATCAAGAATAGTAGTCTGGACTGGAAGTATAGTACGACTGATACCGTAAAACAAGTATTTTTTTCAAAATAAAAAAGTCTGTTGTGTTTATACTCTTTTTTTTCGAAATGTTGTGTTCACATTCATGCATGCCTTATGCTATATATTAATGGGGAAACGCTAGGTCTACAATTTCAGTAATGTAATGGTGGACTTAGGGACTGTTTGGCTCCAGGTTGCTAAAGTTTAGCACCCGTCACATCGGATGTTTGGATACTAATCAGGAGTATTAAACATAGGTTAATTATAAAATTAATTGCACAGATGGAGTCTAATTCGCGAGACGAATCTATTAAGCCTAATTAGTCCATGATTTGATAATATGGTGCTATAGTAACCATTTGCTAATGATGGATTAATTAGGCTTAATATATTCATCTTGCGAATTAGACTCCATCTGTACAATTAGTTTTGTAATTAGCTCATGTTTAGTCCTCCTAATTAGCATCCGAACATCCGATGTGACACTGCTAAAATTTAGCACATAGTATCCAAACACCCCTTTAGTAGACAAGATATGCAATTGTATTAAAAATGATGAGTGTGTGTGCGTGTACACGAGCATATTGTGTTATGTAAAAAGAAAATACAATCGTAGAATGTGCGCAGCTCAGAGTGAGTTTAACTCTCAACTCTGACATTTTTAGAGACAATAATGACACTAGCTAGGCTAGTATTTGTGGTGTTCAACGCCAATGGAGCACCATAACACTCCGTAAATAGTTACAACTAAAGTTTCAACCGGACCACGTTCATGTAGGATGCAAAATGACATCCTTTGTTTTTTTTTTTTGCGTGAAGTGTACAATAGATCATCAAAGTTTAGAAAAGGACTGCGTGCAAAGTTTTTTTAAAAAAAATCTTTTCACTTCCGAAACAAGAGCTGACGTAGAGTAGACGCATCGGCTCCAGACTGTTATTAAACTTTGATTAAAAAACTTTACACTTGGTCACCTATCGTTAAAGATTTTTTTGGAATATTTACTTGTCCAAAAAACATGAGGGACAAACACAAAGGTAGGGGTTACCTGCATAAAACTCTCCACGTCACGTATCATGGTGGCAAAATACATCCACGAAACATATATACATGTGACCATATATGCACACAAGTGACAAGTATGTGTATCTATTTGTATGTTTTGCTATTTTATTAAACCAAAATGATACAACCGTACAAGTTGTTGTAAGGTGGGTGCAATTTATACTCAAAAGGTAAAGGTAAAAGTACTTCAACTTCGAGATGCATGCATGTATATATACAGTACACGACCCCATGACCATGAGACCAGCCAAAGAACATTATGTGTCAAGATCAAGGTATTTTGCATATTTTGGTGTCCTCTCATATATAGTTGGTGCTGATTCTATTCTGTGAGTCCAATTGTTAAATTGTTAAAAAGTGTAGTTTTATTTTTTAGAAAAAATATTCAGGGATAAAAATTGGGTTCCTCGTAGTTCATCGCAATTGGTTCTTAAAAGTATTCTTTTCCTTGAGAAGCATTAAGTCAATTCTATTAATTTACCACTACTTTTTTTAGCAGCACTTTATTAAGGTGTTGTGTCCTTTCATTACTCGTATGCCCGTTGCCTGTTTGGGCTCGATGTTGACAAGTTGTCACACAGCATGGGACGAGAAGCCTAGATAAACATATTTTTTAAAAAATAAGAGCTAGATTTTTTTATCTCATTTGATCATGTGTCCAATTTAAAAATTTCACGTCATGCATGAATTAAATATAGTGACACAAATGCAAGGGCTATTTCGTTTGAGGTTTCATTTCCCTCTAGATGATGTGTCAGTCTTGGAAATAGTGAAATCAATTCTCACCATCAACTGTGTGTTCGTTTCGATATGCTGGGATTTTTCAAGGCGAGCAACCAAAGGAAGAATCATAAAGTCAAATAATAAATATGTACTCAGTTGGCATATTGTATCTTGTTTTTTAGCTAACTCGATGAATAAAAACAACACCTACTCCCATGTCATAAAGAATATGATGCTCAGTTGGCGCTTTTGTTTTTTGTTTTGGTTGGGGGGGGGGGGGGGGGGAGCGGTGGTACTTTATACACTACACATGAACGAAGGGATTAAGAAAGGAAGACAAACAGTAGAGAAAATCATGACACCAGCAGAGAATTACCGTTGTGTCGAGATGTTTTCTTAGTTTTGGTCTGGTATCTATCGAGTGAGCCAGCTCCTTAAAACATACTGAGACTGTAGTTTTTCTAAAAGAAACAATAAAAACAAATAGTTCCTCGCAAAAGGTTCTTGAAAGTATATATAGTTTTTAAATATTGTAAAACATATATGTAATTCTATAAAATTTGCTATTACCTTCTTCTGCCGTACTTTAAGGCGTGTTGTTTTCATCTCATTCTTCTTGTGCCCATTTACATTATTATTGCCTAGCTGGGCTGCTGGTCCAAATGGTGGTATTGATAAGTTGTCATGCAGCAGGTGATGGGAAGCCTTTCAAGCTGCAAAAGCAATGCTGGAGAGTGAGCCCCCTGCAGCATTTCAGTTCTGGTCAGCAGAACCATTTCAGCGTGAATACACCTGCAGAAAGGTCAACCGTGCTTCACACTTGCAACTTTCCGGTTTTGCACACACATCAAGTCCTATGTCCCAACTTTGTTCGTTGTGACATAGTTTGGCCCCATTTTATTTGTTTCTCTCTCTCTAGAGCTGGGCCTATTCTCTGGAACTAGGTGTGGTCTAGGCGTGTAGTCCAAAGAAAAGAACAACTGAAGTGTACAATAGTGTCTATATGTAATGCCTAATACTCTGTTCTTCTCTTCGGAAGGTGTACATGCCTCTCAAGATTCATCAAGCCTTTAAATCTGTAGCTAATAACTAACCTAAATATTTGCAGATTAAACACATAATTTGAAATATCATTAGATTCATGTTTGAAAATACTTTTATATGATGCTAAACCTATGACCATGAGATAGTATAAGAGATGTATGTGCTAACGAACTTATATAACCGTTTGGAAGAAGTAAGTGCATATATAAGTTGTGACAAACTAAGGGGGCGTTTGGTTCCTCAAGCTAAAGTTTAGTCTGTGTCACATCGAATATTCGGAGGTTAATTACAAGGACTAAATATGAGTTAATTATAAAACTAATTGCACATATGGAGGCTAAACGACAAGATGAATCTATTAAACCTAATTAATCCATCATTAGCAAATGTTTAATGTAGCATCACATTGTCAAATCATGACCTAATTAGACTTAATAGATTCGTCTCGCCGTTTAGCCTCCAGCTGTGTAATGGGTTTTGTAAATAATCTATGTTTAATACTTCTAATTTTCTAATTAGTATCTAAACATTCGATGTGACATGTGCTAAAAATATTAAGTCATAGTAACCAAACGGCCCTAAGCAATTCTCCATGAATGATTGATTTGTCACACGACAACGCAATCGATACACGCATGGCTGCCTCCTCCTCATGTACACATGCACGCGTGATGTGATGTGACGCAGCAGCTGCAGAGGAAAGCCGGCCGGTGATGCTTGGGTCACTGCTGTCGTCTGCGTCGTTCTCAGATGTCAATCTCAGCTCACGAATTGAAGACCCCGGCCATTTCTCCTTTGCTTGCCTGCGTGTACCTTTCGATCAGATGGCACGCATCTGATTTGTAGGAGCAGGTGTGTTGCATTGTACACCGTCTAATTGCTGATTGGGTTTCTGGTAACATTGTGACCTGGCAACTAATTTGCCTACCTGATATGGTTGTTAAGTTATCTTATTCTGATTGTCATCATTTATTAAAATTGGAGGAGAGAGACGTCCCCTCCAACAATTTAAGTACAAGCTTGTCATTTCGAAGCCAATGGAGGAGCCGAACCTGGTTTGTTTTCGGTGTGCTTACCATTTTAGAATTTGAGGTTGCTTTTCTACGCGCGTCATCAGGGTAACTCAAATTATTTTAATAAGGTTCATTTACTACCCTGAGCAATCCACTTCGTCCGCGCTTAGCCGCTTGTCCTCCGAACTTTTCAATTAGTCCAATATACACTCTAATGAGGTTTGCATTTTTTGTCTCTTCATATATCAATTAAAGTTTAAGTTTTTAGTTCAATTTTTTTGGATTGACATATATAGGACATTGTAACTTATATTATGTTAGTAATATATATTAAGAATTTTTCATCATCATTTTCATAGATTAGGAACACCTAATTCTAAATTAATCCTAGATATACAAAATTCGTGAAACATATTATATGCATATCATATCCTCTATCATCTCACAAATTGAGCAAAAGGTAGATTAAATCTCAATAAAGGTAGATTAGAACAATTGAAATGTTTTTGGGGGTGGGGGTGTGGGTGGTAAATTGAGCAAAAGTTTTGTTCAAGGGTCAAATAGACACAAATAGACAACTCGGGTAGGATAATAGAATTTTTTCCTATTAACAATTATGCAAGTGCGCCATGATAATTAGGATTAACGTGACTGTTTTGTAAGCAAATCATGATAATTTAAATTATTTTGACCGCTCCAATTTACACGTCACAAAAAGCGTGGCTGCCAACCCTAGTCTAGTTTCTAGTACTGAGTTGCTTGGTCAAGATTAATCTGGGCCACTCAAATGCAAGTTCCTTTTATTTGAAATGATTGCAGGCAGGAAGAATAACCATGGTTATCCATAACTGTTGGACATAGCCCAGTCAGGCAGTCGACGTACCGTAACATCGATCATTCTCTGGCTAACCAGAGTTCATTCATGACCACTCGATCGCAGGTTAGAAACTAGAAAGGTTATGTGTATGAAATATTCATCTTGAATACGTTGACAGTGAGCTCTGAATCTTAGACGGCCATGCCATGCAATTTATTTTTCAGAAAAATCCAATACCATCCATTGCGCAAAAGTACTAAATGAACAAGAACACATTAATGTTCTTGAGGCAAATATGAAACACAAATTTCATATTTTTTTTATACTTGTACTGGTTAGAAGTGGTTTGTTCAGCCAATTCTCTCCGACACAAATTACTCTAAACCCCCCTTCTGTCCAACAGGCTAGTCACACCGCCATTCAATACCGCTGGCTTAGTGTATATAAAGCGACAGCAACACTTGACCCCCTCAAAGCCTCACAACCTACTACCTGCACCTTCTTCCCAATGGAGAATTCAGGCGAGGAGCTCTCTTCCACGGCCAACCGCTCCTTCTCCGGCGACGGCAGCGCCGCCGCTTCTGAGGAGGAGAGCGGCTGGACGTCGTACATCGACTACTTCATGAAGACGCAGCGGCGACAGAAGGGGGAGGCGAGTCTTTCCGCTGATGCTCTCTCAACTGACGATGCTGGAGGATGCCGTTCTACATCGGAATGCAGTGGTGATTGTGGAGTAGGAGCCTCCACACGGCTGCCGGCGCTCGTCGAGCCGTCGGTGGTGTCGAGAAGGTTGAGCCTCAAGGAGGGTTGGAGGAAGAAGAAGAAGGTCTTGTATGATGAGTCCTTGGAGGATACAGCAACATCTCCTATCAGTAGCCCTAAGGTTAGAGCTTAATTACAAGCTTATGCTACTTTAGATTTTTGTTTGCGTGTTTATTTGTTTTGCACATAAAAAATTGGACCCTTTTTGATTTGGGAGATTTAACTTAATTTTCTCGTGGAAGTAAATTTTATTTTATGATTCAGTTGATTGAGCCGAGGGATTCAGATGCCACCCACCAGAAGAAAAATAATCCCAGCGATGAGATTTTGCATTCTAAGGTGATGTCAATTATCTATCAGAACTTTTTTTTTTGCCTCTGCTCCATTTCTTCCTTTTTTTTTTCGCGGTATGTCGCATCAGAAACACCAACCTCGAGTACTACCACTAAATTTAATTGCAACATGTTTTGCAATCTTTTGGAGAAATCAGGCTACTGAAGTTTTCGCAATGAGCTGTTAGAAACTCATCATTTACTTTATTTTATTGAACGAGATTCGTCATTTACTTTGAGTCTTTGATATAGCTTGACCTTCAAGACACATAAAAGAGCATTTTAAAGAAAACAAAATCTCACTTTGATGTACATTCTCCTCAATTTACAGAAGAATACAACTGGTGATGTAAATGGGGCAAACACAACAACAGACACGACAATCAAAGAAGAAGACGGTGCATATGACAACAATGAGCTGAGGAAGAAAGGCCTTTGCTTGGTCCCAGTGTCTGCTTTCCGTGTATATAATAGCTGATCTGATCCCAGTAAACTCATTCGTTGCTAGCTAGCTGGTTGTACATTTGGTAATAAGCTAGCACCGAACCTTATCACACATTGCTTGCATACATGTACACACACTTGCACATATGAAAAGAAGGTTGATAACCTTGTGAAATTCTTGTAAACGTTAGTCTGTTCCTGTTCATGAAAATGGTACAAACTTTACATGTAAAAAGGTACAAACTAAAGGTTTAGTGTTAGGTGACGCATCACACTGGTGTGTTAGATACGGGGTCTATTCCATCTTGTGAAGGAGATTAGTTATTCTGTTCGTGTATGAGCTGGTTGTTGATCTATCTGTTCCTTCCTCCATTTGAGTTCAATCATGAATCCATGACCAAGATATACAATTGAAAGTGCACAACATGAAAACGACACGGTATCAGGATTTGTTTAAAATGGCAACGGCTTGATTGAGTGAAAATGAAAGGGGTCCAAAATCGATCCAAAGAAGCTGTGCACGCATGGGTGCACGCGCATTTGTCGGGTGGAAATTTCCCCATCATTTTCTGAGGAAGGTCGTCCGGTGTCAAAATCGAGCCAATTAATTCTAGACATAGAAATGTAAAGTTGAATTGTAAAGATACAAGTGAAGAAATAAAAAAAGTTCGGGAGATTTGAGGCAATTCACTGTGTTGTGGATGTTTTTGTTAGCAAATTGTCTACATGGTTGTCCACATAAATGTATATGTCTTCCTTATAAACAAGAGAGAGATTTAATTAAGTGGGTCTTGAATAAGGGACATTGTTCTGTAATTTACTTAGATTTTTTGAAATTCAAACTACTTATAGGATCTAGTTTCAATATGAATCAAATAGTTAGGAATTTTAATCCAAATTTTGCTATCCTGAAAAACATACAAGTTGTCGTACCTGCGATCTTTGGAAATTTGAACTGAGATACCATTATTCTCATAACAATATATCTGTCACCACTAAAACTTGACCAAAATGTATCCATGATAACAGGCAAGTGATTTCAGGATGCCTTTTGCATTAACAAGATGATTGGGGCTAGCCTTTTGTTTTCTGAGACATGCGTTGGCTATCTAGGTAGTAGACTAGTAGCTAGTACCAGGAGTAGAACAGGTAGAGCCATGTGCTGCAACAGATAGTCAGATAGGCAGTTGAGAAGAACAAGGCCGGCACTGTTGCAGTTGCCAGTTGGTCCTTTTCAGACTTAATTTTTCTATATAAAAAGAAGTGCATTTGCTATTGGTTATTGAATTCCATTCTTGACTCCTACTGGCAAACAGCCACAAACATTTCAGGCTGTGCACATCTTCCCCAACCCTGCCAAACTTCACTGTCGGATTTGACTAGGCGCATCACTTGTACAAACAAAACTTGATTTCAAACTCAGAAAGGTGTACAAGGGTGTTCAGTTAGCCCTGATAAAATTAATAAAGGTACATGCAGAGTTTTATTTTCGGTATGGGAATCTACATCAGGTGTGCATCTCTGGTGCTTTTCAGGATTAAGCTCAATATAACATCAAGCCAAGAATTTCATGATACCTGGACCCAATGTTGCTTGTTCAGAATCAGATTCCCGTGACCGACTGACCGTGTGCAACAAAAAGGAGGAGCTGAATTCCTTGTTTCGTTGGGTTGTGGATTATCTGCCAACAATGAATTTGTTGCCATATCTTTCACGCGGACTTCCAACCAAGCTTTAGACGTGCTGTCTCCAACAAAAAGGCGTGTCCACATTTTGCTGAAACATTGCACACTGGTGTTATTCTTTTTTTTTTTGCAAATTACACAGTACAAACGCAGCCGCTCACAAACACGCACACACACTCACCCCTACGAACACACATACGCAACCCTACACCTATGAGCACCTCCGAAAAACTGAGCTGGCAAATCCTCGAGATTGACGAAGTCACCACTGGGTGCCTCGCTGTCGACGGGCACGTCGCCTACCACTGAAAGAATAGTGCTGGCTAAACCTTGGAATAAATTCAGAAAAATACGAACACCAGTGCCGGATCGATTACACGAACCATGATGGGCATGTTCCACCACAAGAAACCTTACCAGCTAAGCTTCGCTCAGTTTGCTACAGTGGTGATATTCACATGAACATACTACCATTGAACATCTGAACTTGATCCTGTTTATGCTCATGTGCTTTATTTACCGATCAACATTTTATTGGACCCTTAATTTTGTATGTAAAATAGTTTTCTACACCTTGCAATCCTCCTCATTCTACCACACTTGCTGCTTTTATATTATCTTAGTGACTGGCCAAGAAAATAAGACACTGCTCCTTCACTCTAAAGATGACCAGACTAATCTAAAAATAAAATCAAGTACCCGTATACATGTTTATAACTTATCCATCACTGAGACTATGAGAAAATAACCATACAATGGTTTCTCTATTACCCACTTCTACCATTATTTTTAAAATAAATGAATAATTGGCTGCACCCTATATATATATGATTATGTGAGTTTAGAGTTGCAATTCAAATGATCTTTGGATGTCAAATGTAATAGAAAAAATGGCCCAATATGATGGGTGTAAAAGCAAAGAAAAAGAGAGAAGAACCAATACAAGAGGACGTCTGATTCCTTCGTGTTGTTTTTTTAAGACGTGCAGCACGTTTTTCATTAAGAAGAAAAGAGTTACAATGATGCAACTTCAGGAGAGATCCCAAAACGCAGAGTTACAAAAACCACCACTTGCGACCAGGAATAGAAACACAACAACAGAAAAAAAAAGAAGCCACATCACCACCACCACACTAAACACGACCTAAGACGACTGAAACCTACAGGAGATAAAGGACACCATGAACACACGCACATCACCGATTGCCTAACAACTCGGAGCCAGCGGAGGTAGAGCGAGAATGTCATGTAAGACGATGCCTCCAAGGGGGGAGCAACGCGTACGCCACCATCGTCCGTCTGTCCACGGAGTAGCAGACCAAGTCTTCACTTGGCAAAACCAAATGGATTTGGTGGCCGCAACAACGCCCCCAACGAGGTGAGTTACGTTAAGGAACACAACCATTGTCGGCACCGGCAAATGCAAGGCAAAGCTTTCGCAAAGATCCCCAAAACCAACTCCACACAGCAGACCGCCAAGGCCTGGATAAGAGCCAATCGATGGGATGGCAGCGAGAAATCCACAATAACGACAATGGCCTTGCAAGCAGACCGCCAAGGCCTTGCAAGCTGCAACTGCGCCCTCCTCTGCTCAGAGTAGGTGCAAGCTTGCCAGTGATGCATGTGTGCACGGCTCAAGCTCCTAGTAGTCATCTTGAGTTGCAATTATCCCCTAAAAGAAAAATAGTTGCATTAAGGCCTCAACTATGTGGAGTGACTCTAGGAAAAAAAGTCGAGGCCCATGTGAGAAAAGTTGGCATCTGTTTTGTTCCGTCATAGTGTTGCTCCTGGTTTCAACTTGGACACTTGGGGGAGTGATTGATGCCCAAACCTCCTCTCTTCATTTCAAGCAATACTCCAAGCAAATCCTTATAACAAAATAAGACAAAATAGTACTGTAGCTGCAGCAAAAAACAAAATAAGAACCCTTCGGGATGCTTAAAACACAATCAGCCATCCACCATGGACAAAATAGAACATTCCTACCAAATTCTTATATTTCTGGAGCTGGAGCACTACAATCTGCCAAACACGTACATCAGTTCCATGTTTTTCTGAAGTTGGTGGAGTGGAGCTGGGAAAGTGTGGAGTTGGTGGAGTGGAGCTAGTTTTTATGAGATGGAGTGCTGCCAAACACTCTAATTTCAGATATTAACAAATTTTGATATTAGGATCGGGATCCTATATATAAGTGATCTTACCAATTCTTTTTGATGGTACAGGACTATACACCAGTATCATAAATCATAATACCATAAAATTATGATCCATGATGGGTCCAGATCATTTCAGCTTCATGGGTCCTAGGATTATGAAATTCTATGGTCTGTAGGTGCACTAAATTCTTCCAGTAATCCTTAAACTTGCACACTAATCTCACCCACCCCACTATTATTAGCAAATTAATGTGTTGAACCAGCATCAAACCATTGCCTAACACGTGGCACAACAAAGATGAGGGGGTTGGGGAAAGTAATTTGCAACAAGTGAAAGGGTCGGTGAGGTTACCACACAAGTTTTGGCCATTTAGAGACTATTAATGCAATTTTCTCAAAATAAAATAATGGAGACGTTTTTCATTAAGAAGAAAAGAGTTACAATGATGAACCTTCAGGAGAGATCCCAAAACGCAGAGTTACAAAAACCACCACCTGCGAACAGAAATAGAAACATAACAACAGAAAAAAAAAGAAGCCACATCACCACCACCACACTAAACACGACCTAAGATGACTGAAACCTACAGGAGATAAAGGACACCATGAACACACGCACATCACCGATTGCCTAACAACCTGGAGCCAGCGGAGGTAGAGCGAGAATGTCATGCAAGACGATGCCTCCAAGGGGGGAGCAACGCGTACGCCACCATCGTCCATCTGTCCACGGAGGAGCAGACCAAGTCTTCACTTGGCAAAACCAAATGGATTTGGTGGCCGCAACAACACCCCCAGCGAGGTGAGTTACGTTAAGGAACACAACCATTATCGGCACCGGCAAATGCCGGACAAAGCTTTCGCAAAGGTCCCCAAAACCAACTCCACACAGCAGACCACCAAGGCCTGGATGAGAGCCAATCGATGGGATGGCAGCGAGCAATCCACAACGACGATGATGGAACATCCGCAGGCCAGCGCTTGCCATCACAACGACCCAAAGAGGACCAGGGGTGACTGCGATGACCAAAAGACGACCAGGGGAGAGGAGTAGAGCCGAAGTCCTCCCTCCTCCCCGCAACACTCGACGATGACGATAGGGGACGACCCGTAGTAGCAGTAGCCGTCGTAGGGTGGAAGCGACACGAAGCACCATGGGGAGGACGAAGACCCATCCTCCCATCCCTGCCAGCGAAGAAGACGACTGGAGGAGGCATGGCCCCACGAGTGACAACCATTGGTAGAAGAGTTAGGAACCCAAGAGCGAGCGACCCCAACGGCAAGACGGGAGGCACCGGTGGTAAGCGGGTCACCCCAAGGCCGTCCTTGAAGAGCAATCGAAGCATGATTAGGGTGGGGTGAAGGGAGGAGGGGGAGAAGGAAGAGAAACGAGAGACCTTGGAGCCCGCGCCACCCCGGCTGGAAGGAAGCAATGGTGACCTACGGCAGCGGTGCGAGGGAACCCCCATGCTGCCCCGAGAAGGGCAGACCGCACCGGTGGGAGGTGGATCCGACAACACCGGACGCATCAGTGACGGTGGCAGCGAAGGCTGCCGCCTGGCGGCTTGGGTGAGACCCTAGCATTGTGAGGGGAGCCCGCTGCCGCTCTCGCGGGTGGCAGCTCGTCGGGGAGCCCGACCCGTGCCGCCACCCCGCGGGGGAGGGGGGCGCCCGCCGGGCCGTGCTGCCGTTGCTTCAGGCGGCCGACTGCCAGGGAGCCCAACGCTACGCCGCGCGCAAGCAGCTGCCGCTGCTACCGCCTCGACCCCGCTGCGGGCCACCGACTGCAGTTGCCGCCGGCACGGCATCCACGCCTTGTCCCATCACGGACACACCAGATCCGGTCAAGATGGACCGGATCTAGGCCGAGAGACCCCAGATCCGCAGTCTCGACTGGCTGCCATGGCCATGGACGCCATTAGAGCTCTAAGCTCAAAACAGAGAGGAAGGGAAATTGGAGGGATGGGAGAGGGAGGGGATGAATTGCGAATGAGGCCAGCTTCGGCGCCGTTGCGGGCCGCCGCCGCCGCTGGACAGGCTGCAACGGCGGTGGCTGGAGGGGGCTGCCGATGGAGGCTTAGGGACGGAGGTGGAGTCGCCCCTCCGGTCGCCCAGAGAGGCGACGCGGAGGGGGTTACGGGATATTTCCCGAGCGTCTTTGGATGTGCTATTTCTTCATATTGTTAAAAACACCACCAATATATAGCCCAATACGTCCGTGGATCACTAAAGCAAGTCCCTCAGCTACAGGAGGAGATTGCTAGGGGAGAATATGAATGCCACTACACAAGGGTTTTTGACAGTGTACCTCAAGGTTGCAGCATCATGCCAATTGCGAGCAACATAGATGATAGATCGCCTACACATATGGTGGAGATGCGATGATAGAAGTTATCGACGATGCCATGGATTGGCTAGACATAGAGGTTAGCTTGGTCATACCTTGTTTTTGTGTATATATCATCAGGATGAATTATAAATATCACGTTACTAGTTTTTATGTATGGTGACTATCCTCTCTCGCTTCTCTCTCCCCATTGCTATCATTGTGTTACGCCGTTACCATAGAAATTTCTTAATTGGGAAGCACTTGGGAGATAGAGATAAGAGAGGAGAAAGTTTTCCATCTAGCATGTTCAAACATAAATACTAACCTTTTCTATTGCTTTTTGAGAGGACAAACCAACCAACTTAACAATTACAAATTTGAAACAGTTAAGAGGGAGCTCTTGCAGCATTTGCTGGATAGTAAGAACCTACCATTAAAGCTACACATAATTACCCACCTCTTCTTGGTATAAAAGGTGCCCATTCTCCTGAAATCCTACTACCACATTCCCCTCTATCTTCTCCTGGAAGTTCCATCATCGACCCTAATGGAGTCTGGTTGCAAGAAACAAGAGTCACATGGCAAGAAACAAGGCCAATCTGATGGCAAGAAGAAGGATTTCACTGGCAACAAACAGGTGTCCGGTGGCAACAAGAATCAAGTTTCGGGTGGTAATAAGGAGCACGACCCCAATAGCAAGAAACATGAATCGCATAGAAAGAGGTAAGGCATATTCTCAAAAAATCTTGGCTGCAAATTCTAATGAAATCAATGAACGTGCGTTTAATTTGACTTCTCAAGATTTTTATGCTGATCGAATAACTTCATGTGCATGAGTTTTTGGACAGCTTTGGTGATAAAATAAATAACACATAGTTTTGGTGATAAAATAAATAACACAACATTATACATGAAATTTGTCGAGATTGAATCTAGTTTAAGCTACATGGTCGTAACACGATGAATATGCGACATTTGTTTCCAATATAACAAGTTTTCTTAACTCTTTTACTCGAAACATTGATAGAATGAGATGCATGGTATAGATTTGACAAATCCTTGCCTTCTGTTGTGTTATATCATCAATTTGTTGTGCTTTGTATCTAGTCCCACCCCTTCTTCTTTAAACCCCCCAAACCTATTGTTTTTGCACACAGCATGGCCCACCACTGTAAACCTCCCATTTGGATATTACAAAATATACCCATGTGTTACAATGGAGGAATAGAAAAATGGAAAAACTTATAAAATAGTAAAAGCTGATGAGATAACTTCTTGTCAGCCTTGCCTTGGTCTTAGTCATCGATCCGAATACATATGGTCAAGATCGATTGCACACCAAACTTAACTAAAATCGGTCCGTAGTGGAATCTATAGTTAGGGCTTTGCAATAGGTTCGACTTTGCTCAAACCTAAAACCGGTCTGCAGTGGCATTGCAAAAAGATGCGATAGTTGGGGCTGCTGCAGCACGCGCACTAGAGCTTAATGCAGCGGTGCGAGATGGTACCGCGCAGTGGATGCTGCTGCAACGGTGCAATGACAATAGCGACACCATAGTCGACACAGAAGCACGCTCACACACTGCTCTCAAAAACCTAGGTCTGACTTTTCCCTATCTGGCCCGGTGATCCGTTTAGGCTAATGTCATAAGTTAAATCTCTACCTTACTCAAAATCTCCTAGCTCTTTACCTTAAAACCCCAATCCTAGCCTCCTAACATTTTATTTGACAGCAGATCGACCATTTCCTTTTTAGCGTAAGCTTTTCCCTCTATCTTGCATGTTCTTTTTTCCATATCAACTTCCTCTTTACCCATTTGATCTAGATTTGACATTAACACAAAATGATCTGGAATTAACCTAGATCCGAAATTCCTACTATATTGCCATTGCCGGAACAACTCCTCTCTTGTACCCTAATCTACTCACCTTTCTCACCCATTTTTTCTTTTCTACTAACACCAACACCGCCTCCCTCATCAGTAGCATCCTAGCCCCACCTATCAGCCTGTTGCCAGTAGGCATATCTCACTGTCTCACTGCATTAGAGACGGATTTGTGGTAAGGCCCACCAATGAACCCTTGCCCAACCTCTTTAGTGAGATTTCTAGTTAAATAGGTAATTTGGACTTTACTCATCCCAGAGTCACTTTTTTTCTAACTTGTTCTAACCTAGATCGAACGGTTCAGATCCTGCCGCTTAAACGTATAAAATCCCAACCCTCATCCTTACCGCCGCCGCCGCCACTTACCCTTGACCTGACTCCATTTGCCCTCGATGCATGCTACCTCCCTCTACTTCTTTGATGCATGCAGCCTCGTCGTTGCGCCTCCTTGCTGTTCGCTCCACCTCATGTGATTGTGATTTTCTTCTTCTACCATGGTAGGAGCTTCCTCCTACCACAGTCTCTCGCCCAGTTTTGGTACCCCCAGCCACCTATCGCCTTCGATTCGTCGCTCACTAGCGGATTCCCACCATAGCGGCAAGTTGCGGCCTTTGCATCTTGCGATTTTGTCCGCTACCATCAGAGGCCGATGAATCTCACCGTCGCTCCGACCCGTGGTGGCACATGTAAGCCTTGTGCCACTAGATCTTAATTTAAATCGACATCCCGTTCTCAATTTCTATTGTAAATTTTAGTGAGTCAATAAGCAATGTTTCAATCTTAATTTCTAACAGTTTACATTTTTACTAGATAAACAATGTTTCAATATGAATTTCTAGTTTACATTTTTTTTCCATAAGCAAGATTTCAATATGTTATTTTTTTTCCCCGGAAACCTCCTTCGCTCTCCTCCCGCTCCCCGCCCACCGGAAGGCCAAAAGCCCAAAACCCTCGCCGTCGCGCCGCGCGGTTGCCTCTCCCGCCGCCGCAACACTAGTAACGCACTACACCTGTTTCTTGCCCAATTCCAGCTTTGCATTACACCTGTTTCTTCCCAATTCCAGCTTTTTCTTTCAAATTTTAGCTAAAATTTGGCTCAATTTGAAGTCGGAGAGACCCACTTCGAATCTGCTTCCCAATCTGCCAATCATCTATATTATCCGTGCTGCACTGCGCTAAATCCCCAAATTCCCCAGTGCGGCGCCTCCACAGCCACGCCGGAAGAGGTCGCCGAGTGAGGTCACCGTCCCCGTCGCCGCCGCCTCGAACCCGAACCGCAGGCCGCCGCCGGTGAAGAAGAAGGAGCCGCAGGAGGAGGGGGAGAAGTCCGCTGCGGAGCCGGAATTCCTGCCGCTGCCGCCGGTGATGGCGAAGCTGGGTCCGGGGCAGGGGCTTGGGTGCGAGGCGGCGGAGGGGTCGCTCGTGCCCAGCCGGAAGCGGGAGTACAAGCCCTGCGGCAAGCACACTGAGGGGAAGCGCCCGCTCTACGCCATCGGGTTCAACTTCATGGACGCTCGCTACTACGACGTCTTCGCCACCGTCGGCGGCAACCGCGTAAGCCACCGACTGCTCTCTCTTATTGTTGACCTGTTTTTTTTTCCTTTCTTGAGGTCCGTGGAGTTTTTTGATGAAGAATGGAAAGGGAAAGGTAGGATTTTTCGTTAGGACGGTGGTCGATTTTAGGAAACGGGGCGCCTTTGTTTTTAGATTCGATCGAAAGCTTGGACCTTGGATTGAATTTTTTTGTTGGGGATTTGAGGTCTGTAATCTCTGACCGGATTGTGATCTGTTTTGCCCAAATATGGTGTAGTTTGCTATATTTTTGATTCGTTTGATAAAAAAATGTGACTTTTGACAGAAAGTTGAATAGTTGGGGAAAGGATATGGCAATCAGATAGCAGCAATATCATTTAGATTATAAGATAATTTTTGATGCCTGTTATGATGAAACAATGCTATTTTCACCTGCTTGTGTTAAGAAGTCGCCTATCTTGCCTCTTGATCTTGCAGGTGACAACTTACCGCTGCCTTGAGAATGGTAGCTTTGCTGTTCTACAAGCTTACGTTGATGAGGATGTAAGAAAGACAATACCTGATGCCTGTGGTTGCTAATCTACATTTGATAATGTGCATTTTCTAATGCTCGTGCTGCCTATTTTATCTCAGAAGGATGAGTCGTTCTACACTCTAAGCTGGGCTCGTGATCATGTTGATGGCTCACCGCTGCTGGTGGCAGCAGGAAGCAATGGGATCATTCGGGTCATAAACTGTGCTACGGAGAAGTTAGCTAAGGTATAGTACCCCTAGTCTTGTCTTTGTTCCTACGTCAAACTTGAATGAAGCTTCATTTGCATAAATCAGTACTTCAGTTACTTACCTGACAGATACCATCTATGATATCCGATCCAGAAGGTCATTTGAATTTGGTTTGATTAAGGAATTGTCTGTTTGCTATGCCTTAATACCATTAGCAAACTGTAACTTTTGCTCACAGAAGATTCTGGTTTTGGATACTTCAGCATGTCTGTTATAGTGAAGACACGTTCAACCTAGTGTATCTATTTTGGTGTTATACATATATAGTCAGGAGACTGGGCGTGCCAATAAATACTATCCTATCCTATGAATTAGACCGTGCACGTGTCTTATTTGTTATTTCTATTTATGGAATTCTGCAGAGCTTTGTTGGCCATGGTGACTCAATAAATGAGATAAGGACTCAAGCGTTGAAGCCCTCGCTCATCATTTCTGCAAGCAAGGTTAGCAGATAACCTGTTCTTAGGCTGAATGTACTTTGTTATAATTGTTCTGACACTGTTTCATATGGCATTATTCATTATTGAATAGGATGAATCTGTTAGGCTATGGAATGTCCATACAGGAATCTGCATCTTGGTATTTGCTGGAGCTGGAGGTCATCGCAATGAAGTGTTGAGTGTTGTAAGTAGCTCCTGCCTCCTCTTATGGTATTGTTTCAGAATTTTACTTGCTCAAAGTGCCCTGAAGCTACCACTCTTTCAGCTTCTGATGTTACTGTTTGTTATTGAGCATTACATCAGGGATAAGTCCTGGTGACTACTACGGCTTTGTACTTCCATTACGTTAGGCATAAATGTACTGATCAAAATACATTATTTTGGCTAAGGACTTCCACCCTAGTGATATTGAGCGTTTTGCAAGTTGTGGCATGGACAACACTGTGAAAATCTGGTCAATGAAAGGTTGGAAAACTACTTCAAAGTAGCATCATGTTTACATTTGCATGCTGCATATCACTGATAGAGTTTGCCAATGTTGTCACAGAATTTTGGCTATATGTTGACAAATCATATTCCTGGACTGACCTTCCATCAAAGTTTCCAACAAAATATGTCCAATTTCCGGTATGTTTAGCATCTATAATAATCTTAGATCTATTCTTTTGCAAACTACAGTTGGTGTTTAATCCTCATGCCATCAAACCAACTTGTTTCTTTCCTTGCAGGTGTTGATTGCTGCAGTACACTCTAACTATGTTGATTGTACAAGATGGCTTGGTGACTTCATCCTGTCAAAGGTGAAATTCCTTCCCTTAAATGGATACAAATTTCTGCTATAGTACAGTCGTCATTCTTTTGATGCTTCAAAATACCACTGTATCTGGATCCTATATTCTTGTACTGTGCATGGGTTCAGTCTTTCAACCTTTTTTTCACAGTGCCAATTTTGGTTCCTGTATAATGAGGAATCTGATCTATGCTAACTTGGATTTACAGAGTGTTGACAATGAAATTGTGCTTTGGGAACCAAAAACAAAAGAACAAAGTCCTGGGGAGGTGATACAATTTAACATTTCTTGAATTTAACTTCCAATGGTTTCTTTGATTTCTAGTCACTGACTGCCCATTCCTCTGAAGTAATATGACTTTCTCTTTCCTCATATAGGGAAGCATCGATATTCTTCAGAAATACCCTGTGCCAGAGTGTGACATTTGGTTTATAAAATTTTCGTGCGATTTTCACTTCAATCAGTTGGCAATAGGTAATGTCTATCATCTGGGCTGTTTTCTGACATAAAAGTTATATTTAAGTTATTGATTTGTGAATTTCACACACCAGAAGTTATAAAGAGGTTTTGGCATGGTAAAATGTTCAACTTAAATATATGACTGGATTTTCATAGAAACGTTTGCTGATTAATCATCCTTCGCTTCAAACAGGAAATCGTGAAGGCAAAATCTATGTGTGGGAAGTACAGTCCAGCCCTCCTGTCCTAATTGCCCGGTAATTTTTAATGCAAGAATTTCAGTTATTCTTGTCCTCCACTTGTATTGGTGCTGCGTATTAGTAACTCTTATGCTTCTGGATGCAAATGCTGTATCATTTTCAGGCTATATAATCAGCAATGCAGATCACCAATAAGGCAGACTGCAGTGTCCTTTGATGGAAGGTACTTCACTCTAATGCTCCTCTTGGTGTATTGCCTATTCTAGTTTTCTTTTATACGGATGGAGAAATTCTCAATTGCGTGTAATGTTCTTGCTTATTTTCTTTTTCTGTTTTTGCATTGGGTTGATTAAAAATGTGACGTTGTCTTCCTTTTCTAGCACTATCCTTGGAGCTGGTGAGGATGGCACCATCTGGCGATGGGACGAAGTGGATCATGGCAGCTCCAAAAACTGAAGCAAGTGCAGCTGCTCTGCTACCAGTGAAAATGCGGGACTGATAATTTGGTTCTGAACTGGTTAGTGTTATGGTTGTTCAAGACTGCAACCTGGTTGCGCTGTAGTCAAAATGGTTGGTGTTAAGTGAATGTTGAATGTTTAGATATTGGCTCTGTTATGCTTCGAATGTTGTAACCTGGGATGCTCGTGCTGTTATATTGCGTCATGGACAAGATAAATTTAATCGTTGTTGCAACTTAGGAAAACCGTTAAATGTTTGTTCTGCATCCTCTAGCATCGGTGATGCGTGCCGGATTTATGTCCTAACCTGCTACCGGTTTTTGCATGCTGAAAGATAAAGCAGCGCTCATCGTTTTCTTTTTTCATTTCTTAAAAGGTGAATTTCAGAAAACTTGAGTTTTTCTGGTATAAGAAACTATAAACTTCAGGTATGTTTTGTGAAATTTACTCTACTTTCTTTTTACTGTTTATCCAGTTCTCAACTTGATTTGTGCGTCAGCTCCACCTTCCTCGGTTCATAGCCGCTTTACTTGACTTGGAAGTCTTTTTTCTTTCCGAAATGGAAGCCTTTGATAGTTGGAGCTCCACTTCCCAGGTCACTATTATGTACTAGTGGTGCTGAACGATACCGACAGCAACTATGGAAAGTCTCACAAGTTGTAACAAGTCGCTTCCTTAACTTACTGTCATGATCCATTGCTAGTGTACGTCTGTATCTTACCCTTACTTGATTGGCGTGTTTACAGGGGCAGAGACTTGGAGATTCTGAATTGCGACCATCACTTAAGCTCATGGAAGAAGCCTTGTGTGAAACTACCGCTTCACAAGATGTACAACTGAGGGATATGGGTACCCCATAGGTCCCACCGATCAGGATGCTGGTCGAACCTGACAACTAGGCCTGCCCGACCAGGGCGTGCGAGCCAAGGACATGAAGTTACTTGGAGTGCACGACAAGGCAACTAGACTGTCTAAATCTACCCGGATATTGTGGGACGCGTATTGTAATCCGACTTAGAATACCTTCCATGTAAAGACCGAGTAGATTAGGTATAAACCGATTTGTAATTCTTGGTCGCCGGACTATATAAGGTGGTCAAGAGCGCCCTCTTGAGGCATCGAATCATTGAGCAATACAATCCACCAACACATAGGATGTAGGGTATTACTCTTTCGAGGCTCGAACCTGTTTAAAACCCTCGTGTCCCCTTCGTGTTCTCGTGATCACCACAAGTTCTTGGTTTCGTGACCGCCCTCGCCTATAAATTAACCACTTGGGTAACCCCAGGCGGATTGCCGGGCTCATAACTCCGATAGATGGCACGCTAGGTAGAGGGGGTTGCGAGATCTGCTTTTTGTGATCTCAATGGCATCCCGCCGTCCCGACGTTGTTTTTCCATGAAGGACTTCCTCGACAACCCGGTCCAGATCCAGTTCGGGACCATGCTGGCGGATTCAATCCCGACCACTTTCTCCATCAACTCGATGGTTTCTGCCAACTCGGCGACGCTCGCTTAGCCGGCGACTTCCACCGACTCGGCTACTTCCGTTGACTTGGCAACTCTTGTCAACTCAGCTTCCGTCGAATCAGTTCTAGCGAAATAGGTTCTTCATCCAAGGGTCATCACGCCGCTTGTGCAGCAAGTCGACAAGCTCTCGCTCTCGGAGAGGGTTCCAGACCGGATCATCGACGCTCCGCTCGGACTGCGGAACTAGGCTTCCGAGTACTCCACCAGGCTTGGCCAAGTTTTTCAGATCCGATCTGAAAACCCTCTCGAAAATGCCCAGTCTTCGGATTGTGGTGAATTCCAGGTGCCCCGCATCGTTCTCACACCCAACCCTTATGGAAGCGACGACGAAAGCAACTCATCTACACCATATCGTCAAGCCTTCATTGTCTCCATTGACGAACCACCTTATGATTGTGAAACGGAATCTCAAGAAGAAGGCCGTAATGCCAGAAACCGAAATCGTGCAGAACGACATCAACAAGAGCAAGCCGGCGTCCAATAGCAACCTGCAGCAATCGCTAACGTAGCAGGCGACCAGTGCCAGCAGCTGCGCCATGAGCATGACAACGATGACCAAGGCGGTGGTCGGGAATGACGTAGTCATCATGCGCGAGCCCGCAATCTGCTAGCCGGCCTCAATCAGGCCGGGAACAATGTCCTCGCTACACCCCAGGCCAACCTGGGGGCTGTAGTGGCCGACTTAGACAACCTTCCAGATTCAGATCAGGTCCGATGAGCTAAAGCGTGACTTCAGGCTGCTACTGTCTAGTTGGAGGTGCGATCCAACGAACGACATCCACACTCCCGGTCCTCATCCTTCGAGCATTCCCGCAGTAGGTCTGGGTACAACAAATCTGACCATCACCGAGGTGAACGCAGGGATGGCCGCCTACCCCGAATCAACGAAGAAGAAGTAGACCAAAACATTGTTCCAGCCGCCAATCCACAGGCCGGACAAGCCACCAATCCACAAGCCGGACAAGCTGCGAATCCACAAGCCGGACAAGCTGCGAACTTACAAGCCGCCCAACCTATCAACCCACCAGTCGTCCAGCCACCGAATCCTCCAGTTAACAACGCCGTCAACAATGATCATCAACAACATAACAACGACAAGCGCCCCCGCGGCGGGAGAAACCACGATGGAGACAAAGGCCGATCAGAACGGCAGCACGATCTCCGAGATGACCTGCACGAGCTTCGCTAGAATCGTGAGATCTGCACCGACTTAAATAAATGCCACAATGAGCGCGATGAGTATGAGTTTCGTCGCCGTGCTGAGTACGATCGCAACTATGGCGCTCCTATACCAAACCACGATGCGGCGCATAATGACAGATGCCGTCAGGAAGATGAGATGCGCCGTTGCGCCGACTACGACCGTGCATACGATGCACCCGGAGGCGCCCACGACCCACCCAGGCATGATTACAACTACGAGGATGTCTACAATCCGCCCAAGCAGGAGTATGATTATGAAGACGATTATTATCCACCTAGACGCAACTATGGTGGACGCGGAAGGGTCAACCCTGACCAATACTACTTCGACGATGACTACAACAACGGCATGGCAATTGATGGCTTTGCCGCCTTTAAGCCTCACCTCAAGGCTGTTGTATGGCCACCTACTTTCAAACCAGCTATCAACGTAAAGTACGATAGCCGTTCGGACCCAACTATATGGCTCAAGACATACAGTATGGCTATGAGAGCCACTAACGGCACCTACGATCAAATGGTTGACTACTTCCCTGTAGTTATGGGTTTTGCTTCGCTCTTGTGGCTGGAAAACCTTCCCCCAAATAGCATTGAAAGTTGGGGTCAGCTCGCTAGAGCTTTCACTCAGAATTATTAGGCCACATACAACCGACCTGGCAATAGGGAAAAGCTATGTCAAGTCCATCAAATAGAAGGCGAGCCACTTCGAGAATACGCCAACCGCTTCTTCGAGAATCGCAATAGGCTTGTAGGCATCGATGATCGCAATATCATCTAATATTTTCGCTCGAGTTTGATGAATCAGAAATGTTTGAAAAGCTATATGAGGCAAAACCGAAAACAGTCGGACAGATGATGGAAGTGGTCGATGAGCAAGCCGATATTGAAGAGGCATCAAAAGTTCAGTTCCAGAGGCACCAATAGAGCGACAACTACTATCAACCACTGCATATCGAGCCCCAAGCACGTCCAGAGCCCCATTTCCGCAAAAGAGCCCCGGAAGTCTATGCTGCTGGGGCGAACCCGACTACACCTTCAATCGTGAGGAATTTGATGGAACTCTGAGTGGCCTATGCCCCTTCCACAAGGATGCGCACCATACCTTGCGTGACTACATGGCTCTGAAAAAAGAGCTCGGTGCCCCGATGGAATACAAGCGACCTGTCACACCCGGTTTTAAAGGCAAAACCAGATGACTATCATATGTGTGCCAGGATCAAGTTTCACACATATGATGACTTCAGTAAATATCAAATACAGTGTTATAGCGTAAAGAGAGAATTACATAAATTATGTAACCAGAATTGAGATATAAATCTCTAATATAGGCAGCGGATCTCCAAAAACTCCACAGGCAGCTGACTGGTGGACTCGCCTAGAACTCTTCCAAAAACTTTAGTAATCTTCAAAATTCTCCAGGTCTGAGCAGCAATCCGAATGTTGTAGATGCAATATATAAAACACAAGCGTGAGCACATGTCGTACTCAGCAAGAGAGAAATATATATGACATGCAAGGCTTTATATGGTGGAAGGCTGACAAGGTTAATTGCGATTAGCACTTTTAGTTGGTCAAATTTTATTCATCATCTAATTACTAGAAAATGTAAGTTTATACCATCCCACAATTAATATAGAGCAATGATATACCATAAGCATGAACATAACATATAACACAGTAGTATCATCTTCAAGTAAATTAATCATGTGAGGGTCCAGGCCGCTCTTGACCGTGAGCACGGCTGTTATAACAGTTTTACACTCTGCAGAGGTTGTACATCTTTACCCACAAGTCGCGTAAAAGTTCAGGTGAACTTTAGACCCAACCATGCTGTGCAAAAGTAGGCACAATACCACACTTCCGAGGTGTGATTGCGTAGGGACGCTACGAGGCCTTTACAAAGACTTCCCTAGTGTGTTCCAGTGCACGAGGTTCCGCGAGTCATGCTCCCCCTTAACACTAGTCCAACACTAGAGTCCTCTAATTAGTTAGCCAAGACCAGAGCCATTTAGTCCTTGTGGTTGTACTGTTTTCCTGGGTGGTCGCTCCATGTTCCGATTAAAATATATGGTCTTGTAATTAAATCAGGAACGCAGAGTAAATAGATAAATGAACCATGTTGTTTATTTACCAACCCAGTTGAGCAAGCTAAGCATAATCTACCCTCAAGATTAATTAAACAACCCGGCTGCAAGGTATGATCAAGAGAAACTAGGCATTGTCCTTAATAGGAACCCATCATGTTAATGCACGCGGTAAATAAATATTGTGAATCAATGCATGTCAATTAGGTATAAACGGGAATGACCAAGGACACTTGCCTTCCTCAAGGCCTGCTGCTGCTCAGAGTCTTCAGTCTTCCTCTTCTTTGGATTCCTCGAACTACGCTTCTTCTATACGCGTCACACGTGCACATACAAGCAAACAAATGCATTTAATTAAAAACAGTACACTAATCATCAAAAATAGTACTTAAAAGCAGTACCAAACTAATCTACTCGTTAATACGAATGTGTGAGCGAAAGAATCACTCAAAACGGAGCTAGAACGAAGAAGTTATGAGATAAACAAGGTGGTAGGGACCCAGACGCAATTAACCATAGACGGCAGGGGCTAGCAAGAAAGATTTGCAAGACACATGTAAAAGTGCTTGCAAATAACAGAATTTATAGGGTTATATTTGCAAAAGATCTCGGGTAGGGCTGGAACTTGAGAATCTAGCTTTTCCAGGGTCCTTTTTACAAAACCACAAGACACAAATCTTCCTTTCAGAAAATATCATTTTCCGAAGGCTAAATCGCAAAACCGTCATCTTCTTCCTTCATATGCACACCGATGCGCTTACCAGGAAGTCCTCCTGCCGGCGGCGACGGCCAAGCCGGGCGGAGCGCACGCCTGCGGCGGCGCCGGGCAGAGCGGCACGGTTGGCGGAGTGGTGAGCAAGGTGGCGGCGCCGCGAGGCAGGTCGGCGGCGGTGCGCTGCAGGGCGCTGGAGCGGAACAGGCGGCCATGGCTACGGTACAGAACAGTAACGGGAAGAAATAGAGAAAAAAAAAGAAAAGCTGAAAATAAAGTCCGATCTCGCGCATGAATAGCAAAACGGAACGAGATCGACGATACGAACGCAACGGTGTGCTCACCTTCGGCCAAGGACGAACGGATTTGCCAGATCTGCTCGTTGGAGTTTTGCGGGCGGCCGAACTTTGACTTCAAATCTACGGAGCTCGGAGAGTCAACTCGAAAAAGGATTTTAGATCTGAAATCCTCGCGTTGAGAGGAACGCGGTGATATATATTTATAGGTCAGGTGGAGGTCAGGATTTATTTCTTTTTTTCGAATTAATTTTGGATTTAAAAATAATTTCAAAAAATCCTGAAATCATAATTAAATCGTGAAAAATGCTCCGAAAGTTTCAAAAAATTCAGGATAATTCTTGGAGATGATTTGGGACACACGGAACCCAAATAAAAGACTTGGAGCTTCGGAAAGGATTTATAGAAACCTTCAAAAATTGGATTAAGCTGAAAGAAAATGAGAATAAATCCTAGAAAAATCTGAAAAATTCTCAGAGGAAACTAAACATCGCCTAAACGCATTTTTAAACCTTTTCACACTCAAAGAATAAGAAATGCAACCAGCATGCAATGCAACACACTTAAACCTATGGTGCATTAAGCTAATTTAAGAAAAAGATTTTAATGCCTAATAAATTCACAGAGAAATCTTAAGGCCTTAAACAAACTCAAACAAGTTAGGGTGTTACACGACCTCGGCATAGCGATGACCGTCAAGACAGTAACTGGCGCGAGTATCGCAATCGTAATAATATTCAATGCCAAGATAACCATGGCAGTCGTAGCAACAATGATCATGACGACTGCAACGACCGTAACAACGGTAGGTGCGATGACTGCACCGACCAGAACAAGGAGGAACAGCGTAATCAGCCGCGTCATGATGCCCAACGTCCTAATGCTGACCAAAACGGAGACTTCTAGTGACCTGGGCGTCAGGTCAACATCATCGTGGGCGACCGCAACACCTCCTGCAGCAATCGCCAGCAGAAGCTGCGCCAGCGAGAGGTCCACTTCGTTTCAATATAACAATCCAATATCTGCGCTGGTCCGAGCAGTCAATAACCTTCTCCAGGCAAGACCATTGGGTCCATATCCCGGATCTTGGGTCCTACCCGTTGGTAGTCTGACCGACCATAGATTGGGCTCTACTGCCTAAGGTACTAATCGATGGAGGTAGTGGCCTCAACATCATCTAAACTGAGACATTGAAGCATATGGATTTTGATTTTAAGCAGCTCTAGCCTTGTGAAGAACCCTTCTATGGTATCGTACCCGAAAAAGGATCCTATCCCATCAGCCGAGTAGTTTTGCCGGTCACCTTTGGCACACAGGCCAACTATCGCACCAAACACCTCATGTTTGAGGTAGCCAACTTCAAAACATCCTACCACGCTATTTTCGGTAGGCCAATGCTGGCAAGGTTCATGGCAATCCCGCACCATACCTACCTTGTCCTCAAGATGCCAGCTCCTAACGGAGTACTTTCTATCTACGATGACGTGGAGACCTCATATAAGTGCAACACTGAAGCGTCCCCACATAAGTAGAGACTAAATGTGATACAAATATCAGTCCCAGGAGGCTGATAACACATTTATTCGACAGATAATTCAGTTACCGTACAACTCCCGAGGGAGTGGGCGTGAGAGCCACGCAGCGATAAGAAGTAAATAGACAACAGCGGCTAACCAAGCGACTACCAAAAGACAGCACTCGGGACTACACGGTAGCAGTAGCATCTTGGAAAGGCCAACACAAAAGGCAACGTTGGGTGCGGACACAACCTCTACGCAAGGTCTTCGGTGATGAAGTCCGGGTCTTCCTCTGTAGTAACAAAGCAAGGGTAAGTACGAACATACTCAACAAGTCCAACCCCATCCACGGAGGGGGATACAAGCAAGTATATGCACAGGATATAACAAGGATAGGCTAGGGTTTATTTGCAATAAAGCTAGATTTTCAACACATGCATGGGTTCATTTTCAAACAAGTTTTCGTAAAACTTTTCTTTAGTAACCGAAACATTAAGTGGGGTTGATCCTACCCAATAGGATCCAAGTTTTATCACTATCGGACTCCCCGTCCGCCATAGCTCACGGCACAACTGCCGGACATTTCCAAAATCCAACACACACACACACACGCACGCGACATCCATGCCCAAGTGCTAGTTATGTGACCAAGACGTAACTCGTCCAATGCCGTGGACACGGCTACTCGGATAGGTTTTAACTCTGCAGAGGTTGTACACTTTTCCCACAAGTAGGGTACCGCAGCACGATCACCTTAGTGCCGGTGCGGATCCTCACAAAGCCATTACCCACCTTAGCTGAGACTGGCTAGTCCTCACGGAAACACCCAAGGGGTTCACGGCTCGTCCATGAGACCGTTACCAGGACCTAAGTCACCAAGATCTTACTCCTTTTCCATGGGTTCCCGTTGCTCACCAACACCCCTGAAGACTAACAGTTTAGCTAGTGGGATTTATGCTAAGCCGTTGCCCATACAATGGTCAAGTGGTTGCACGATGGTGGAATTAGGCAAGATGACACATCAACTCGCTCCTTAACCATGACAAGATGGATATCTCCCGACATTGCTCAACCACTAAGGTACGAGCACAACATCCTGGCATTTCACACAAGAAACACCCATCCATCTTGTCTACACATTCCTTTCCTCTGAACCCGGAAAACCATTTTCCCAATTGCACACACACACATTTATTTTCCAAATAAACCGTTGTAATAATGATTGTAGTCGAGTAGCTATTTCCTAAGCATTCTAGCAGTGGTTATCGCCTAAATAGAGCGGGTCATATTTAGAGACAACCATAGGATAACAAGGAATGTTCATAACAATCAAGGGGTGGCTATCCAACCATGTCTTGCAATAGAACAATATGCATTTTATAAAACAGGCCAATAGGTTGTGTTTGAAAAACTAGGTATTAAGTATGCATCAAAGGGTGAGATTGGACTTGCCGTCTTCAAAGCCTTCCGGGAGTTCCGGCTCGTGCTGCTGGTCCTCGGGCTCGGGCTCGCGGTCAAACTCCTCCTCAGGCTCCTCCTCGGGTAATCCGCGATCTACGACACACATAAACAGACACACAAATAAATAAAGAAAATTGGTTTTTATCCGTTGAGCTCCGAACAGAAAATGCGAATGAAAAATAGGTAGAGGGAATATTTTTGGGAAATTTGGATATGGATCGGCAGAAGTATACTGGAGGATGACGTGGTCGAATTTGGGATTAATTAGAGGAAGTTTGGCGCATGAAATGATGAGTTAAACATGGTTTAAGGGCTTAATAAGGAGGTTTAGGACTGATTTGCGATAAACCAGGGACCTATTTGTAAATAATCCTGGAGGTGGAGGGGCTTATCCGCGAATAGGTTTATGAGAGTGGTGGAAGGACTAATCTGTAAATAAGAAGAAAGAGGGGGTCGGATCAGAAATTTGGGCATTCTTATCTTCCTCTTCTCCAGGAACTTGGAGAGGGAGAGAGAGAAGAGGGAGCCAGCGGCGGCCGGCCGGCCGGGCCTCGCCGGCGGCGAGTCGAGGGCCGGGGGCGGCGGAGGGAGTGGAGGGGAGCCCATTTTTCCTCTCACCTTGGAGCTTTGAGGATGGAGAAGGGGCGGCCGGTAATGGCTAGGAGGCGGTGGCGCACGGGCGGCGGCGGGAGGCGGCGGCGCACGGACAGCAGCGGGAGGCGGCGGCGCACGGGCGGTGGTGGCGAGCTGGGGCGGTGGTGGAGTGGCAAGGGAGGCCGGGCGGGCGGCCCCTTTTATAGGCTGGCGGTGGGGTGGGGGTCCGTGCAGGGTGTGGCGCCGGCGGTATGGGCGGAGGCAGGGTCCGGCAGGTGCGGCAGGGCTCGGGGTGGCGTGCAGCTCGGGCCGGCGGGCGACGGTGGCCGGCACGACACCGGTGGCGTGGCTGGCCGGAGGTGGCGCGCGGGTGGGGGTAGGGGCCGGTGGCGGCGCGCCGTGCGCTTGGGGGCCGGCGGGGCCGGGCCGGGTGGGACTGGCGCCGGGGCGGCGGCATGGGGCCCGGGGGGCGCGGCCCGAGGCGGCCAGGCGGCGTGGCACCAGTGGAGGTGGCGCTAGGGGGAGTTAAGGTGTTGGGGCCGGTCGTGCGGGCGCCAGGAAGAAGAAGGAGGAGGAGAGAGAAGGAAGGAGGAAGAAGAAGGAAGAAGGAGAAGAAAGGAAGAAGGAAAAAGAGAAAGAAAAAGAAAAGGGGAGGGGAAAAAGAGAAAGAAAAAGAGAGAGACCGGCGGCGTTCGCGGCACGCGGTCGGAGCACGCGCGTGGCGTCTGACGACGGCACGCGGCGAGAAAAACGGGCACGGGTAAAAATGATGGCTGTCGGCTTGGGTGCCGGGACGGCGAAATTGCCGGGAAGATTTTTGATTTCTGGGAGCTCAGCGGTAAAAAGATTTTGAAAGCGATTTTTAACGGGTGATTTTAGGTTGGTGATTTTGCGGATGTTATAGACATAGAAGCAGTCCAACTTGCAGAAACTCTGGAACTGTCGGCAATCACCACCGCCATGGTCGCCGAGGCTTAGAAGATCAGCACGGACCAGCTAACAATCCTTGAGAAGGAGCTGACGTCCACATCCCTACAGCATGAGCCCCGGGTCAAGAAGATTTGCCTTGGTCTTGAAGACCCAACCAAAATGGCTCTCATTGGGGCCGACCTCTCGGAGAAATAGGAACTCGCGCTCACCAGTTTCTTGCAGGATAACTTGGACATATTTGCATGGAATCCATCAGACACGCTCGGTGTCCTCAAGGAGCTGGTTGAGCACTCCTTGGAGAACTTGAGCACGACTGCATGTCCGGTGAAACAGAAACTATGACGCTTCGCCCAAGATCGCAAGTAGGCCATTAGGGTAGAATTGAATAAGCTCCTAGCAGCCGGATTCATCCGTGAATGTAAACATCCCAACTGGTTAGCAAACCTAGTCCCTGTAAGAAAGAAAACTGGTGAATGTAGAATGTACATTGATTATACCGACCTGAACAAGCACTGCCCTAAGGACCCCTTCCCTCTTCCGCGTATGGACCAAGTCATAGACTCCACCGTGAGAAGCATCCTGCTCTACTTCCTCGACTACTACTCGGGCTATCACTAGATTGCCCTCAAACCAGCCGACCAAGACAAGACGGTGTTCATAACGCCCTTCGGTATATACTATTACAACACTATAAAAACACTGGTGCCACCTACCAGAAGGCCATCTAGGGTTGCCTCGCAACTCAGCTGCACAGAAACATCGAGGCTTACGTCAATGATGTGGTCATCAAGACCAAAGATGAGAAAAGCTTCATAGCCGACCTCGCGGAAACCTTTAACAGCCTCTGGGCCTATCGCTGGAAGCTTAATCCCGGCAAGTGCGTCTTCGGTGTCCCTTCTAGCAATCTCCTGGGCTTCATGGTTAGCCAGCATGGCATCGAAGCCAATCCCGCAAAGGTAGATGCAATCAGAAGCATGAGAAGACCTGCCAACAAGAAGGATGTCATGAAGCTGACTGCCATGATGGCAGCTCTTAACCGCTTCATCAGCAAACTTGGAGAGAAAGGCCTGCCCTTCTTCAAACTCCTCAAAAAGGCGGACAAATTCATATGGGACGACGAGGCTAGCAAGGCGCTTGAAGACTTAAAAACTTTCCTCATTACATGCCCGGTCATGACGGCTCCGGCCGACCAGGAAACACTCTACCTCTACATCTCCGCTACAACACACGTGGTTAGCATCGTAATGGTGGTCAAGCGACAAGAACCCAGTCACACCTACTCAGTATAGCGGCCAATATACTACGTCAGCGAGGTCCTCAGCGACTCCAAGACCTGTTATACCCAAGTACGAAAACTGCTCTATGGAGTGTTAATATCTTCAAGGAAGCTGCGCCACTACTTTCAGGAACACAAAATATGCGTGGTCTCCTCGTTCCCCATTGGTGAAATCCTCCACAACAGAGATGTTAACGGCCGAGTTGTCAAGTGGTCTGTGGAACTCGGTGAGTTCGATCTTGAATTTTGCCCACGACATGCAATCAAGTCTCAGATCTTGGTCGACTTCATGGCAGAGTGGACGGAAATCCAAAAAACCACCTTCCCTATAGAGGTTGGAACATTGTGTTATGTACTTTGCTGGAAGGTGTGACTTCCGAAGGAATGAATTATGCTCTAGTGAAAGTGAAGGATCTGTGATCTGATGAGGTGTTGCGGTATACTGTGGCTCTTTCTTCTGCTGTTACTTCTTGTACTTGTTAACCTTCTTTTGGGTAAATAAGTGTGTTGTGCTCAAGCATCTGGCCTTGCACAAAACCTGCGCTATTGTCAAATGTGAGCTAACCTGTGTATCCGGCCTCACACATGTATATTGATTTCCAACTCTGTTTTTTTTTCAACATTGTGCCAGACATACATCACCATTATAAAAATCTCTATTCAACATTTTGCAAAACCTAGATCAACATTTTTTAAATACTAGATTGAACATTATTTTTGAAACCTAGATCAACATTTAAAAAATGATGTTCAACATTTTGCAATACATATATCAACATTTCAACAACATTAGATTTCACATTTTTCAAAAACTAGATCAACAATCTGAAACAACTATATTCAACAATTTTCAAACCATAAATCGACATTTTGGAAAAACTAGATCAAAACTTTTTATGTCAAAATGTTTACATGTTATATAAAACATGAATCAATTTAATTACAATGTTGAAATTGTATACTCAAAATATTAAATTAGTATATCTAACATGAGCTAGTATATTTGATTTTTTGAAAAAAAACGTATAAGATATTTACATTGGACCTTATTTGTTGAATCGATTCAAAGAAATGCCACAGTTAAAATTAAATAGATTTAAAAATAACTTGTGATTTAAGACATAAAGTTCTTTTAAAGATTAAAATTCAAACAAACCACTCTCACCCATTTGTCTCACCACGTCCAACATTTCAGTTGATGACATGTGTCCATTGTCCAACTCCATGGTCACATGTACAGTCAGTGCATGCATTTCATGCTCCCCACAGTCTTCATGGTCTATTTGCACTGCACCAGTCTCAAACAACAGGCAATATGTAAGTAATCATCTTTCAGTAGATATATAGGAAAGCCATGTAAATAAAATACCGACCCAAGGTATAATAGGCATTTTTGTAGCTTCTTGAAGTAGGACCAGCCCGACCAATTGGGGCATGTGCCCCCTACAAGCCCTCCCACTACCATGGAGGCAATGGCAACTATAGTGTCATATGGATGAAGCTACGAACCTTGGGAAGGCTAGCAGAGAGGAGAGCAGTGTTCTCATAGTAGGAACCAGAGGGGCGGAGCCACAAGGGCCGTGCAAGGGCCTGACCCTCCTTAACCTTGCTGTAGTTTCAGTGAAAATCCCCCCTTAATCATACTATTAATCACCGCAGCTAGTAAAGAACAGCCCCTCATGATGTTTCTTCTTGCTTCGCAGCCCAATGCGCCTAAGGAAACCAGGTTTTAGGCCTATTTTTTTACCTCTAGACTTGGCAGGCCCGTACTTTGTTTGTATGTATATTATGTAGACTCTACGCTTATTTTTCATAGAAGAGGTGCAAAAAAACATCAAAATTTCACAGAAAACACAACTACAAATTACCACGGTACGTTAGGAATATACACGAAAGGACAAACCAGCTACGTACAGAAGAATGCATCACTGCTTGATGCGCTCTATTTTTTTTAAAACGAAAAAAAAATCCAAGATATCATGCATGTACAACATTTCTTCTCCCGGTCAGGTGGAGTATAATAGCGTTGGCATTATAGAAAGTTTTGTATAATTTTTTTTCTTTTACAGTGTTTGCCCCCCTATACGAAAAATCCTGCCTCCACCACTGAGGAACAAGGCATTCTTAACACATATATTCCATGGCTCAGCTGTATCCCATGGTGCAAGAAGGGAGGCCACCAGGGCGAGGATGATTACACCCATGACTGGCGGGGAACAGGGTCTCAAGCTAGCAGGGAAGAACATGTACAATACAGTAAGGGAGCAACATACTATGGACATGGCTTTTAGGTTGGAGGTAACGAATGAAAAAGAAAATGGAAGTGATTGTGTGAATGATAATTATTTGTCACAATTATATTTGCATATTAGCCTGTCCGGGCGAAGTCAGAAAAAATCTATGAGAGGACCATCCAATGACAGATGAATTATTAGCAAGGTAATTTTATTTTTTTCCCTAAATTTACATGGTGAAATCGTGTGTGTGGCATCAAAGTGCCCCTTGCATAAGGGAAGTCTTGTTAATTTTGTGCTTGCTTCTGCTCTCTTTTTGCAAACCTGCGGAGGAACTATACGGTTTTAGTACCAAGCTCCATATATAGGGTCTATTTGCAGTGGTTCCAACTCCAAACCGCAGTTCAGAGCTGAGTGGAGCTAGCCAAACACCCCAACTCCAAAAAATATTGAAGCAGTCTAACTTCATGGAGTTACTGGAGTTCTAGTTCATTTTCGTAGAGCACCTCTTTCACAGATCCAAAACACTGCGAAACGAACCTAGACGCGGAGTTAGAAGATACTTACCCACCACTGCCATCGGTTACACAAGAAAATATTTTGGTTCTATTTTTTCCCCCGCTTCATCTGTCCCACAACCTTCATCTCTCTCGCGACTACCAACCCATGCGCCACCCCTAGCCTAGGACCGCCCCCAAGCCCACGCGCCGCTACTCCTTGATCCTTGCCGTTGCCGCCATCCAACTATGCGCCGTTGCTATCGCCTTGCACCTCCGCCATCGCTCGTGAGGGCTGGAGCCATCGTTCCCCTTGCGCACCGCCATTGTCCTACACGTCAGCCTCATCCTATGCACCGCCAACCCCATCCAGCACCGCTACCATCCTGTGCGGTGGCTCCGTCCCGCGCACCGCCTACCCATCCTACATGCTGCTGGCCCCACCCCACGTGCCCCATCCTGCACGTCGCCAGCTAGCCCCATCCTGCGCTGCACCCATTCTACACCCCACAAGCTCTATCCCGTTCATTGGCAACATCCTGCGATCCGCCTGCTGCTGACCTAGAACTGTTTGCCACTGCTAGCCCCCATCCGGTGCGCTGCTGACTCTATCTGGTTACTAGCTTGGGTAGGGTGAATCGAGCAAGGCCTCGCGGGCCGTGGGCGAGCGAACGAGCTGATTCAGTCCCGAGGAAGAAGATAAGCTCAGAAAAAAGGAAAAAAATAGGTATATACATGATGACATGCGGGGCCATGGGGAAAAAATGGCAATTACCTATGAAAATCCTCTTTTTTGAGCTGGGCACCCTTCTACCAAACATCCCGTCCACACAACTCCAACTCCAAGCAAAGCTAGCTCCAGCTGAAGTTGAGGAGTGGAGCAGCAAAACCTGGAGTTGGAGCCATACCAAATAGAGCCATACTCCCTCCGTACTAGTAAAGGAAGTCGTTTAGGACATGATTGTGCTTACCAAGGAGTGATTAATTAGAGGGTATTTTTTCTTGTCTGCCCCTATTAAAAATGGTTGCGGGTGCATTTCATACGAGAAACAACCATAGTTCAGACGGCTAGTGCAGCGAGGTGTTTGCCCTAAGGACCCGGGTTCGATACCTGGCGGAATTAGGTGTAGCTATATCACAAGCTCATGTTTCTACTATCTCAATTTGTATTTACTTGAATGATGCTACAAATCTCCATCAAAATGAGTAATTTCATAATTGCATAAAAACGAGGAGCCAAAAATTAGAGGGGGGAAAGGCAAGCGCTGTGGCTGCATGGGATTTGATTCTGCTGGGCATGGTGCGCGCGCTGAGCCGCTTGAGCACGTTTGTGCTCGCGTTCTGGGCGTGTTGGGCACCATGTTTTCGTTAGTTTTTCACATGCAAATGATTTTCACTGTGGCGCCATGGGGTTCTAATTTTTTGCGCTTGATAGCTCCGATGTTTGTGTTCCACCATGCCTATTTTAACGGAGTCTTTCCCTGGCCTCTTCTCTTTCCATTACCGTGCTTCATCTCCTCACTTTCCCTCTCTTCTCTTCACTACCGCATGCAATGGCTGATCCTAGAGTTGTTGCCTTTGATCTGAACGTTCGCTTAGAAGAAGATGACAATGGCAATCTTGCCTTCGATCTCAACGAGCCAATATTGGAGTCCGGCAAAGACAATGGTAATCACCTCCTTGTTTGAGTTTGTTGTTTCTCTCAAGCGCCATCTTTTCTAATTTTTTTGTTTCATTTTTGGATAGGATTTGATTTGAACTTGCCATTAGACGAATATGGTGTGGTTGACTTTGATTACATACAAAACCTCGCTGGTAATTTTTTTTAGTTTGTTCTTTCCTCTTTTGATTATTTTTTATGTAATCTGTGGCTAACAAGAAGAATGTTCTTTTTTTTTCTTTTAATAGAACAAGATGTTGAGGTTCCCGATAAAATACACCATAGAAGGAAGGACATGACAGAAGAAGTCACAAGACAAGTGTACCAAGCATTGTTGGCTAGAAGCAAGAATGGGACACTAGGCAAGAAGGATACAAGAATTGTTGCTGATCAATTTGGAGTGCACATTTGGTCATTTCAGCGCTTATGGAAGCGAGGTAAACACCAACTTGCTCATAACATTCCTGTTGTGGTTGCAAGTAAAAAGAAGGGTAGATGTGGCCGTAAGGCAGTCCCTCTTGATTTGGAACAATTGTGCAACATTCCTCTCAAACAAAGAATGACCATAAAAGATGTGTCTAGTAAACTTGGTATGAGCAAAGCTAGGATACAAAGGTATTTGAGAAAAGGTTTGCTTAGGCTTCACTCTAGTAGCATCAAACCATACCTCACAGATGCTAACAAGAAGACTAGGTTGAAGTGGTGTGTTGACATAATTGAGTAGGGTTTGCTTGGTGATCCAAGATTTAAGGATTTTTTTGATTTTGTGTTCATCGATGAAAAATGGTTCTACCTCTCTCAAAAATTTGAAAAATATTACTTGCTACCCGAGGAAGATGAACCACATCGCACTTGTAAAGACAAGAATTACATCCCTAGGTTCATGTTCTTGTGTGTTTGTGCTCGGCCAAGGTTTAGGAATGGAGAATGTGTTTTTCATGGAAAAATAGGTTGTTTTCCACTTGTCACTTATGAACTTGCTGTTATAAGAAGTCACAATCGTCTTCTCGGAGAACAAGTAATCAAGCCAATTTCTTCGATCACAAGAGAGGTGATTAGAGATTTCATGGTAAACAATGTGCTGCCTGCCATTCGTGCCAAATGGCCAAGAGAAGATGTGAACAAGACAATTTTCATACAACAAGATAATGCACCTTCCCATTTAAAAGTGGATGATCCTATTTTTTGTGAGGCTGCTAAGCAAGAAGGGTTTGACATTCGCCTCATTTGTCAACCACCCAATTCTACGGATTTTAACATTTTAGACTTGGGTTTTTTTCAAGCTATTCAAGCTATTCAATACAAGAAGGATGCAAAAACAATAAAAGATCTAGTTCCAATAGTCTAACAGGTAAATTGATCAATTGTTCACTTGTTCCATTGTTTCTTGAACAACTAATATACTCATTGATTGAATTTTTGAACACATGTTTTGCAGGCATTCTTAGAGTACTCTCCATGGAAAGCAAACATGATTTTTGTAACACTTCAGAGTGTTTTGAGGGAAGCCATGAAAGTTAAAGGGTGCAACAAGTTCAAAATTCCTCACATGCAAAAAGAAAAACTAGAGAAAGAAGATCAGCTACCATTGCAAATCTCTTGTGAATCTTCCTTGCTAGTCGAAGCAATTGCTAGCCTTCCTGTAGCAAATTAGAAGAAGAATATTAGAAGATGCAAGCATGTTAGTCTTTGCAGCATGCTAGCTGAAGCAATTGCTAGCCGAAGCAAGAATATTACTAGCAAATTAGTTTTTGCATGCCTGTTAGGTCGACTGAATGAGACATGTACCTTACTGTTCTTTCTTTGCATCTTCCAACTTCTTCATATTGTAGATCTCATCCAACTTCTTGATAATGTGCTCAGGAAGAAGTATTGTGTCACTATCCATTTGAAGCTTCTCCACATCAGGAATGTAGAGCTCACAATCAAATTTTTCTATACCATCAAAGATCCATGTTGTGAGATCGTAGTCTCTGTGTACAATACCGCAACGTGCACACATGCTAGCTTCGCGGCAAGCTTGGTAGCAGCCTTCGTCGTCGTTGTTGGCTCCACGTGCCGCAGCAAGCACACAGAGACTCTGGCATCACCTCGACGGAGTCCGGCGCCATCTCGACCGAGTCCAGCACCGTCTCGACTGACGAGTCCAGTGCCATCTCCGAGGCCAACGACATCTCCGATTCTGGCATCATCTCTGAGTCCAGCGCCTCCTCCGTGGCGTGAGCGACCTCCATGGCACCGGACTCCATGGTGCGAGGAAGGAAGGGAGTAGACCGGCGAGTGGTGAGGAAGACGTGTGGCGAGTGGCAAGGAAGGAAGGCGCAGCGTGAGGGCGATGAAGACATGCGGCGAGCAGTGAGGAAGGAAGGTGCGCGGCGAAGAAGGAAAGCGAGCGTGCGGCGCGAGGAAGGAAATTGAAGCGACCGTGCGGTGGTGAGTGAAACAAAGAGGCGAGATCAATGCAGTGGATTGCGAGTGCGTGATTACTGCGGATGGAAGTCGAAACGCAGGGGCAATCGCGTCCAACTCCTCACCTCCGAGTGTGCGATGACATCCTTTGAGAAAACGGGCCAAGAGCCTAGAACGTCTTCCTTTACGAGTACAGAGGGAGTATTACACACCAAGAGATGTAAGCTGAAAGTTAAGTGGCCATGTCTCTTAATATGCCGTGCTTGGATTTCCTTCGATGGAGAAGGAGTGGACACCTAGATTTGTGCATCGGCACACTAACCTCCCCCCCCCCCACCTCCAAGTTGTGGTATCCTCCCCCGATGTACCGCAGAGGAGTCACACAACAGCGGAAGACCATACATTAGTGGCAGGATAGAGGGAAGGGGATGGCTAACGTGAGGGAGGCAGGGGCACTATGGTCATTGCCATGCTCAATTCACACTAGAATGAGGACGTGGCTCACCACGTCAGCAAAAATGGTAAAAGTGTAGAATAATTCTTTCTTCAATGACAGATGTATAGGAATTCGTTAGAGTTATTTTTGAAGGAGCATCATCTGTAAGAATGGCAAATAGTTAAATATTCCGAATTTACTTGCTCAGATCTTAGCTGTTCCTTACCCTGTAGTGTAGGGAGCTTCGGTAATCAGTGGTGGTGGTGGGGTAGGGTGGGGGAGGGCCGGATGTGGATGAGTGCAACTGCGGCTGATGCGCACCAAATCTGGCGCGGTCAGCACTGTCCGCGGGTGCCCGCTTTGAAAGCTGCTGATTGGAAAAAAAAACAAAAAGGTTCTGGTGTCATCGTCTTATTGGTCGTAGGCAAAGGCGACCTGAGGAACACGCATGTGACGCGATGTCGGAGGAACGCCATGGATTGGATGAGCTCTAGACATGAACACTGCAACATCTCCTTCGAGAAGACGAGAACTACCACGGCTGGAATACTGCGATTCACGAGCATCCATGGTGGTAACCTCGACAAGTTTTAGCTGCGGCTCAACTGCATTTTTACTTGCTCCTTCTCGCTGATTCTTGAAGCACCACTATCATCTTCAGCCACGTTTTATGCGAGATAAAACGAGTCAAGTCAGTGTTTTCCACAGCAGTAGGATCTTGATGCCGCTCCAGTCCAACCAAAAAAAAAATGAAGCACATCAGATCAGTATATTTGATGTTGTTATCTGCGGAGTGCGGACTAATTCATCCCAATGCGCAACTTGATTTGATCTTCAATTCCACCTTCCTCAGAATGTAGCGGCCGGCTTAGTTGACTTGGAAGTCTTGCTATAGTGAGACTTCCAATTACCGGTCACTGTTGTAGCAGTGGATGATACCAACAGCATTTGACGAAAGGCTAGTCAAGTCTCCTCAGGTGTAGCAATTGCGTACAGCTAGCCCATGGTACAGTCAAGTCTCCTCAGGTGTCGCAATTGCGTACAGCTTAGCCATGGTACTCGTAAATTAATTAATTTATTAATGGACAAAGACTTGACAGCAGCTGGAAGCTGCATAACAATCCTTTATGTATCTGCCTTGTGCCTCTTTGTAAGCCTATCATCGGCTCATACTGAGTTGCTATGGCTTCCATCGGCTGGGTGTTACTGCTCTTTCTTGCTCAGCTCCACACACTACTCTCCACCTCTATTGCCCACCGTGCTGATGGTGGTAACCTCACTCACCTCCCTGTCTCATTTTTGTGCCATCCAAACCAAGCTAAGGCGCTCCTCCAGCTGAAGAAGTCCTTCTCCTTCAGCAGATCCACCACCAGGCTTTCATCATGGCAAAATGGTACCGACTGTTGTCTCTGGGAGGGTGTTGGCTGCGACCCTTCCTCTGGCCATGTCACCATTCTCGACCTCAACAACCGTCGCTTGTCAACTCATGGCTTGGATCCTGCACTCTTCAGCCTCATATCACTTCAGCGACTCGACCTTAGCATGAATGACATCGGTGGAGGCAACATCCGTTCTGCTGGTTTTGAGAGGTTCACTTTTTTAACCCACCTAAACCTTTCCAATTCAGGATTATATGGTCAGATACCTCCTAGCATCAGTAAACTAGTGAACCTTCTCTCATTGGATCTTTCAACATACAATATTGATTATTCTCTCGGTTTTTATGGTCCAAACTATTATGATTATTATAACAATTTATGGGAATCAAGTTTTGATACCTTTGTGGCAAACCTCAGCAACTTAAGAGAGCTCTACCTTGACTCGGTGGATTTGTCTAATAGTGGAGAAGAGTGGGGCACATCTCTTGCTGCATATGTTCCTCAACTTCAGATACTTAGTTTGGCTGATTGTCACCTGAGTGGTCCTATTCATAAAGCGCTCTCGAGACTCCATTCTCTTGTTGTGATCAAACTCCAAGAAAACTTTTATGAACCTAGTGGTCGTCCATTTCCAGAGTTCTTCATGGATTTTCCCAATTTAACCGTGCTTCAACTTTCTCAGACAAATCTTGAGGGGCGGTTACCATCTAGACCCTTTCAATCAAAAAATCTAAGGGTCCTCGATTTGTCCTATAATATGAATCTCTCAGGCCATGTGCCAAACTTTTCTAATGCCAGCTCTTTAGAGACTTTGAGACTTGATAGGACCAACTTTGTATATGCCATACCAACGCCTTCTAGTAATTTCACGTCGTTGAAGGAGTTGGGCCTTAACAGGAATTTAATTTCTATGGATTTTCTCTCTGCATTTGGTAGACTTGAGTCTCTACACCAGTTGGACCTTGATTGTTTTTTGGATAATGAGTTGGACCACGATTTGGACTCAGGAAGCGACTTAGGTCCAATTTTCTCATGGATTGGCCAGCACAAAAACCTAACAAGTTTGGGACTCTTTGGATGTAACTTCTCTGGGGCAGTTGGAAACCTCACGGGCTTGCAAACACTTGAAATGCATGATTGCAACACATATGGCTCCATGCCATCTTCTATCGGCAACCTCACAAATTTGAGAAACTTGTATATATTATATGGGTTTTCAGGACCAATGCCAACTGCAATTGGTGAACTCACAAATTTGAGAAACTTGTATATCGAGGGTGCTGATTTTTCAGGACCAATGCCAGCTGCAATTGGTGAACTCACAAATTTGAGAAACATGTATATCCAGTATTCTGGGTTTTCAGGTTCAATGCCGGCTCCAATTGGCAACCTCACTAACTTGGAAGCCATGGAAATTAGTGGTCAGATTTCTGGGTTGATACCTAATGCAATTGGGCAGCTCAATAAGTTGAGATGGTTAGTTCTTCAAGATTGCAATTTTTCCGGAAGCATACCAAGCTCAATAGTTAATTTGACCCAGCTAACAATGCTGGATCTTTCTTTTAATTCTCTCAACGGTACGTAACAATACCCCTACCCACACACACACATATTTGCGATTGCAAAATGCTGTATTATCCATTCTGTGCTATTTAGTTAAAAAAAAACATAGCCCTACGCCCGACATGCCACTAGTGACAAGTTAAACCGTGACAGATGTGTGAGGTGGCCGGCGCCTCTGCTCCCTCCTTGACCAAACTACACCTGCTGGAGGGGCATGAGTCTGCTTGCTCTGGAGAAGCTAGTCACACATCATACAATTTCTCACACAAAATTTGCACATGTGCAGTATATAGGATTTGAACCAAGATTGCTCTTGTCACACCCGGTTTATTTTAATTAACAAAACATATGCAAAGGAGGATACTTTAGAACGAAAAATAACCTATGTTGGAATCAATGCAAATTATACTTTATTTACAAAAACTGAGGTAAAACATAATCAAGTTTTATTCATAAATGTTCATATATAAATTATACCCGTTACACACTTAACGTTAGAAAGATGAACACATCTAATCGAATTAATACATGTGTCGTGTTGGGCCAAACAAGTTTATTTAGAAAACACATTCATATTGACATTGGTCATTTTATCAGTAATTAGGAAAAACCAAGTTATAATTTATCCATATTTTAATTGTAAATATTGAAGTATAAATTATATCATTTAAACATTTAACTTTTAGAAAAAACAAACTATGTGAAACATCTAAACGTATACTTTATGATTCAAGCAGATCAAATTGTTATTCAAAACATAATCATGTTGGTATTAATCAAGTTAATATTTATTTATAAAAGCAGGTGTAAAAGCCTAATCAACTTTTATTTAGAAAAGTTGACTCAATGTTGAATATTAAAATAATAAACATTAGTTTATGAAAAACCGAGGTGTAGCTCTACTTAGCTTTTATTTAGAAAAATATATGAAGTAAGAATTAATCAAATTAACATTGATTATGAAAAGAGGTGTATAACTCTACGTATCTTTTAATTAAAGAAGACATGTTTAACAGGCATCATTCAAATTAATATTAGATTTATTTTTAAAAACATGCAAGATAGAAACATCATTACTAACGTGTAATTTATGTTATCATCAACCTAACACAACAAGAACGAGGTTAAACGGAGCTAAAACAAAGGATCGATGAAACAAGCTGCACAGGTCTAATCGTGACTAACCCTAGACAATAGGGGCTAGCAGAGAAGATTTGCAAGACACATCAAACAGTGCTCGCAAAATTGATAAGGCTTGAGGTTAGATCTGTTAAAGATTACAACTTGGTTCGATTGCAAGGATCAAATAAAGTCTAGGGGGTTCACTGTAAAAGGTGCAAGACATAGGAAAACTTGTAAACATTATAGGATCTCCAAGGGGCCTAATCCCAAAAGCTCAAAGAGCTTCAAATGGCCATGGTGGCCGGCTTGTGACAGGTGGGATTGGGGTAGTCCGGCTGCGAGGACGAGGATTGAAAGAGGAGGTCGAGGGGACTCTATGGAGGTGCTCACCAACGACGGGGCAGACAGATTCCAGCTAGAATTTTGGCTGACGGCGGACAGCAGACGGTGGCTGGATTGGCGTTGCGAGGTGGTGCTGCTCCGGTGGCCTTTTGGTGAAGCAGATGCCTTAGTTGGAGGCAGCCTATGTGGCGCAACTCTAGGAGGTGGCAGCTTGGTCTGGGGACGTCGGGGTGTGGCGGATCGAGGCGGCGGTGCAGCTCGGCTCCGGCGGTGGCAGCGCTTGTGCGTGCAAGGGCAAGGCACAGCACAAGCACGAGCTGGGGCAGCATGGCAAGCAGGGGACACGGCTTCGCTATTTATAGGGGCAGGGGTGGAGCCCTGGCGTGGCACGCACACCCAAGTTGGCTGGGGAGGTGGCGACGGAATACTGTGTCCGGCATGGACACCAGCAGCTGCAGAGCTCAGATGGGCCTAGCAGGCTGGCTGCTGGGCCAGAGCAGGTCGATCCCACAAGCCCGCCCCGAAGGAAAAGGGATTTCCTTCTATTTCATTTTCAGAAATGTTTCCCGTGCAAAAATAAATCTAGAAAATTCTAGATAAATCAATGAAACCACAAAAAATACTCTAAAAAAGCTAAAATTCTAGGAAAATTTCTTGAGATAGCTTGGGACACGATGAATCCAAATAAAATACTTGGAGCTCAAGAAAGGGATTCTAGGGCCTTATAATAAATAGATTTAGCTCTAGGAAAATGAGAATAAATCCAAAAAAATCCGAAAAATTCTTAGAAGAACCTAAACGTTCTAGAAACTCATTTTTAAAATGTCTACACTCATGAAACACGAAGATACCTCAGCATGAATGCAACACATGAAGAACCAATTTATTTAATTTAGAAAAAAAACAACCAATCACTTTCCTAAACTAAATTTCCTGTCAAGAAAATAAATGTTGGAAAAATTAAAATTATTAGAAAACTATTGTTTAATTATTATTTCAAATCATATCCTGAAATCCAAAAAATTCATGGTATGACAGCTTTCTTCACACATAGATCTCTTTACGAAACACATATTAACTATATAAGGGATTCTTTTGATTTCACTTCTTTGAATATTGTACTATGTTTGACACTGTAATGATCATAAATTTAAAAAATATCAATTACAAATTTTTAGATCTCGTCATGCACTACAACTTTTGTGAAGAGCACATCTCCTTCCATGGCCATTTTGGAAATCATAATTTATTTTTAAAAATAAATATAAGAAATGGTCATGAATTTTATTTGGGCCTGTAAATAGTCTTAAATGAAAAGGTTATGAACTATGAAGTTTGAGATGTCATCGAGCTCTATAGTTATGCTAGTAAATTTGTCGTCATCCTTCTTCATTTAAAAAAGACTATTATTTTTAGAGGCAATTGCTTATTAGGCTTGCCTCTAGAAGTCAATTTCTAGTAGTGGTAGCTTAGGTGGTCTGCCTTTCGAAATTGATTTTCAGATAGTTACTAAATTATGTGGCCCACCTCTGTAAATACTTGTATTTTTGGAACCCTTGCTAGAGACGGTTGTTATTAAGCACCGCTGTAAAAAAAATAGAATGATCGCATGCACAAATGATTTTTAAAGTAGTGCCAAGTGAAACAATAATGAAAACTAATTGAATAAATTATTCTTACTAGCAAACAAAATATACAAAAATTTATTACTGAAAATAAAAAAGAAAAGAAGCATAAAAGATAATAAAAATGGAAACAATAAAAGAAATGAAAAGTTAGAATTTCCTAGTAGAAAAAGAAAACAGAAAAGAAAACAAAACAAAAATAGAAACGAATAATAAATATAAAGGAAATAAAATAATATGCAAAATAATATAAAAGGAAATAATTAAAGAAAATGACAAGAAAATGTAAAACCAAAGAGAATGAAGAAAGGAAAAAAATAGAACATGGACGTTAGTTGGGCCACAACTAAACCTAACTTGGGCTAAAATTAGGTCATATTGGGCTGCTTGTGCTGCCCCCACCACGTGTGCAGTCACACGCCAACTTGAGGATCTCTTAGAGCATCTTCAGCAGTTTCCCAATCAATTTTTTCTAATAAGCTAATGGAAATGTCCCAATATTTCTTTTATGGTTAATGGAAAAGTTGTTTTTGCAGTTCCCCAATAATCACAATCCAAACTACCGTATTGAGATACTCTTTTTTAAGGATAAGTTAGGGTGGATTATTGGTTTGTTGGAATACTATTTTTCATTAACCCTCCCAATACGGTAGTTGGATTGGGGAGTAAGGATATGCTAACATGACCTTAGTTTGTAAAGGCATGTAACAGGTCAAGGACATCCCTCCACCATAATATATTGCTGCAAATCAAGTGGGCTAGCCTGCGAACCCACTTATAGTCTATTCCACAGTTGCCAACATGATCCAGCCCTTCTAACCCGTTTGCATCCCTAAGCGTCACTACTCCACACCACGAGTTGCCAACATGATCCAGCCCTTCTAACCTGTTTGCATCCCTAAGCGTCACTACTCCACACCGTGGGCCTTGCAAGCTGCAACTGTGCCCTCCTCTGCTCAGAGTAGTTGCAAGCTTGCCACTAACGCATGTGTGCATGGCTCAAGCTCCTAGTAGTCATCTTGAGTTGCAATTATCCCCTAAAAGAAAAATAGTTGCATTAAGGCCTCTACTATGTGGAGTGACTCTAGGAAAAAAAGTCGAGGCCCATGTGAGAAAAGTTGGCATTTGTTTTGTTCTGTCACAGTGCTGCTCCTGGTTTCAACTTGGCCACTTGGGGAGTGATCAATGCCCAAACCTCCTCTCTCCATTTCAAGCGATACTCCAAGCACACGTTGTGTGAAGGGCCTAACGAACCCACAAGCCTAACCCCATTGCAAAATCCTCCCTTAAGGTTCCTTCTTGATGCAACAACCACACATGTTGCTTCTATATGAGCTTGAGTGTTCATTTGACAGGGTAGAAAGGACAATGGAAATCTTAAATGGGTATTAGGGCTCATAAAGCTTTTCATTTGCTCTAGTTTACTCTAAAAGAATTTCTTTGGCGCAGTTGACACGATATACTTCTCTAACCCCGGCCCTCTTATACAAAAGCTGGCAGCTTATATAGATCATTGTAAGAGGTTAAACACAACAAATGAGTTTGACACTGTGTCAAGAACTTTGGGGGAGGATTTTGCAGCGTAATGAGTAAAAAATGCATATATTAAAAAGTTAAACAAGTTCTTGAAAAGAAATCTACAATGCTATTTTTATAAATTTATTAATTCTTATAAACTCGAGTCCACTTATTCATGTCAATGTCAATTCGACATTTCAACTTAACTCCAAACATTATCATAATTTAAAACAATTTAATGGTCAGATGTCATGCAAAGAGTAAAAGATGTCGAATTAAACTGAAGAAACTTATATAATTACTCATTATATAATTACTCATGGATTTACTTAATTTCAGATATTAACAAATGTTTATGTTTGGATCGGGATCCTATATAAGTGATCTTACCAATTCTTTATGATGGTACAGGACTATACACCGGGTATCATAAATCATAATACATTTTATGATCCATGATGGGTCCGGATCATTTCAGCTTCATGGGTCCTAGGATTATGAAATTCTATGGTCCGTAGGTGCACTAAATTCTTCCGGTAGTCCTTAAACTTGCACACTAATCTCACCCACCCCACTATTAGCAAATTAATGTGTTGAACCAGCATCAAACCATTGCCTAACACGTGGCACAACAAAGACGAGGGGGTTGGGGAAAGTAATTTGCAACAAGTGCAAGGGTCGGCGAGGTTACCACACAACTTTTGGCCATTTATTTAGAGACTAGTAATGCAATTTTCTCAAAATAAAATAAATAAACTTGGGATATATATTTCTATGGTACGATATCAACTTTTACTTTTCTCGAGAAAGGGTCAAGTATTCATGTTCTGAACAAAATAGGAGGTAGCATCTTCTGATTTTAATTTGTAGAAGGGGAAACACTTTCTAACCTAATGTTTTCTATTGTTCTTCCAGGGGAGATTCCACCATCCATTTTCAGTCTTCCTATATTAAATCACCTTGATCTCTCTTTCAACCAGCTTTCTGGCCCTATACAAGGCTTTGACAAGGCAGGTCCACAGTTGGAGACCGTGAGGTTCGAGAACAATGAATTGTCAGGTTTTATTCCCAAAGCCATCTTTCAACTAACAAGTTTAGTATGTATAGATGTTAGCTCAAACAACTTGATAGGTTCCGTGGACCTTGCACATTTTCGGAGATTAACTTACCTCACTGTTTTGCATCTTTCCTACAATAAGTTGCATGTCATGGCCTCAGAAGATAATAATCCAGTGGAAACCAGCTATTTGGCTGGACTAGGTGAATTAGGGCTCGCATCTTGCAAGATAACTCAATTTCCAAGATTTTTGAGGCATGTTGACTGTATAACGTATTTGGATCTTTCATGTAATAAAATCAGTGGGGATATACCAAATTGGATCTGGGAGAAGACATGGAATGTTGTGCAATCTCATTTGAATCTTTCACATAACATGTTCACGGGCATGCAACTTAATTCGGATGTTGTCCCTTTCAATACATCAATCGGAGTGCTTGATCTTAGTTTCAATAGACTTTCAGGGATGATCCCTATGCCAAAATTATCAGGAGATGTCTTGGATTATTCCAACAACATGTTCTCTTCCCTTCTGCCAAACTGGACCTCCTATCTTCGGGACACCGTTTATCTCAGCATATCCAAAAATAATATACCTGGATGTCCTTGATCTATCATATAACTACTTTAATGGCCCGATTCCACCTTGTTTTATAGAAAATATCCCCAGCGGTGTTTTAAATTTGAGGGAGAATCGCTTGAAAGGGATGCTGCCTTCCAATATAACAACAAGATGTGCTTTACAGATGATAGATTTACATGGCAATAAGATCGAAGGGAGGCTTCCTAGGGGCCTTTCTAACTGTACAGACTTGGAGGTTATAGACTTTGGAAGCAACAAAATAGCTGATGCTTTTCCTTCTTGGTTGAGGGGGCTTCCCAAGCTTTCTGTACTCGTCCTGAGATCAAACCAAATGTATGGCACCATAGGTGATATTGTTGGGGACACAAAACGTGAGGAATGTTTCCCTAGCTTGCAAATTATCGATCTTGCCTCAAACAATTTCTCTGGTACTTTGAGGCCACAATGGTTCAAGCAGTTAAAGTCAATGATGGCAGAGTTTAATAGTTCTGGGAAAACTCTCGAAATTCTAAACACTATAAATGTCAATGACAGAGAACATTCATATCAATATTCTGTTGAGATCATGTACAAGGGGGCAGATATGCCATTTGGAAGGATGCTGACTACCGTAACAGCAATTGACTTCTCAAAAAATAGTTTGGAGGGTACTATTCCTGAAACATTTGGAAGCCTTGTATCACTACGCGTACTGAGTCTGTCACACAATGCCTTCACTGGAAAAATTCCAGCCCAACTTGGAAGCATGACTGATTTGGAGTCACTAGACCTGTCCTGCAACCAACTCTCAGGGGACATTCCACAAGAGCTAACTGATCTCACCTTTCTTGGCTCCCTAAACTTGTCATACAATCACTTGGTGGGGAAGATACCGCAGTCACGTCAGTTCTCTACATTTGACAGCAGCTCATTTGAAGGGAATGCTGGATTGTGTGGGCTGCAATTGCCAAAATTTCCTTGTGGTAGTTCACCTCACTCTCCAGGTGTGGCACATGGGGACAAGTCTTCTCGTCATATTGATGTGGTTTTGTTTCTCTTCGTTGGGCTTGGCTTCGGCGTTGGCTTTGCAGCTGCTATTGTGGTCAAATGGGACCGGTTTGGCAGACGTTTCTATTGCAACTGCAAGAGTCTCGCGTACTTGATCACCACTAGAAGGTGATATTTTTTTTCTCTGCAAATACAGCATTATACTTTCCTGGAAGCTAAGGGAGCTATGATGAGGCACTAAGGTTTATTGCACTGTACCTAGCTTCCAGTTGTATTTCTAAGCCTATTTCCATAGTCATTACTTCGGTATTGTACTTATATGTTAATCTTCCTTTCGGTACATCAAGAGCGCAGTGCTAAAGTATCTGGCCTTGCACGAAATCTGAAACTTAATTATGAAATGCGAGCTAACTTGTGTAGCTGGCTTTACACAAGTCTTTTTTTATACTGACACAAGTATTGTGCTCTGTTGTTCAATGTAAGCTGGCTGCTTAATGCTACTGTTACTACTAGTATGGTATAGTATGAACACTACTGAAGTCTCAAATAGGTTGTTACTTGTATATCTTCTTACGTTAATGTTTCCATCCATGGAAAATATTGTTAGAAAAAACCAATGGGTATAAGATTATGCCTATTTTATTGATAAAGAAGAAGAGTTAGGCTAATAGCTAAAGAGTAACAAAAAAAAATTACTGCGCTAAAAGTTCCATTAGGTTTTTGGCCCCTGCCCCCACCCAAGCAGCCGCTTCCTTTTTAATTTTTGCCATCAAGGAAATCGAGGAGGACTCACACAGTCCGAAAAATCTAGAGTTTCGTTCTAACCAAATTTCCCAGATGTTGAGGAGTGCTAAGCTCGTATCGCTTTTCTCAGGGTACGAGGTGAAGTGGTTATGTTTGTAATATTCCAAAATTTTGTAATATTTATTTGAGTGAAATTTTTAAAAATTTAAAACTTTTGGTTGAACTGTGTGCTTGTTTGAAAATGGTAGTCAAATTCTCTTCTCATCCCAAAATTCCATTTCAAAACTTGCATGGAATGACTTGGATCTTTTGGATTTTATTTGGATCTCATATTTGAGTGTGTGTTTGAATTTTGAATCTGATTTTGATCTCATATTTGATCTTATATTTGGATTTTATGTTTGTAATATTCCAAAATTTTTGAATCTGATTCAAAATTCAAACTAAATCTAAATCTAAATCTAAATCTAAATAAAAACAAAACCTATCTAACCCTCTAACCAACAAGGGCGGCCGCAGCCCAGTGGCTTGGCCCGCTCACGCCTCACCCTCATCGCCTCCGCCCCGGCCCAGCCAGACAGCCGGCCTGGCCTGCTCCGCCGCCTCGCCTGCGCAGCCCAGCGACCAGCCTAGCAGGCCTCCTAGCTAGCCCAATGTAGCTTTGCCCCTGCTTTTCTTGTCCACTGTGCTGTTGCAAACCGAAGAAGCCATTGACGACCTCTGTCTTGTGATGGAGGTTTGGAGATGGACAGTCAGCAGGTGCCAGGTGTACTGGTGGGTAAGCCTGGCACCGATGGGTGTTGCCGGAAAGCATGGATCCCTGTTACAGTTCAGCGGTCAGGCTCGCGATCGCTTGCTTGCTGTCCGCGGGCGACCGTTTCAAAGCTGCTGGGAAAAAAATGCTTTTGCGTCGCCGTCTTCTTCGCAGTCAAAGGCACGAGGCCCATCAGTTTGCAGCCAACAAAACCACCACCGAGTAGGTCCGGAACTTGTCTCATTTGGTGGACTAGTGCTGGACTTTTTTTATTTTTTTATTTTAACATTTTGCAAAAATAGTCTGATGAAAAAATTGCAAAACTAGGCTATTGTCACCGGCTGCCGGCGGTAAGGCTAGGTCGCCGGCTGCCGGCGGTAAGGCTAGGTCGCCAGCTGGGCGGAAAGTGTGCTGCCCAATTTCACATCTAAAAATTGAATTTTAGATCTGAAACTTGTGTCGATTATTTGAGCACCAATATGACATCAAATGAAAAATATTTTAACTACAAAGTTGTAGATCTCATCGAGATCTACAAGTTTTATATAAATTTTATCTCCATCCGAGCTGATATGAATTAGTTATGATTTTTTGAAAATGTGGTATGGAGGGGTGTACCGCCGCCGGCTGGGCCGGCGGTAAGGCCCTTCCGCCGGCCCAGGGGGCGGTTGGGCCGGCGGAAGCGCCTTACCGTCGGTCCAGCCAGTGACAATAGCCTAATTTTACAATTTTTTCATCCGACTATATATTTTTACAAAATACCAAAATAAAAAATAAAAAAATTCACTACTACTGGACTCAGTCGCCACCCCGGCCCAACCGGCTCAAGATACAACACAAGCCGCACCCAGATGCCAGGTCCATTCCTTCACAGCTCACGCCTTTTGACCTTTCCTCTCCTAAACCTACCAGTCTTGCACTCGTCGGCCGCCGGCGGCGGGCAGGAAGAGATGGTGGTCCGCGCCCGCAGCCGCAACGAGCCCATGCGATCCTAGCTTATCCCGATGAATAATGGATCTCTTAGTTACTCCGCCGGCCTCAAGACAGCTCGATCAAGTTCGATGGAACCCAAGACAGGACCGATCGAAGAAACCAACGCCGAACTCGTGTCATCTTCATTCGGTGCTCTCACTGTCTTCCCGTTTCATCGATGAAACCGAAGCAAATCTGCAAATGCAATACCGATTGCCCAGATCGGCAGGGCATGCAACCATCTAGCTAGATATATCCAGCGCCATTCCACGTTGGGTGCACACGCAATTTGATCCTCCACCTCTCTGCCCGATCTCTCTTACGATCCCTCCGGTGAAAATCACCAGTCCGGCGGTGGGAGGGCGAAGGCCAGTAATCGGTGGCACCATCATCAGGTAATCGCTCGCTTCTGCCCCTGCCCTGCTTGATCGAGTGCCAAGCAGGAGGAGGAGGAGGAGGAGCTCCACCAACGCACCAAGATCTAGGAGCGCGCGCGACCATGGACACCGTGCAAGGCATCCTGTTATTCGGGATGAGCATGAGCCAAGCGCCGACCCAGCTGGAAAACGAGCTGGACCAACTCAAGACCAAGCTGCTCACAGCTCGCTTGCTCATCAGTCGCAGCGAGTGGGGCATGGTGGAGGCCCATCTCTTACAGCAGTGCAGTGCTTGCTGAGACTGCTAACTGTGGCAATGTTTCTGTCTTGCCAATTTTTGGCATTGGCGTGATGGGGAAGACCACCCTGGCTCAGTTCATCTACAGTGATGAAAGAGTGAAAGGCCACTTTATTACTGTAAGGATACGGGTCTGTGTTTCGGACCTGTTTGACATTGAAAGGATGAAAAAGGAGATCATCAAGACCATCCAGCCAAACTTCGACTTGTCTTGTGGTTTAGGTGTTCTTGAAGCAAATCTGTAGCATATGCTGAAGATCCAAAAGTTCCTTTTGGTGCTGGATGATATTTGGGAGATTACCACAATGGGAGTCTTTTTATATGCACCGTTGAAGAATGGACTTGAAGGTAGCATGATCTTAGTGACTACAAGACCCAAAAACATTGCTCAGAATGTCACCGCATGGTCCAGATGCAGTTGTAAGCCTGTCCAGCTCGAAGGATTGCCCGCTGGTGTATTTTGGGAATTTTTCGAGAAATGTGCGTTTGGTAAAGAGTGCCCAGAGTCAGAGCATTTCCTCTAAGTTGCATGGTACTCCTTTGGCTGCCAAAACTCTCGGACGCTTGTTGAATAGTAATCTGACTGAGCAACATTGGAGGACTATCAAGGACAGTGAATTATGGGAGCAAGAACAAAAAGATGGCGAGATATTACCAGCACTTCGACTGAGCTACTTGTACCTCCCAACTGAACTTAGGAGATGCTTTGCATTTTGCTCCATATATATTTCCGAAAGATTATAGCTTCAAAAGACATGAGATCGTTGACATTTGGGTGGCAGAGGGCTTTGTTTCACCACAAGTGAGCAAGCGTCTTGAAGATGTCGGGATGAACTATTTGGATGATTTGAGAGGCAGGTGTCTTTTCCAAACTGATCCAAAGTTCCCTAATCAAGATAAATACGTAATGCATGACCTGATCCATGATACTGCGCAGTATGTTACTATCCATGAATGTTTCTCGATGAAAGATTTGAGCGGAATGACAAATAAACCTCGCCACATGTCAGTCGAGGTGGATGGTAAGTCCTTGAGCACAATGACAAACATTCAAAATTTGAACAAATTGCGTTCACTTAGGCTTGGTACCAAATTGGATGTTGAGATCACCTGGTTCAGTCAGCTTTCTAACATCCTGTTTTTGAGCCTAAAAGGTTGCAAGCTGAAAAGTCTACCCCAAAGCATATGTGGGTTGAATAGCCTCCGATATCTTGATATATCCTACAGCAATATAAATGAAGTGCCATCGAAATTCTGGTGCCTTAACAGCCTACAAGTTGTTGTTGCATTTGGTTCATGTCTGAGAACAATTCGTCAGGATGTAACAAAGCTAATCAACTTGCGTCAACTAGCACTTCCAGTAAAAGCCTCTATTGACTTATCAAAGGAACTTGAGATATTTCACAGTTGAAGCACGGAGGGGGGCAATTGGTGAGCTGAAGGGCATGAATCAGCTTAGCGGAATGCTATGCATCAAATCTATCCATACTGTGAGGAGCAAGGAACAGGCTGCTGAGGCTAGACTCGTTGACAAGAAATACCTCATGGAAATAGAGCTGAACTGGCGAACTAATCCCAGAGTTTTCGAAAGAATGAAGTGATCGATGGCTTGTGCTCTAATGAGAGAATTGAATGCCCATGGCTTTTGGGGTGATAGCTTACCAAGTTGGTTTAATTCAAAAGACCTACAAAACTTAAGCTTCCTTTTTAATTTTGCCACCAAGGAAATCAAGGATGACTCACACAGTCCGAAAAATCTAGAGTTTCGTTCTGACCAAATTTCCCAGATGTTGAGGAGTGTTAAGCTTCGTATCGCTTTTCTCAGGGTACGAGCTGAAGCGGTTATGTTTGTAATATTCTAGAATTTTGTAATATTTATTTAAGTGAAATTTCCAAAAATTTAAAACTTTTGTTTGAATTGTGTGCTCGTTTGAAAATGGTAGTCAAATTCTCTTCTCGTCCCAAAATTCCATTTCAAAACTTGTGTGGAACGATTTGGATCTTTTTAGATTTTATTTGGATCTCATGTTTGAGTGTGTGTTTGAATTTTGAATCTGATTCAAAACTCAAACTAAATCTAAATCTAAATAAAAACAAAACCTATCTAACCCTCCTAACCAACCAGGCTAGCCGCAGCCCACCGGCTTGGCCCGCTCGCGCCTCACCCTCACCTACCTTCGCCCCGGCCTAGCCAGACAGCCGGCCTGGCCTGCTCTGCCACCTCGCCCGCGCAGCTCAGTGACCAGCCCAGCAAGCCTCCTAACCGGCCAGCTGGCCCAGCCCGCAGTTGCCACCCATGCCCCGCTCTCCCTCTCTTTCTCTCTCGCTGCCGCACCGGACCTGCCCGTCAGGTGCCCCTGGTCCTCTTCCTTCTTCCTCCGGCCGTACCGCTCACGCGTGCCTCGCGTGCGCACCCGTGACCTCGCCCGTGCCCTTGCTTTTGCGCTGGCGGCCTCGTACGGCCACCACGTCGCCCGCACCATGCGACACCACATCCCAGCCATCCACATCACCAACGCCATGCCCCCAAACCCTAAAGTGCCACCGCAACCTCCCTCCGGGACCCTAGCCGCCTCTCCGCTATAAGTAGAGCCGCCCGGGGCCTCTCCTCGCCATCCACTCGGGGCTTCGCCCTTGCGCCATCAACCACCTGAGTGAGAGAATGGGGAAGGAGTAGAGGAGGAGGGAGGAGTAGGAGAAGAGGAGGAAAGAGAAGGAGGAGGGGAAGTAGAAGAGAAGAAGAAGAAGAGGGGCCATCTAAGGGAGGAGCCTGAGCTGTCGACCACCACCCGACGCCACCCGCTTTCGCCGTCTCCCTGCAGTGAACCTCGCTGCCCCTCTCTTTCCTCTTGTTTGCTTGTCGTATGCCCAGCCTTCAAGCCACGGTAGTAGTGCCGCCGCTTGCCTCGCTGCCAGCCACCGCGGGCCTGGGACCCCGCACACCGCCGCGGTCGTGCCGCAGCCGGGGACTGCCTCCTGCCCGCGCACACGTGCAGCAGCCGCGCCGTGACGTCGTGCCACACCATGATGTCGTGGGCACGATCACCGCTGCGTTGCCGCCAATCAGGCCTGCGCCACACCCGTGGCTACACGTGGGTGGCGGACGGGATCCGGGTGGCGCGCGGATCCCGGCCAGCTGGGGACGACCACGTGTGCGCCATGTGGCAGTGCCACGTAGACTAGATGGCCACGTGGCTGCCACGTGGAGCCACGCGACGTTGACATGTCCGAGGCACGGACCCACTGGTGGGGCCTAGTTGACCGGTCAACGCTGACGTCAGCTTGGCGTTAGGAGACACGTGGCGCACTCTTATGCTCCCACATGGCACAACCAGGCACTGACATGTGTCACCGTAATAATAAATATTTTCTAAAATTATTTAAATAATTAAATAAATCCTTTAATCTTTAAAAATTCATAACTAATTCATTTTAACTGCGAAAAATATGGAACCAGTTGCATTAAATTCGTAAAATGGAGCCCGTGTTGTTTGTAACTAGTTTGGTGTTATTTGGATCTGCTAAATTTAGCTTTCTTGGAGTTTTTTTCTAGTTGTAATGCCGTTTAATTTATTTTATATCATATCTCGGTCTGTTCAGACCCGAGCTATGACCCGGAAGACCCTCAAGACTCCGACTATGCTGAGGAAGATCCAAACAACTACGAACAAGGTGCCATGTCACTCCCAATCACATAGATTATATGCATGCTTAGTTGCTAGTGCTTTATTTATGATGCTTGATGATGTTGAATTGCATAGCCAATGTTTTAAGCCATGCCTTGATAATTTTGTATCATGTTTTCCTTGTTACCTACTTTTGTGGACTAGCTATAGACCCCTAGCTAGTCCACCGCTCATATATCCATATACATGCTTTTGAGTTATGGATGAGCATATGCTATGATTTTGGTGATAGGATTCATTGAACACTCTCGCTTGAGTTTTGGGTGAGTGTGACTCCTTGATATGTTTTGGCGGGAGCGCCATGGTTAGTACTAAGGAGTGCCTTGCTAGGAGAGAGCATTCTGGACTCTCTCTATACCCCGTACTTGTGGCAGGTACCTTGTTTGTTACTGAGGAGCAGGTGGCGTACTTGTATGTTGCATGTGTTTCGGCATATACTTGTGGAGTAGAGTGCTCGCTCTCAACCGCTTAAGCACCAAGTCAGTTTACCACTAGTCACAACAGCTATTTTACTTACATACCGCTCGCTTACGTTATGGGCAGGGTTCGGTCCGAGACTAGTGGTGGATAGTGCTCAGCCTCTAGGCGGATTGGAGGATCATGTAATGAGTTTAAGGCGTTGGCTTGCTCTGACCAGACTACACCCTGGCGTGGGTAGGTTTCATAGCTTCGAGGTCCTTACTGGTGACGGTGTGCCCTGCAGCTGCGGATGATTCCAGACTCGTCGAAATATGAGATAGCTATCCACCTACTAGGGCTCTGGCTGTTCGGTGGGGTTTCAACAGATCGCCACCATTTAGACTCCATCCGTGCAGGTACAGCTGTACATCCTCTATAGAGTGTATAAAGTTGTAGCTATAATCCGTGTCCACTAGTTATGGACAGTGCTGTTGACTACCGCTATTTCTGACTAGACTTTGCTTATTCTTCTACTTGGGTTTGAGCTGTCAGTGTCAAAGGCTCACCGGACTGCCGCCAGAAGGGCTGTGTGTGAGGTGCATGCGCAGCTCCGTGACAGGTTGGCTCAGACTCCCTACCGTTGCCTAACCAGGGCTTGCCGTGGGCCGAGGGATTTCGAGAGTTTAGCCCATCAGTACTACGAGGACACATATGCAGAGCCCAACGAGAAGTTTTGCGTGGCCTCCCGCTGTATTCACGCTCAGGACTTAGCGCTGTTCTGGAATGACAGAGAGGTGGAGGTACTTCACAATGGTTGGGACAACTGCATCGGTACCAATGCCATACTTCAGGGCAAGATAATGGGACTTGAGCACTATTTGACTGACCTGGACCAGACGAACCGTCGCCTACAACACGAGGTGGACACTGCACCGGACACCTACGACGAGAGGGACTCGCTGAGGATTGCCACGCTGGAGGTGAGAGTTGTTTGGATGGAGGAGGCACTGAAGGCTAGGGACAGAGTGATAGAGGAGAAGAACGCCTTGCTCAAGAAGAAGGAAGAGCTGATTGATACATTGGATGCCACACTGGTCACCAAGAATGGAGTCATTGAGCAGCAGGAAGCAATGGGATCATTCGGGTCATCAACTGCGCTACGGAGAAGTTAGCTAAGGTATAGTACCCCTAGCCTTGTCTTTGTTCCTACGTCAAACTTGAATGAAGCTTCATTTGCATAAATCTGTACATCAGTTGCTTACCTGACAGATACCATCTATGATATCCGATCCAGAAGGTCATTTGAATTTGGTTTGATTAAGGAATTGTCTGTTTGCTATGCATTAATACCACTAGCAAACTGTAACTTTTGCTCACAGAAGATTCTGGTTTTTGGATACTTCAGCATGTCCGTTATAGTCAAGACACGTTCAACCTAGTGTATCTATTTTGGCGTTATACATATAGTCAGGAGACTGGGCATGCCAATAAATACTATCCTATCCTATGAATTAGACTGTGCACGTGTTTATTTGTTATTTCTGTTTATGGAATTCTACAGAGCTTTGTTGTCCATGGTGACTCAATAAATGAGATAAGGACTCAAGCGTAGCCTTCGCTCATCATTTCTGCAAGCAAGGTTAGCAGATAACCTGTTCTTAGGCTGAATGTACTTTGTTATAATTGTTCTGACACTGTTTCATATGGCATTATTCATTATTGAATAGGATGAATCTGTTAGGCTATGGATTCCATACAGGGATCTGCATCTTGGTATTTGCCGGAGCTGGAGGTCATCGCAATGAAGTGTTGAGTGTTGTAAGTAGCTCCTGCCTCCTCTTATGGTATTGTTTCAGAATATTACTTGCTCAAAGTGCCCTCAAGCTACCACTCTTTCAGCTTCTGATGTTACTGTTTGTTATTGAGCATTACATCAGGGATAAATATAGTTCTGGCGACTACTACGGCTTTTGTACTTCCATTACGTTAGGCATAAATGTACTGATCAAAATACATTATTTTGGCTGAAGGACTTCCACCCTAGTGATATTGAGCGTTTTGCAAGTTGTGGCATGGACAACACTGTGAAAATCTGGTCAATGAAAGGTTGGAAAACTACTTCAAAGTAGCATCATGTTTACATTTGCATGCTGCATATCATTGATAGAGTTTCCCAATGTTGTCACAGAATTTTGGCAATATGTTGACAAATCATATTCCTGGACTGACCTTCCATCAAAGTTTCCAACAAAATATGTCCAGTTTCCGGTATGTTTAGCATCTATAATCATCTTAGATCTATTCCTTTGCAAACTACTGTTGGTGTTTAATCCTCATGCCATCAAACCAACCTGTTTCTTTCCTTGCAGGTGTTGATTGCTTCAGTACACTCTAACTATGTTGATTGTACAAGATGGCTTGGTGACTTCATCCTGTCAAAGGTGAAATTCCTTCCCTTAAATGGATACAAATTGCTGCTATAGTAGTAGTACAGTCGTCATTCTTTTGATGCTTCAAAATACCACTGTATCTGGATCCTGTATTCTTGTACTGTGCATGGGTTCAGTCTTTCAACCTTTTTTTCCCAGTGCCAGTTTTGGTTCCTGTATAATGAGGGATCTGATCTATGCTAGCTTGGATTTGCAGAGTGTTGATAATGAAATTGTCCTTTGGGAACCAAAAACAAAAGAACAAAGTCCTGGGGAGGTGATACAATTTAACTTTTCTTGAATTGAACTTTTCTCGAATTGAACTTTTCTTAAATTTAACTTCCAGCGGTTTCTTTGATTTCTAGTCATTGACTGCCCATTCCTCTGAAGTAATATGACTTTCTCTTTCCTCATATAGGGAAGCATCGATATTCTTCAGAAGTACCCTGTGCCAGAGTGTGACATCTGGTTTATAAAATTTTCGTGCGATTTTCACTTCAATCAGTTGGCAATAAGTAATATCTATCATCTGGGCTGTTTTCTGACATAAAAGTTATATTTAAGTTATTGATTTGTAAATTTCACGCACCAGAAGTTATAAAGAGGTTTTGGCACGGCAAAATGTTCACACTTAAAATATATGACTGGATTTTCATAGAAACGTTTGCTGATTAATCGTCCTCCGCTTCAAACAGGAAATCGTGAAGGCAAAATCTATGTGTGGGAAGTACAGTCCAGCCCTCCTGTCCTAATTGCCCCGGTAATTTTTAATGCAAGAATTTCAGTTATTCTTGTCCTCCACTTTTATTGGTGCTGCGTATTAGTAACTCTTATGCTTCTGGATGCAAATACTGTATCATTTTCAGGCTATATAATCAGCAATGCAGATCACCAATAAGGCAGACTGCAGTGTCTTTTGATGGAAGGTACTTCACTCTAATGCTCCTCTTGGTGTATTGCCTATTCTAGTTTTCTTTTATACTGATGGAGAAATTCTCAATTGCGTGTAATGTTCTTGCTTATTTTCGTTTTCTGTTTTTGCATTGGGTTGATTAAAAATGTGACGTTGTCTTCCTTTTCTAGCACTATCCTTGGAGCTGGTGAGGATGGCACCATCTGACGATGGGACGAAAGGGATCATGGCAGCTTCAAAAACTGAAGCAAGTGCTGCTGCTCTGCTACCAGTGAAAATGCGGGAATGATAATTTGGTTCTGAACTGGTTAGTGTTATGGTCGTTCAAGACTGCAACCTGGTTGTGCTGTAGTCAGAATGGTTGGTGTTAACTGAATGTTGAATCTTTGGATGTCGGCTCTGTTATGCTTCAAATGTTGTAACATGGGATGCTCGTGCTGTTATATTGCGCCATGGACAAGATAAATTTAATCGTCGTTGCAACTTAGGAAAACCGTTAAATGTTTGTTCTGCATCTTCGAGCATCGGTGATGCGTGCCTGATTTATGTCCTAACCTGCTACCGGTTTTTGCATGCTGTAAGATAAAGCAGCGCTCATCGTATTCTTTTTTCATTTTTTAACAGCGAATTTCAGAAAACTTGAGTTTTTCTGGTATTAGAAAACTACAAGCTTGAGGTATGTTTTGTGAATTTTACTCTACTTTCTTTTTACTGTTTATCCAGTTGATTTGTGCTTCAGCTCCACCTTCCTCGGTTCGTAGCCACTTTACTTGACTTGGAAGTCCTTTTTTTCTTTCTGAAATGGAAGCCTTGATAGTTGGAGCTCCACTTCCCAGGTCACTATTATGTCCTAGTGGTGCTGAACGATACCGACAGCAACTATGGAAAGTCTCACAAGTTGTAACAAGTCTCTTCCTTAACTTACTGTCATGATCCATTGCTAGTGTACGTCTGTATCTTACCCTTACTTGATTGGCGTGTTTACAGGGGCAGAGACTTGGAGATTCTGAATTGCGACCATCACTTAAGCTCATGGAAGAAGCCTTGTGTGAAACTACCGCTTCACAAGATGTACAACAATTCTGTCACCCATTACTAGACTAGACTACCATTATGTATCTGTGCCATTTTGGTGCTTGTCAGCTCATACCTCCATTGGACCATGGCTTCCATCGGCTGGGCGTTACTGCTCTGTCTTGCACAGCTCCTCACACTCCCTGCCACCTCACCATGCTGATGGTGGCAACCTCACTCATCTTCCCTTTTTGTGCCATCCAGACCAAGCTAAGGTGCTCCTCCAGCTGAAGAAGTCATTCTCCTTCCATGAATCGACCACAAGGCTTTCATCATGGCGAGATGGTACTGAGTGCTGTCTCTGGAAGGTGTTGGCTGCGACGACGCCTCCGGTAATGTCACCGTACTTGACCTCAACAATCGTGGCTTGTCCAGTAATGGCTTGGACCCTGCAGTCTTCAACTTGACAACCCTTCGTTGCCTTTGTAGAGAGATAGAGTTTAGGAAAACACCACACACCCTAATAGGGGCGTGACCTCTATTATATAGCTAATATGGTTTGGTATACAAGGAATACAATAAGTATACATGGAAAGCTATGAATCAGCTATATACGGCTATACATTGCCTAATACCCGCTCGCAGTCGCCGCGGGAGGTTCCCGGATGCAAAGACTGGACCTAAAGTCAGTGAACAGCTGAACTGGAAGGCCTTTCATCATGATGTCCGTGAACTAATGGGACGAAGGCACGTGAAGCACTCGAACTGTCCCAAAGCAACCTTCTCCCGGACGAAGTGGATGTCAATCTCGATATGCTTCGTGCGTCGATGATGAACCGGATTGGCTGTCATATAGACAACACTCACATTATCACAGTAGACAACAGTGGCCGAAGCGAGGGGGACGTAGCTCCTGAAGAAGCTATCGAAGTTAGCAACACTCTGCAACAGCGTGAGCCATAGCCCGATATTCAGCCTCAGCACTGGACTGAGACACTGTGCTCTGGTGCGTGGAGGACCAAGACACCAAGTTATCCCCAAGATACATGTAGAAGCCGGAGGTGGAGCGTCGAGAGTCGGGGCAGCCAACCCAGTCCGCATGGGAGTAGGCTGTCAGGGACTGGACAGGGCCGGTGCCGATGTGAAGCTCGGAGGACAGGGTGCCTTTCACATAGTGCAGGATGCGCTTGATCAGTGTGAGATGAGGCTCGCGGGGATCGTGCATGAAGAGGCACACCTACTGAACTACATATACCAGGTCAAGTCGAGTCAAGGTGAGGTACTAGAGAGCCCGTGCAAGACTCCTGTACTCAGAGCCATCCTTGAGCTTGTTGCCATCAGTCGCCGAGAGCTTGGCATGAGTGTCAACAAGACTCGCCGTAGAGTGACACTCAGCCACCGACATGCTGGAGGAGGTCCAGGGCGTACTTTTACTAGGACAGGAACAGGCCATCAGGGGAGCGCGTGATGGAGATGCTGAGAAAGTGATGAAGATCACCAAGATCTGTCATGGCAAACTCAGAGTGAAAACTAGCCATGATGTGCTGGAGGAGCATCGAAGATGAGGCGGTGAGGATGATGTCATCGACATAGAGCAGCAAGTAGGTAGCAAGTTGGCGAGGCGAAGCTCCTTCAAGGTGAGCATGTCACGAGCCTGGGCGAAGGACGGGAAGTCAGCGGGGGAGTTGGCGATGTCGTCGGTGGTGTTGGAGTAGTGCGGGTTGAGGCCGTGGAGAAGATTCAAGACCAACTAGGAGTCCTGAATAGGGTGACCAATGTCATGGAGGGCGTCGGCGAGGTTCTTCATGCGCTGGCAATACTACGAGATGGAGGAGTCCCCCTAGGTCATGGAGTGGAAGTCATAGCTGAGGAAGATCGCCTGGGATTGCTTGTTGGCGCGAAAGAAGCCTTCAATGGCGAGCCAAAGGGCCTTGGCAGTCTGCTCATCGTCCTCCATGGTGAGGTCCATGACTGAGTCGTCAACGGAGCCAAAGATCCAGAAGAGGATGCAGCAATCCGCTTGATCCCAATCGGGGTCGTCAGGATGGGGCGCCACGGTGCTGTTGATGTGCAACTTGAGGCTGAACTTGCCACACATGGATTTGAAGAAGGAAGACCACTTGGAGTAGCTAGAGGTCTTCATCGTCAACATCATGGGGACGTGAGCCTTGACGGAGATCGTTGCGTAGGGGTGGATGATGGTCAGCGGTGCCTGGTGGACGAGAAGACCGCCACCAGGGGGCAGTGCAGGGCCATCGCTGGAGCCACCCGGTGGTTCAAGTCCAGTGGGGGGTGGTGTCGGCGGAGATGGGCAAAGAGCCATCACCAGGCACCGGCTTGGGGCCACCAGTGGACAGAAGGCCGCCACCGGACAGGGAGGACTCGAAAGAGGAATCGTTGGCCATGGGAGGAAGGGAGGTGGGGAGGGGCACTAGCGCAGGGGAGAAGCGCCACCACACAGGAGGTGCGCCTAGGGTTAGGTGTGTCAGGGAGAGGTGGGGTGGAAGGAAAGTCCTAGTTAGATTGATCCCGATCTCATGATACCATGCAGACAGATAGAGTTTGGGAAAACACCGCGCAACCTAATGAGGGGGTGACCTCTATTATATAGCCAATATGGTTTGGTATACAAGGAATACAATCAGTATATATGGAAAGCTATAAATCAGCTATATATGGCTATACATTGCCTAATAGCCTTGACCTTAGCATGAATGATGTTAGTGGGGCACAAGATGAAGCTATGCCGTCACACAACATCGCTGCTACTGGAATCGATAGGTTGGCTTCATTAACTTTGTAGGAATCTACATTACTTAATCTTAACTAAAATAGGATCTTTGCACATCTAGAACATGAACACCACTCAATGAAGATGTTAGAGTACAACCAGCTACCACGGCTTGTGACAATCCATCCATTAGGGTCGTGGATGAGGCCGGGATGACAGATGTCGTAGGTGTACTAGCTCGGAGTAGATCGCATCTCCCTTCAAGTCTCCACCTCATCTGTCCATGGACAGTGATGGTGGTGCGACAATGGCCTTTGGCCAACTCCAGCGCCACCGTGATCGGCATCAATCTTATCCTTCCTATTTTCCTCTCGGCCTTTTGACCACCACGTTATTTTTTCAACGTTCTCCACTTTGGTCTAAAGGCCTATAACTCATGCCATTCTTAAAGAAGAATTATGCAGGGAGACAATGTGTGACAATGATGATTAAAATCCCACTGTGACACAGTTGTCCACAATGTATAAAACTACCTATCATGATGGGAGGCGGTTGTCTTATGACCCTCCAAGATCATAGGCTATCCGATAATCCTATGCCGGCAACATGTTCACTGGATATAATGGGAGGTAAGCCTTTTGTTAATGGATCCGCAAGCATCTTCTTAGTACTTATATGCTCTAACTCAATGGTGTGATCTTGGATTCTATCTTTCACATCAAGATACTTAATCTCAATATGCTTTGCAGCATCACTTGACTTGTTGTTATTCGAATAGAAAACTACTGACTTATTATCGTAGTATAATTTTAGTGACCTACTTATGCTGGCTACCACCCTTAATCCTGGGATGAAACTCTTAAGCCATACAGCTTGTCCCACAACTTCATAACATGCCACAAACTCAGCTTGTATCGTCGTTGCAGCTGTTAATGTTTGTTTGGAGCTTTTCCACGATATAGCCCTATTTGCAAGTGTGAAGACATAACCTGATGTGGATCTCTTTGTGCCTACACAACCCTCAAAATCAGCATCTGAATAGCTGATTATCTCTAATTTCTCAACTCTCCTATACGTTAGCATGTAATTCTTAGTGCTTGCATGTAACGTAAAGCTTTCTTAACTCCTTTCCAATGGCCTATTCCTAGATTAGACTGATAGCTTCAAAGCATCCTCCTTATAAAGGCCAAGTTAGGGCGTGTACACACTTGTGCATACATTATACTTCCGACAGCTGAACCATAAGGAATCATTCTCATTTGATCAATTTCTAATTGATTCCTAGAACGTTGGAATGACCCAAACTTATCGCCCTTGACAACTGGAGCAGCTGTGCCTGAACATTGGTGCATATTATATCTTTCAAGGAGGCTCTATGTAAGCTCTTTGAGAGAGTCCTAATACACCCTTGGACCTGTCTCGGTGAATCTCAATGCCTAAGACATAAGCGGCATCATAGAGGTGCTTCATATCAAAGTTCAATGAGAGAAAGCCCTTTGTCTCATGCAACAAGTTCTTATCGCTGCTTGCTAATAGGATGTCATCCACATAAAGCACTAGGATGATTATAGAGCTCCCCTTAGTCTTAACATATATGCAGTTGTCTTTCTTATTTTCAATGAAGCCAATTCTCTTAATTACTTCATCAAACATAAGGTACCATTGTTTGCATGCTTGTTTCAATCCATAAATGGATTTTTATCGTTTGCATCCCAAATGTTCCTTGCCTTCCATGACGAAACCTTCAGGTTACTTCATGTATACATTCTCATGCAAGTCACCATTAAGGAACGTAGTCTTAGCATCCATCTGATGTAGCTCAAGATCATAATGAGCTACTAAAGCCATAACGATTCTAAATGAATCTTTCTTTGAGATAGCCGAGAAGGTTTCATTATAATCGACTCCTTCTACTTGAGTGAAGCCCTGAGCCACGAGTCTTGCTTTGAACCTTTCGATCTTCCCTTTAGAGTCATATTTCATTTTGTAGACCCATTTACAGCCTACTATTTTGGCTCATTCAGGAATTTCTACGAAGTCCCATACTCTATTTGCTTCCATGGACTTCAACTCTTCTTCCATGGCCTCGCTCCACTTATGCAAGTGTTCACTTCTTATGGCCTCCTTAAATGAGTTTGGACCGTCCACCTTCCCTATGTCGTGCCCTTCTTCACTTATGTACACATATTCATCGGAAAGGGTGGACTTGCTCTCACGTGTTGACCTTCTCAGATGTTGTGGTGTTACTTCCTGTGGTGCTTCTGCTTGAGCAGGTTCCTGCTGAATTACCTCGAGCTCATCAGTTGCCTCCCCTTGCAATCCACCAGCAAGTTCTACCACATCTTCACCTTGATGCTCACTTATCACTAGTGCATCTACATTATCACTTAAGGTAGGTGTTACTCCCACATTTTCTACTAGAAGTTCCACCACCTGAGATACAACTGTGGTATATGGCGTAGGAGCATAATAATCCTATCTTATGGGTAACAACTCATAAGTCCGAATCTCCTCAAGATCAATTTTCCTAGCCTTAGTGCATCCAGTTTCCTCTATGAAAACAGCATGCCTTGTGTTGACGCCGGATTTTGACACGTGTTTGTAATCGGCATCAAAGAAGGAGAAAGGGCGGCCGATGCGGCGGACTAGAAGCTATAGTTAGGAATCGGCCGATTGAAGCTACAGTGTTTCGGCCGATTGGCGGAAGAGGAGGCTGGCCGATTGGGAGTCAAAGCGGCTTTGCCCGTTTGGGCCTAAGATGGGCCAAGAGGAAGATTTGCTGAAGAAAGAGATAGGCCCATGGGAAAATAATAGCCAACTCGAATACGAGTCGTGTTTGTAAATATTTGTTGTCGTTTAAATTAGAGATAGATCCTAGTCGGTTAGGAAATCAGTTGTAACAGGCTATAAATAGCCATCTCTAGAGGTTTGTAAAAAACAACACATCAATCAATACAACAAGTCTACTTTTTCCTCTTACTTTAGTTTCAAGTTGACGACTTCGCCAAAACCTTTTTCTTTCACGAGTTCGCACGGGTTGGCAGGGCTGCATCGACACGATCTCCGACCGATTCTGTAAGTTCTGCTTATCGAGTAATATCTAAGCTTTAACTTTGGACGCATTGCTGTCGTTTCGTTTAGATTTATTCACTAGTTATCGATATCAACTAGAATCATAGGTTTTACCTATTGTTTTAGTTTTTATCACCAATTATCTAGCTTGAGGTACGAACAGTCGGCTTTTATTATTTTTATCCTTTATCATTACATAGCCGATTAGATCTACTCTAAGTGTTGCTTTTGTAGTGTTGTCTAAGTTGCTTTAGTGGTTTTCCTTACAACTGCTACATGAGTACCGGCTATTTTACAGCCGATCATCTCTACAGTAAATCGGCCGATTCGCTGATACGCTTTTCAAGGCAGATCGGAAACCTAGCCAATTGAAACCCTCGGAATTTAATACTCTTCTTTCCTTATCAATCAACAGGTCAGATTGACTGGCACGCTGTGCAAACCACACTAGGGCAGTAACCCGAACAAGAGCTAAGCAGATTCTCCCGGGTTGTGTGTCCGACGCTGAGGGTCATCGGCCAATTTTCAGTGCCAACACACTTTTGGCACGCCCGGTGGGACCAACCAAGATCCAACATGTCGAAGGCTGCAGAGATCTCTTAAGATAACGTCATTGAAATCACTGAAGCAGATTGCAAGGATGACGAGAAGGAGGAAGTGGCACGGGCTATAGAAGAATACAGGAGGTCTTGGCTACAATCTTTCAGTCGTACCAGAAGCGGGGAGACCGTCAAGAAAGCTCCCCTCCCCACTTCTTGCCATATCACCATCACCGAGGACTCAAGGAAAATGTCTGAGATGATTCAACAATCTGTTTATCAGGCTATGATCAACCAGTCCATGGTAATGACCAACATCGTATATAACGCCGTCATCAGTTCCCTGGTCAGCGGCGCAGCTCAGGGGTATCAGGGACCAGCTTACGCCCCTCCAATCGTGGCACCAATCAGAGGCTTCTCAGCGATGCTAGATGCGTCTCACTCAGCTCCTCAGCCAATGCAGATGCAAACTAGAGGGTACAACACTTCAATGCCCCTGGGGTACAACGGCACATCATTCTACCAATCGCAAGCGCCGCCTCATCCTACTTCTATTTCCTCCATACAACCGCCGCTCTCAAACTCAGCGCCATGGGGGGTATCAGCAACAACCGCCGGTCTGGATCCATCAACCAGTTACGGGAAGTTTCCAATCTAGGCATTACTCCAATCGGCCACTCGGCCAATAGCCCCGCAATACCAGCCAGCCACTTCAGAAATCGGCGGGGGTGCAGGCACTGTAGAACCGCTCAGAGTTGCGGCGCCGATGATACCGAACGATGGAGCGGTAGATCCCCTACGTCATCAACCATCGGCTACTCGGCCGATAGCCCAGCCACAAAATCTGCAGCACACTCTGGTCCATCACCCGGCCGTGGTGCCACCAATCCAGCAGCACGTACCGATTCCTCAACCGGTCGTACATCAGTAGCAGGTTGATTGGACCACAAGAATAGTAGAGGTGATTCAAGATTAGTTTGGGTTGAAACCAAAAGTACAAACCTACACGTACAAGATGCCAGATCCACCTGCCTATGACCTGTTGCCGTTCCCCCATCGGTACAAAGTCCCCGATTTCACCAAGTTCTCGGGCCTGGACTACACATCAACGGTAGAACACGTGAATAGGTTCATCATCCAGTGCGGGGAAGCCGCCACGCAAGATGCTCTACGAGTGCGACTGTTCTCATTGTCCCTGTCTGGATCGACCTTCTAGTGGTTCACTACACTGCCGCCCAACTCCATTGTTACTTGGGCCAATTTGGAGAAGCAATTCCATAAGTACTTCTACGCGGGGGTCCACGAGATGAAACTCTCAGATCTAACGAGCCTCAAGCAAAGGAGTGACGAATCGGTGACCAGCTACGTACAGAGGTTCAGAGAAGTCAAAATCAAGTGCTACACCCTGGTCTTGACCGATGCCCAGTTGGCCGATATCGCTTTCCAAGGACTCCTGCCACACATCAAGGAGAAATACACTTCCCAAAAATTTGAGAGCTTGAGCCAGATCGTTCATTGGCTTTCCGGCTAGGAAGTACGCCCCTTCGACCAACGAAGAAATTTCCAAAAGAAGGTGACGTATGTGGAAGGGCCCGAATTGGAGGAAGAGGTAGAAATCGGCCTGGCAGAATGGGTAAAAGGGAAAAAGCCGATATCGTACCCATTTGGAAAAAAGGAACCAGAAACATTCGGCTTCGACACCTCAAAGGCCGACAAAATCTTTGACTTGCTACTTCAGGAGGGGCAGATCAAACTTTCGCCTTACCACACGATTCCGTCGGCTGAACAACTCAAAAAGATGAAATATTGCAAGTAGCACAACACCACGTCCCATGACACAAACGAGTGCAAGATCTTCCAGCAGCAGATACAATCGACCATTGAGCAAGGAAGACTCAAGTTCGAAGTCCCGGCAAAGCCGGCAAAGCCGATGAAGATAGATAATCATCCCTTCCCCGCTAACATGGTCGACGCAGGAAGAAACATACTCCAGATCAAAGTGCTAACATCAAAATCGGCCAGAAGGAGTGGTGCAGTAGATCCCAGAAACCAGGCCTCGGTCGGTGATGTCAAAGGAAAGGGGTGGATGGAAGACGAAGGTGAAGGATCAGAAAAGCCACGTCGACCTATTACTTCCCATGATTTACTCAGCAAGTATCAGCGGCAGCGGGAAGATTCAAGATGTCATGAGAAGATGATGCGCCGACACGAAGATAACTGAAGGTGCCCATTTTTCATCCACTGCTAGGAGCATAACCTTAGATTGCCATCGGCCGATAACTGCCCCGAATGCAACAATCGATATCGCAGCAGCCATCCGTTCAAGAGATCATGCTCCAGAGATCGAGGACTAGAACCGATCAGCAGAAATAGGCACGAGCAAGAAGATCGACGTGTTTCAGTGCGTGATCGGCTGGGGGGCAGAGTTGACCAGCATAATTGGCTTGGGGGCAGGACCAATGCATACGATCATCTGGGAGAATTGTCCGACGCCAGAGTCTCAGATGAGAACCCCCTAGGGCGAGAGCCAAACTGGGAGCATGCAAAACCACCAAGCAAACCAGTAAACCCCAGATGGTGCCCGGATGGTTTGACTAAGTCCCAGAAACGAAGGGTCCAGGGCTTGCGCCAATGGGAGCAGCAGGAAGAAGAACAAAGGTAGGAGATGGATAAGAAAGGGTACATGTCTTGAGTTTGGCACCCCAGAAGAAAAAATGGCGAGGGAGACAACAATCATGATTCGGCAGCTGACGTCAGCATGGTGTTCATCTTGCCGATGGAATTCATGGCTCCCGCCGATCGAAGCGACGTGACAGAAATAGAAGAGCAAATGGCACAATTGGCTCTGGAGCCAATGACAGCCACTTTTGAGAAACCCGAGGACAAAAAACACCAGCATCTCAAGGCCTTGTTCCTCAAAGGACACGTCAATGGAGACCGGTCGTCAAGCTGTTGGTAGATGGTGGCGCTGCTGTGAACATCATGTCGTATGCTATGTTCCGCAAATTGAGCAAGGGTGAAGAAGACCTAACCAAGATGGATATGATGCTCAAAGATTTCGAAGGCAACGTATCCCTGGCCTGGGGAGCACTCTGTCTCGACCTCACCATCGGCAGTAAGACCCTACCCACTACTTTCTTTGTTATTAATGGCAAAGGGTCCTATAACATGTTGCTCGGGTGAGCTTGGATCCACGCAAACTGCTGCATCCCGTCTACAATGCACCAATGCCTTATCTAGTGGGTCGGCGACAACATCAAAATAGTCACCACCGATTCCGCCTATAGCGTTGCCGCGGCCGACACGCAACAGTGGAGTTGTGAACATGTCAGATGCATATCTGGCAGCACTTGGGACATCGATTTCCTGAAGGTGTCCGATTTTAGTCTACTGCCGATCCAAGCAGTCGGCTCTGAAGAATCAGATTAAATGGATCAGTTTGTCCAAGAAGATGGGAAGCTGGGGCATGGATTTATGTCGGCTGATTCGTTGGAGATGGTGGACCTTGGAGGCGGCAGCAAGCCAAGGCCGACGTATATTAGTGCTAGGCTAGACCCCGAATATAAGCACGAATTGACAAGTCTATTATGGGAGTTTAAAGACTGTTTTGCTTGGGAGTATCATGAGATGCCTGGTCTAGATCGGTCCATTATCGAACACCGGTTGCCTATAAAACTAGGGTATCAGCCGTATCAGCAGCCCGCACGGCGTTGTGATCCTAAGATTTTACCTGATATTAAGGCCAAGATCACAAGATTGATCGAAGCAGGTTTTATTCATTAGTGTCTCTATGCCGAGTGGATTTCCAATATTGTGCCTGTATACAAGAAAAAAAGGAAAACTGCGTGTGTGTATTGACTTTAGAAATCTTAATCATGCTACGCTGATGGATGGGTATCTGATGCTGACGGCTGATGTTTTAATAGATGCTGCCGCAGGACAAAAAGTCATCAGCTTCATGGATGGTAACACTAGGTATAATCAAATATTAATGGCCAAAATAGATATTTCGAAAACAGCCTTCAGATGCTCAGGCCACCTCGGTTTGTTCGAGTGGGTAGTAATGACTTTCGGTTTGAAAAATGCCGAGCTACATATCAACGGGCTATGAATTATATTTTCCACAAACTTATTGGTGTTCTGGTGGAGATCTACATCGACAACGTCGTGGTCAAGTCAAAGGGGCATCGGGAACATCTGGTCAATTTGCGAAAAGTGTTGGAGTGCACAAGGAAGAATGGATTGAAAATGAACCTAAACAAATGTGCCTTCGGTGTTTCAGCTGGACAATTTCTGGGATTTATGGTCCATGAGCGAGGTATAGAGATTAACCGGAAGATCATAGCTGCCATCAATAAAGTTGTGGCCCCCCAGAACAAAACTGAGCTACAGTCCTTAATCAGCAAAGTTCATCCGGAGGTTCATATCTAACTTGTCCGGATGTATTCAAGCCTTCACCCCTTTGTTGAAATTAAAACCTGACCAAGAATTCGTGTGGGGTGAGGAACAGCAGAAAGCGTTGGACGACATCAAACAGTACCTGGTCTCACCGCCAATGTTGGTTGTGCCGCGGCTGACAAGCCATTCAAACTGTACTTGTCGGCCGACGAACGAGCTATTGGGTCAGTGCTAGTCCAAGAGTTTGAAGGAAAGGAAAGAGTAATCTATTATGTCAGCAGAAGACTCCTGGACGCTGAGACTAGATATCCTCCGGTGGAACGTCTGTGCCTTTGTTTGTATTTTTCTTGCACCAAACTCAGGCACTATCTGTTATCGGTGGAATGCGTAGTCATATGCAAGGATGACATGGTCAAGTACATGTTGTCATTGCCAATTTTGAAAGGGAGGATTGGAAAGTGGATTCTAGCTCTCTCAGAATTCGACCTGAGATACGAATCGTCCAAAGCTGTCAAGGGTCAAGTAATGGCTGATTTCGTGGCCCAGCGCTGTGGACCAGAGGTCACCGTCTTCGAGCGAGCTCCATGGACTCTGTACTTAGATGGTTCCTCATGTGGGGCCGGATTGGGAATCAGCATCATCCTCATATCGCCTCGGGAGGCAAGTTATGATTTCTGTCTGCCGATTGAGGCGTCCGCCACTAATAATCAGGCAGAATATTGGGCTGTCCTAAAGGGTATCCAATTATTGAGGGAAGTCAAAGCCGACGCAGTGGAAATTTTTGGGGATTCCATGCTCATCTTGGATCAATTAACCAGGAGGTCTGAATGCAAGGGTGATATCTTGACTATGAAGATTGCCTCCAATTATTGAAAGAGTTCAAGTCTGCAATCGTTGAGCATATTCCCAGAGGTTACAACAAGGAAGCCAATATGCTTTCCCAACATGCTTCCAGGTATCGGCCGATTCAAGGTGCCATGTCTTTGGAGCTTGCGGCCGACGATTGGAGAAAGGAGATCGCCGATTACTTAAGAGACCCATCCAAGAAAGTGGACCGACGAGTACATTTTTAGGCCATGAAATATGTGTTACTTGAAGATGACTTGTTTTACCGAACGATTGATGGAGTGCTACTCAAATGCCTCGGAGTAGAAGAAGCAAAGATTCTGATGGGAGAAATTCACGAAGGCGTATGTGGGGCTCATCAATCGGCTCACAAGATGAAGTGGATGATTAGGAACAATGGTTATTACTGGCCAATGATACTCGAGGATTGCTTTAAGTATTATAAGGGGTGCCAGGATTGTCAGAAATTCGGCAACGTACAACGTGCACCAGCTTCGGCTATGAATCCAATAATTAAGCCGTGGCCGTTTAGGGGTTGGGGGATCGACCTCATCAGACAGATCTATCCTCCATCAAGCAAAGGAGACAAATTCATATTAGTAGCCACTTACTACTTTACCAAGTGGGTGGAGGCAGTCCCCCTGAAAACCGTGACGTCGGCCATCATGATCGATTTTGTAAGGGATCACATTATCTATCGGTTTGGTATTCCTTAGACCATCATGACCGATCAGGGAACGATGTTTACTTCGGGAGAATTTGAGGAGTTCACTGCCGATATGGGTATTAAGTTGTTAAATTCTTCTCCGTATTATGCTCAAGCAAATGGTCAAGCCGAATCATCCAATAAAGGGATAATCAAGTTGATCAAAAGGAAAATAGAGGAGGAGCCCAAGAGATGGCACGCATCTTTGAATGAATCTTTGTGGGCCTACAGGATGGCCTGCCACAGCGATACTAAGATATCTCCTTATCAATTGGTATATGGACATGAGGCAGTGCTACCTTGGGAATTGAGGACAGAGTCTAGATGCACGTTACTTCAAGATCAGCTGATGGTCGATGATTATTCTCTCCTCATGAAAGGGGAACTCGATGATTTGGCAGGTCAGCGATTGAGGGCCTTGATCAATATTGAAGAAAATAAGAAAAAAGTTACTAGGTGGTATGACAAAAAGGTCAAGGTCAAGCAGTTCTCCCAAGGGGATTTGGTATGGAAATTGGTACTGCTGATAGGATCTAAGGATCCCAAATACGGCAAGTGGTCGCCTACTTGGGAAGGGCCGTATAAAATCAGTTGATGTGCGCCGGGAAACGCATATATATTAGAGACCATCGAAGGAGAGGAATTTACAAGGGCCTTAAATGGGAGATATTTGAAGAGATATTATCCCAGCATATGGGTAGACACATAGCCGACGATATAGCGTATCGAGTCGTTATGGCCGATTCCTATGGACTCGGGTGTGCATAGCTGATGCAGGGAAACGTCGCCTTGAGGATGAAACCTCTGATCAAACAGGCCGATTACTACTTGGTACAGTGATTGGATACATGGCCGACATGGTACGAGTCGCCCTTAGATTAAAAAGTACCAATACATCTATCGGGTTACATTGCGATTAACTACGTTTCAGCTGGGCTTTGTTTTTATTAATCTCCCTCTGGACTCGGCCTAGTTCTATTAAGAGACAGGTGCTCTTTTCCTCCAGAGCCGCCATGGCATCTTTGAGAGTGACCTGGTGGGGTAGCTGGTGACTCCTCTCAATCGGCGACTGAGGTGGCTTCATGGGGTTCTTGGCTTCGATGTGATCTACAATCTTCTTGATGTGGGCCGGGAGATGGTCCTCAAGTTCCTCACGATGGGCTTCGATCAGATCTCTATCTGCCTACGTCAGTGGTTCCTCGGAATGCATGATTTTGATAGCTCGCTCAAGATCAGGACTGAGACGGGTCAGCTGGAAAAAGCAACAGACATTCAGTCGTTAAGGAAAATTTGTTGAGGAGTGTAAGGAAGATCCCATACCTAATTGACGGAGGAGGAGGAAGACATCTTAGTGCCAAGTTGGAGATATGAAAACAGTCAAACAGAGTATAGAAGGGTGGATGAGATGTGAATGCCTCTGGGAGAAATGCAGAGACCCCATATTTATAGGAAGGAGGAAGGTAAAGGAGCAACGGTTAGTAAAGGCGTCCACTCGAAGCAAACGACCATTGGGCAAAAAAGCTGCAGAAAGGAAATGTTCAGATTCATATTCATACATCAACGGTGAAAGGAGCATTAAATGTTTATACAGGGGCAATTCAATGTTGATACATTCATTCAAGAAGAATATTGATGGCCGCAATCGCCCGCCGGTGGATTTGATCGGCTGAGTCTAGAACCTGTTGGTCATCTTCGGCCGATCCAGGGACTTCTGGCTTGTTATGATGAAGCTGGATGGCCTCATGTGCAAGATTTTGCCTCGTTTGTTTCAAATCGGTGATGACAACTGGGAGATTGAGGAGCTTCTTCTCTTCGGCAGCAATGGCCTTCATCACCTGTTCCATCTCCTTGGCAAGCTCTGCCCTACGTCGTTTGAGACGGTCTATGGTACCGACAATATCTAGATGAGAACTTTCAAGTACGCTGATTCGGTGATGTACCTCTTGAGCTCGGTGTTTGTAGGAATCCTCTTCTTCACGTGCCTTTGCCAGCTTGGCATGATCGGCCATGTGCCGCAGGGCTCTAAACATCGGGATTTGCATTGGTTCAATGTATGTCGCGAGTGCGAGAGCTTCTTCTGCATCTTTCGGGACTTGGCCTTTTATTTCATTGAAGATCTGGCGAATCGGCGAGGCGTCTTCTACCAATCGACCGATGTCGTCCTGAAGGAGGACTCGGGTGCTCTGGAGCTTCGCGCGGACCTCGTCGGGAATTGAGCTTGGGGCCACTTGTCGAGAGGCTACCTCCTCATCATCGGAGACAGCAACCGCGAATGAAAAAAGGTTGTTATTGGGCGTGTCTTGCTCCTGTAGAAGTAAGAGGAGAAGGAGCGGGTTAGCCAATGATAGTGGAAATTGGTTAAATTGGATGCCAAAGACCCTTACCCATTTAAAACGAATTTCTTCCATTTGTGTTGATGGGATTGCTGCCCTTGATTCAGGAAGAGGACTCGACAATGATCCGCACCGTGCATGGACCGGCTTCCTGGAGAATGAAAAAAATGAGAATCTCTATAAGTATGGAGCAATAGTTAGATTTGAGGATGAGCATCAGCTACTTTACCTCTGCGGGTCATCCGGCCGATGATAGTTGAAAAGGTACGATTGATGTACCTAGAGTAGCCTACATCAAAAATCAGTTAGTTTCAACTAAGGATCGAGAGGCCTGAAATGAGGTGTATATTCATTACCTCAGCCGAAGGAATTGATGGTGGTTCGGTCTCTGCCTAGGGCGCAGCCGATTGTTGCGAGGTCTGCTTAGGAAAGATTTGCGCAGCCTAACAGAAGATTGAAATTAATACTTATAATGTACTTGAAGAAATGTGAAGCATATAGAATTACCTGGATAGCTTCTACTAGTAAGGATGCAGCTGCCAACCCAACTTCCATAGCGGCTTGGGGATCGACCTCCTGGACAATCGGCAGAGTTGGTATAACTGAGGATTCGTCTGGTAGTGCTGCTGATTGATTGGCCGGTTCTATGTGGGTGCGTACCCGACGACTTGTCTTCTTTGAGGAAGATATCTTCAGTTTTTGCTTCAATCGGCTGGTGGTGATGTCTTCAATTGATGGGGCCTGGAAGCCGATGATTGGAAATAGAGTGTATGGGTGACGATTCTCTATCGGCCTGCCGCTACGGCTGCGCTTTGGGGGGAGTTGGTTTCCCGACTGCAAGAAAGGAGGAAATCAGTGGTAATCATGTAGCACAAAGGGTACAATGTCAAAATGGCCAGAAGGATTAATACCTCTGCATTTGGGTCAATGTTGGCAGGATCCAGATCGTTACAATATGTTGTGGGAGATACGCAGAAGAGGTGTTGCTTCCACTCACCCCACCATAGCTTAAATTGCTGGACAGCAAAGGGAGCCACCACCTAGTCGGCTAAGTCAACGGTGCTAGAATCTAGCGTCAAGCTACACAGCCAATTATATTCAAGCCCCTTGGTGAGCCCGTCCCGAAACTTTACGCGGCCAGCAAAATAAATCTTAATCGGCAACTGTCCAAGACTGAATTGCCATGCTACCACTGATGGGTTGTAAAATTCATAGGTTGGGGAGTCTTTCCCTGAAAAAAAGTTTGCTGGTAGGATCCCAGGCTTGATCAGGATGCCCATGAGCTCATTGTCAAAGGAATTGGTAGTTGAATTGAAACAGTCGGGGTTTTCAAAGAGTGGCTCGGTTCTCTGTTATGGGTACCAGCTTGTGGTTTCCTCACTAAAGTCGATATAGAAACATCTGAAATACTCGGTTGTCTTGGTGGGTGTAAACTTACTGCCAGGGAAGGCTGACGTCGCCTCACCAAAAGAAGTGCAATGTCATCGTACTGTTGGGTTTTCCTCTGACTCGATGTTGGGAAATGTCTTGGTCTCAACTCGTTCTCGGGAAACCTTGCTCATGTATAAGTTGAGCCAGAGGGTGATAAACCACCAGGGACTGCCAGGGTTCCCAATCGGCTATCCAGATGATAGCTTGGCGGCGATTTGATGCATCATATGGTAAGCCGATCCTAGCAAGTGTTTTCCTAAGGGGACAGTAGAGCCTCTCGCTAGGGCCTCGGCTAAGGCTTGTGTGTTGGAGGAAGGGCCGACTGCTTTACCGCAGAAGAAGTGCTTCTCTAGCCACATCATCAGGAAAGCCGTGTATTCTCTGTCGCCGATGGGCTCGGTCTTCATGTTCTTATCAATGTAGCCTCTCCACCTGCCGATTCCCTTTGTTTCTAGGCGATGGGTTGGTTTGATCAGGAAATCGAAGGGCGAATTAGGGGAGGAGATGTCAAGATCGGTCAGCATCAGGACATCGGCCAAAGTGGGGGTCATGGGCCCGTGTCCGAAAAGGAACGCATTGAGAGCGTCGGACCAGAAGTGAGAAGCTGCTATGACCAAGGATTCATTCTTCTCCATTTGAGATAGAGACAAATTTATGCATTGGCCGATTTTTAGTTTGTCCCAGAGAACTCTATTAGAATTGGACATTCTTTGAAACCACTCCTTCCAGCCAAGGGTTTCGTTCAGCTAGGATCTAAATGCGCCTGTCCACTGGCTTAAATCCATGGGTGACTGCTTGAAAGGAATCCTGTGGGTTTCCAAGTTGATCAAATTGGTGGGATTTGGATTCCCCATGGGGCCAAGGCCGATGAGACCAGGTGCATCAGACATAGGGATGGTGATTTGCTGCCTGAGTTCCTAAGAAGGATGCAAAAGGAGAACTAAGAATAGATCTAAAGGTCGCATGAATGGTGAAAAGTAAATGGGCAAAGCTTTAGATTTACCTCTGGAATGAAGCTCATGGTTGCCGATGGAGCCGCCATTGGAGAAAATGGAGCAGGGTGGTTGGAAGATGAAAGAAGGATCACCAGAGGAATGCGGGTGGAAGATGAAAGGGTGCTGGAATGTGACGGAAGATGATTCGCTGGGAAAAGAAGGGTTTCTGAGCTCGTGGAGAAGAAGCGGCAGGGGATGTGAATATTTAAGGACGGTTCGAGAGAAGGGTAAAGGCAGGATTTTTACCACGCCGTCTACACAAATTTTGGAGGAGCGGTTGCCTCAGGCGTCTAGTTCGAAAAGATTGTAATCATCAGAGAGAAGACTGCAGAACAAAAAGGAGCTTTTGCTGCACCTGCCTCGGAGAAGGAGTTAAAATTGAGAAGAATTTCGAAGGGGCATGTGTTGACGTCGGATTTTGACACGTGTTTGTAATCGGCGTCAAAGAAGGGGAAAGGGGGGCCGATGTGGCAGACTAGAAGCTACAGTTAGGAATTGGCCGATTGAAGCTACAGTGTTTCGGCTGATTGGCGGAAGAGGAGGCTGGTCGATTGGGAGTCAACGCAGCTTGGCCCGTTTGGGCCTAAGATCGGCCAAGATGAAGATTTGCTGAAGAAAGAGATAGGCCCGTGGGAAAATAGTAACCAACTCGAATACGAGTCGTGTTTGTAAATATTTGTTGTCGTTTAAAATTAGAGATAGATCCTAGTTGGTTAGGACATCAGTTGTAATAGGCTATAAATAGCCATATCTAGAGGTTTGTAAAAAATAACACATCAATCAATACAACAAATCTACTTTTTCCTCGTACTTTACTTTCAAGTTGGCGACTTCGCCAAAACCTTTTTCTTTCACGAGTTCGTACGGGTTGGCAGGATTGCATCAACACGATCTCCGGCCGATTCTGTAAGTTCCTCTTATCGAGTAATATCTAAGCTTTAACTTCGGGCGCATCGTTGTCATTTTGTTTAGATTTATTAACTAGTTATCGATATCAACGTGAATCATAGGTTTTACCTATTATTTTAGTTTTTATCACCAGTTATCTAGCTTGAGGTACGAACTGTCGACTTTTATTATTTTTATCCTTTATCATTACATAGCCGATTAGATCTACTCCAAGTGTTGCTTTTGTAGTGTTGTCTAGGTTGCTTTAGTGGTTTTCCTTACAACTGCTACATGAGTATTGACTATTTTACAGCCGGTCATCTCTACAGTAAATCGGCCGATTCGCTGATACGCTTTTTAAGGCAGATCAGAAACCTAGCCGATTGAAACCCCCGGAATTTAATACTCTTCTTTCCTTGTCAATCAACAGGTCAGATTGACTGGCACGCTGCGCGAACCGCACCAGGGCAGTAACTTGAACAGGAGCTAAGCTGATTCTGCCGGATCGTGTGTCCGATGCCGAGGGTCATCGGCCGATTTTTAGCGCCAACACCTTGTCTTCACAAACTTAGTGGTATGCTTAGGACAATAAAAGCGGTACCCCTTTGACTTTTCTGGATATCCAATAAAATAACAGCTTTCAGTCTTAGATCTAATTTCCCAAGTTGTGGATTAAAAATCTTTGCTTCAGCTGCACAGCCCCATACATGTAAATAATTCATACTAGGCTTCCTACCAGTCCAAAGCTCATAATTAGTCTTAGGGACTGACTTACTAGGAACACAATTATTAATGTGTGCGGTAGTCTTTAAAGCTTCCATCCACAAACTCACTGGCAGCGTAGAGTTACTGAGCATACTATGTATCATGTTCATAAGGTTGCGATTTCTTCTCTCAGCAACACCATTTTGCTGAGGCTCACCAGGAGTGGAATACTGAGCTGCTATACCATTATCTTGGAGAAATCTGGCAAAGGGTCCTAGAATTTGTCCATATGTGAAGTGTTTCCCATAATACTCCCCTTCCCTGTCTGATCTTACCACTTTGATCTTTAAGTCATGTTGAGTTTCTACTTCAGCTTTAAAGATTTTAAACTTATCAAGTGCTTCAGCTTTTTGAGTATGGGATAGATGTATCCATAGCGGGAGAAATCATCAGTGAAGGCAATGAAATAATTATAACCATCCACTGATCTTACATTAAATGGACCGCATATATCAGTATGAATTATTTCTAATAATCCTGAACTACGCTTAGCTCCATCCTTTTAATTTGTTTTGCAAATTTTCCCTTAATACGGTCAACGGATTGATCTTAGTCAGACAAATCTAATTTTGGAAGTATCTCTTCTCTAATAAGATGTTCCATTCTCTCCTTCGAAATGTGGTGTGGCCTAAGCAGAAGTGCCAAAATTTCGACGAAGTCTCAATGTTTCTCTTTCGCTTATGATTGACATCGCTTACATTCATCATAGAGGAATTAGTACTTAGAGGCAACAAGTAAAGCTTATCATGTAAAGGGGCATGACTAATAATCTTATTGTCAAAACTTATTACATACGTGTTGTTCCCAAAGTTGCAGGAATAACCTTCACAATCTAATGATGAAACAAAAATCAAGTTTCTCTTAAGTGATGGTACATAAAGAACATTACTTAAATGAAGCCTGAAGATATTGCTAAGTTCTAAAGTGAGATCTCCAACAACCTCAACTTCAGCTTCAACTCCATTGGCAACTTTAATGGCGCGAGTCCCCTTTCTTATAGTCTATGCGCCACGTAATCCCCATGAGGAATCAGTAATATGAATGGTTGCCCCAGAATCAATCCACCATGTACTTAATGGAAAATCAACAAAAAGGGACTCATCAACTGTAGAAATAAAGTCATCATTACCATTTTTTATGCACCATTCCTTCAACTTTTCACAGTGCTTCTTGATGTGCCCATTGGCCACGCATTGATGGCATTTTAGACCCTTAGACGAGGATGACCCATCATTCTTAGGAGGAGGTTGATGAGGCTTCTTAATTTTCTTAAAAGGGACAATTTGCTTATTTTTGCCCTTATTTACCTCGTGCCTGATGAGGTTGGCAAAATCGCCCTTCTCTGATCTGAGCCTTTCTTCCTCCTAAGAACACTTCGCGATGAGTGTGGGAATATCCCACTTGATGTCGCTGCCATTATAGTTTATCTTAAAGGGTTCAAACACCGAGGGCAGCGAAAACATGATGTGGTGAAGCAGTGTCTCATCATTAAGGGGGCAATTCAAGTCATTGAGCTTATCCCTTAGGTTAACAAGGCTCATGATGTGCTCCCTTTCACTGCCTTGCCCATCATACTTAGTGTTCATTAATTTAGTCAGGAGGATGCTAGCATTAGCCTTACTGGAGCCTTTGAAGTACTCCTCAACCTTCTCCATAAAATGTTTGGCACTTTTGAGATTTTTCTCAATAGCTCCCCTTATTGCCGAGTTTATGATCCGCTCCATGATCATTAGGGTCACCCTGTCTAATTGCTCCTACCGCTCCTTTTTCTTCTCATAGGCAGCAGTGCACTCAGGAAGGGTAGTATCATTATTCCCTTGAGCAGTAGGAGCAATAGGATGATTCTTCCTCATGGAGTGGTCCCGATCCATAATGCATAGGACCAACCCAATCTAGTTCTTCCAATTGGTGAAATTGTCTCCCCAAGCTTCTCTATGCCGGTGACATAGCTTATGATGCTTGATGGAGTCAAGTATGAGTAAATGAGAGAATTTCAATTAGTAATGATGACAATAATAAATAATAAATTTAATCTGCGTTGGCTCGATTAAAAACATAAACAACTTTGCATCACCATTGGGTTGAAGCAAAGACATAATTAAAATGACATGAAATAATTTTGCATCACCGTTGGGAAGAAGCAAAATACTTAAAACTTAAATAAAATAACATGAATTAATTTTGCATCACTGTTGGGCGGAAGTAAAATAACTTAAAACTTAAATAAAACACTTATGCATATCAAATTAATATCAACATTGGTCAGAAATTAATTGCATGCCTTAATAAATAATTCTGAAATAAATTTCCTGTTGGTTCAATTTAATCAGAATATTATTTTGTTTAATTATGTGCAACTTATTAGACACTTATTAGCACAACAAAACGGAGAAACAGTGGACTGTGCTCAATCTTAAAACCAGCCCAAACTCAACTTTTGGCCCGTAGCTACCTCCCCTTATTGGCCCGAAATAGCCCAAGTGCGCACTCAGCAACTAATGGCCCAACTGATGCAAGCGACAAATGGCCCAGCGGCCTGCCAGTGATCTGATGGCCCGTGCGAGCCAAAACAGCAGCAGCCCGCTAGCGGCCGAAACCGGCCTAGCGCAAAACAACCAGTTCGTGCCCAGCTAACGTCCTTTGGAAGCTCTACTCGCAGGCAGCCAAATCGTGCAAGAACGATGGCGCACGACCTACCTTCCTCATGGCCCTAAAGAGCGCGTGCCACACAGAGCTTAGGTGCGCCTGCGCCTTCTCACGGTCCGAGTGAGCCCAGCTAACGACCCATGCCGGGTTCCCCCCGCTGGCCTAGACTCTAAGCCCAGCACCAATGGCTGGGCTGCCAATCTGGCCCAACAGCGCGCTGTGCTCGTCCGCCCTCTTCTGAGCCATCCGTTGCATCTGACGGCAGAGCGCGAGTTTCGGTGGGACAAAACCCACGAGCGCTGCGCCTCTCCCAAACCCTAGGCCATTTTTGCCTGTCTCCGCCGCAACCCTCCCCTCTTCTCTGCATGCTTCTGCCCCAACCCCGAGCAGCCATCGCTGATGAGCCGCGGTGCCACCTTGCGCCCATGCCTCTGTGGGCCCTCTCGCCAACACGCGCGTGCGACCAAGTTGCGCGGCGCACCATCGGGGGGCTCCACTGGAGCACTTTTCCACGGCAGGGGGTGACTGAGCAGAAGGCACGTCGGCCGCAAGACAGGTTCGTGCATGGAGGATTTGATGCCGTGGGTTGGGTCGCGGGGAGGAGACCGAGGTGCATCCGGGCCTGCACCATGACTTGTTCATGTGCGCGCTTATGGCTGGTGTGGCTTGGCGGAGGTGCACGCCGACATCCATGCGCAGCGGCCATCATGCCACGCGTGGCCGTCGTGATTCGAGGTAAGTTCTTATCCTCGAGTTAGGGTTAGGATTTATGATGGGGATTTTCTTTGGGGTTTCCTTAATTCACCTTAAAATTGGCCCAATTCCACTCCTTCTACATACTTTTGCGTGTGCAATTTTAGTGATTGAGGACTTAATTGTGCGGATTGGAGCTAGACAGTGGGGTTTGGGGAAAACAGTAGACCTCGACCTTAATAGCTGAACTTAAACATGGAGACTAACTTAATTGACTTAATTAACCTTGATTTTAGACTTAATTAAGAACTGATCTAGTAGCTTAGGCATGGAATTAGGCTAATTGAGAACTAATACGGTCTAATCTGACTTAACAGATCAAGTCAGTGAACTAAAACTTGAACATTGACATGTAGCCGAAGAAGATTAAGCCAAATAGCATAGCAATTCGTACTAGAAAGCTACTATGTATATCAAGAACATAGAAAACCAGTACAATTCAACTCAATTGCACACTAAGATTCAATCTACACAGCCTTAGGATCCAAGTCTAGATGCGATTGACTAACTGATACCAAATGTAGGAATCTACATTACTTAATCTTAACTAAAAAAGGATCTTTGCACATCTAGAACATGAACACCACTCAATGAAGATGTTAGAGTACAACCAGCTGCCACTGCTTGTGACGATCCGGCCATTAGGGTTGTGGACGAGGCTTGGATGACGGATGCCGTAGGTGCCGAGTAGATCACATCTCCCTTCAGGTCTCCACCTCGTCTGTCCACAGACGGCGACGGTGGTGTGGTGACAGCCTTCGAGCAACTGCAGCACCGCCGTGATCGAGAGGCATGTAGGGGGTGTGCGTAGGGTTTGGTGCGTTGGCGTGTTCCAAACCCGCTGGCCCCCTTCTCTTATAGAGCTGGGTCACTCAGGGCCGGGTCGCTCGGGGCCGCAATCAATTGTTCAGTTGCGCCTTCGACCGAGGCGCGGGGTGGACGTGCGCTAGGGAGTTTGTGTCAGGCGTCAATCATATCCTTCCCGTTTTCCTCTTGGTCTTTTGACCAGCACGTTATTTGTCCAACAAACTCACCTTAACCTCTCCAATTTGGGCTTGTGTGGCCAGATACCTATTGGCATCGGTAAACTCGTGAACCTTGTGTCGTTGGATCTTTCCATATCCTTTGAAGATGATGATGATATGATGATTATGACACATCCGATAGTTCCAGCTGAAGAAGTCATTCTCCTTCCATGAATCGACCACAAGGCTTTCATCATGGCGAGATGGTACTGAGTGCTGTCTCTGGGAAGGTGTTGGCTGCGACGACACCTCCGGTAATGTCACCATACTTGACCTCAACAATCATGGCTTGTCCAGTAATGGCTTGGACCCTGCAATCTTCAGCTTGACAACCCTTCATCGCCTTGACCTTAGCATGAATGATTTCAGTGGGGCACAAGATGAAGATATGCTGTTAGACAACATCCTTGCTACTGGAATCGAGAGGCTGGCTTCGCTAACTCACCTTAACCTCTGCAATTTGGGCTTGTGTGGCCAGATACCTATTGGCATCGGTAAACTCGTGAACCTTGTGTCGTTGGATCTTTCCAGTCCTTTGAAGATGATGATGATGATTATGACACATCCGACAGCTCCTACTATGTTGTCACTTCTAACTCTCTGTGGGGACCCGATTTTGATGCCCTAGTGGCAAACCTCTATATCAAAGGTTGACCGTGGCCACGTCTGTTCCTGGTGCTTATCTCCCAACTACCTGAGATCCTCTTGTCCGATTTTGGTCAGGTGCTAGCACCGTAAACAAGTGGGACATCTGCGTAAAGACTATCGTCTTTACCACAGTCTCCTAGATTTCATTAACCTCCGTGGCAACTCTTTTAGCTGTAATTTCTCTTCAGGCGTCTCGCCCAATGCTTGGCCGGCTGGCTGCACCAGTTCGTGGTTCAAGGCTGGCCCAGTTTCTAATAACGGGACTCCACCCAAGGGCCCAGAAGCTTTTCCTCTTCCATCGGGCTCTTCGCAACTTCCCAAGAGAAAGGCAACCGTCATCCCACCCGACCCTTCGTCTCCTCTAGCGCACCAGTCACCCCAACAGTGCCTCCCCTCCCCCGAGGGTGCTCTCCATTGCCGGAGCAAACAGCCCACTGACCCCCAAACAATGGCATTCCTGAACATGGACCCTGAGCCGATGATGCTCACGGGGTTCCATCGTGTCCTCGTCGAAGGGCGTCAGCAATTTGCGCGGGTTGTCATCCCGCGTGCCACACCGCTGAATGAAGACCTTGCAATCATCACGGTGGCTAACCTACCCCCTGGTGAGATTCACTTTGGCAACCTCAGGAATATCTTTCTGGACTTTCTAATTGGAGTTCTTGGGCTAGAGGTGAAGGAGGTCCAGCGGTGCCCCTTTGGTAGAGGGCAAGCTTATGTTCGTCTGTTCCGTCCTTCTGACAGAGATGGTCTGGTTTATCATAGTCCTCATGCCAGTTAGGGTTTTAGTTTCTCATTTGTCAAGCACAATCGTGGTCCCAATGCTAGAAGGGTGGGGTTCAATAGAGAATGTTGGCTCATGTTGATTGGGTACCCTACAGATAATCGCACCACAACAAAAATTGAAGACGCTATCAAATTGTTTGGTCGATTGATTTTGTGGCAGAAGGACAATGTACTGGCAAGGATTATTATTAAGGCTAGAGTCACCGACTTAGTTGACGTTCCGCATTACCTTATTCTCTCTAAGGGGGATGATTATGAAGGAATTTCTTGGACTGTCCAGTGTGAAATTTTGCGGCAGAATATCCTGGGGGGACAGTTACAGGATGAGGATATTTCTCCAGGGGGATTAGATGAGAATTTTATCTTCCCTGGGATTCAGCAGCAACTCTTGGACCAGCAAGCCCACAACAACCCAGCTTTTCCTAATCTCAATGATAATCTAGAGGTTGAAGTGCAAGGACAGGATGAGGGGGAAGTGGAGGACAACATGAATGATGAGGAGATAATGAGATGGAATTACAACAAAAGATACACCCATTGGCAACCGCCCACGTCCCATCAACTGATTGGCCCCCTGGCCAACCACTCGTTTACGAGTGGAGTGCATAAGCCCTTATTGAAGTAGGGCGAGGCACTGGAGCGATGATTGATTCAAATTTGCCTAAAGATCGTGGATTTACATAGGCGGCTCACAAGGGAAAAACAAGGTTAAATGCCCCAGGGATGGAATGCTGAAGAGAAGAGCGAGTCGTGCGTTCCCGTGATTCCAATGATTACGCTACTTTCTCCCCGTATTGCTCCTATCGTCCAGCTTTGTCTTTGACCCGGTATCAATCCCGGTTCCAGGAAGACTCGGTCCATCCTAAGAGATTGGCATCATACTAAGGACTGTGTCGAGCAAGGTCCGAAGGGATTTGAATTCCACCGATTCCCGGGTAAAAAGGTTAGTGGCAGCAACACTCACCTACATTTGACCTGACTGAATTCTATCTTTTGCTTAGGCTTTCAACACTTATTTGATTCTTCTCTTGATTATTTGCTTTCGCCCTAGGCAATCTCTTTGCTGAGAAATACTGGTTTATTGAGTCAAAGCAGAGTGACCTGCGGCCTGGTGTTAGCAGGCTGAGGACACCAAACATCGTTCTAAGATCCAGTCTTTTCTTCTTTGAAAATAAATGCTTACCTGTAAGTCGTACCCGGTTATACGTATCACCCAACAACACTACTAATCCCCTACCCACTCATGCTGTACTTCCTCCTGCCAATATAAACATGATCGAGCCAACATCCGCGGTGCTGGTTATCGAGTTTATGGCGCCGCCGACCATCCAAAAAGTAAAAGATGGGGCGGTAGAGTTGTGGAAACACTTGTTGATTCCTATTTTGCCTGTTTCATGGTCAGGAAGGGAAAGGAAAGAGCTCGTTTTCTAACAAAAAAGGAAACGTTTCCTTTTTTGTTCAACCCGGTCGATTACCAAACCCAATTCTGTTAGTGCTTACGCCAGCCTTTGTTCACTTGTCTCGGGCTTACTGCCGAATGAATGCATCCTGGTTACTACTTGGAATATAGATAGGCCAACCAAAGAAATGTATCGGGTTGCTCGACCAAAGCCGGTCAAAGAATCTAGAACTATCATTTTTCTAATAAGAAGATTGATCTTTGTTCTCCCTTGTGAGTGTAGAGTCGCTAGTCAGAGGCAAGGAACCCTTTCTCTGATTCCCCTTGCCGACTTTGAACGAACTCATGCTTGAATGGAGTAGTGACTCACAAGGTAAGTTCTCCTCGATGCATTTCCTCTCTTTTTCTACGTACACTTTTTATTCCTCAGTAGGTAGGGACAGCATATCTTACGTCAAGGTTCAGTGGAATTTCAAATAAGAAAAGCTTTTTTTTCGCTATCTAGGTTGAAAGAGCATAGCCCAGGAATGAACCATATCGATCCAAGGCCGCTCACAGGGACTTCTTTTCATCCGCACTACAACAACTCGCAGGAGCAAAAAGAGTGAAATGAGGACGTAAGCCCCCCAGGTCTTCCTCTTCCTTCTAAACTAATTGCTTTCACCCCCCCACAAGCACCCCCAGGCGAAGGGGAGACCAGAAAACGCCTTTTGTTTTCCCTCCTTCAGCAGCCCTAGCCGCCTTCCTTAACAAGCCCTCGAGCCTCCTTTGCGCCGCCTTCCTTCTTAGGGCGATAAAATCGTTCCTATGGGATCGTGCGTGGCTGCTGGTATAGATGATGATGAAAGCCCGTTTACTTATGTTTTCTCATATGAATCTCCTGTCTCCCAATTCTGAACCAGGAGAAGATCGAGCAGAATTCCTCGTACTCCTGACTTACCTTAGCACTATTTTCTCACTGCCTGCTTGAGGGAAGACATCAAAGACCTTGTCATGGCAATGAAGGCAGTAAGCTTGATGCATTTTCTCCAAAGACATGGAGGTGGCAATTTCTTATCAAAAGAAAAGAAAGAAAAATAAAGTATACAAATCACTTTCAGATGTAATTGAGGGTAAAGAGGGGAGGTTTCGCGAGACTCTGCTTGGGAAACGGGTCGATTACTCGGGGCTTATTTCTTTCTTATTTCTTTCCCATGACGACTAGGAACGGGCAAATCAAGAATTTCACTTCGAATTCCGAACCTCAACATCCTGCTGCTCATGGTGTTTCACGATCAGTATTGGAAATTTATGATGCTACGGGCGGCTGTCCGAAGTGCATGCAATGACGGGCTCAGATAGGATAGGATTGTGCGTATAAGGGAAGGGGGAAGGAGTCTAAATCTATGGACATTAATGAACCAAAATGGAATTGAAAAGCTCCAATTTCAATAATGGTGATTTCGATAGTCATACCGGTGATTTGGAGGAGATCTCCCGAAAAGTCCATTTGCTCGATTTAACGAAAAAGCGCACAAGTCACGCTCGCCTGTTAGAAGTGATTTTAGGAGGAAGTTGGATTGGTATTTTCTGAATTCCTTTCTTGATTAGGTTTGTTCTCTGGAGCTAGAACCCATGTTTGATTTTGGGCTAGGGCATCTTGTGCTTTCCTAGCCAGTCCCAAGAAAAGGAGTGGAGACATAGCTTACTCTCTTATTAAGCAGTAAAGACTATAAAAGCAAAAATGAAAATCCCTTTTCTCCAACTGCCTCCCTTCCCTTTTCGCCTTCCCCTGCTTCCGTTCACTTCTCCTACTTCCTTTTCTTCTGTTTCTGACTAGAAAGTCATTCAAAACTTGATCGAAGAACCAGCGTTTATTGAAGAAGCTATAGAGTCGATTACAAAAAGTACTAGTTTGAAAGGCTCGTTGGAATTGATCTTATTTATTCAAGGGTTCGTATGTACTGAGTATGAGGAGGAGGAGCACCAGGAACAGCAGGTTGAACTGACCTACACCTCAATCTGTCACCACCCCTACCTTCTGAGGCTTCGTCTAACTCAGGTGGCCCTCTTATGCCTATGGTAGTTTACAATCAGGGAGCACCTCAGGCTATTGCACATGAGGCATTTGCAGGATTCCCCCAATAGATGGATGATGGAGGGATCCCCAATATTGAACAGGAACAGATACCCCAGCAAGTGGTGTTAGGATTACCAGCCTTACAGGAGCAGCAACCCAATCAGCCCCAGGCACCAGAGATGCCTTTGCATGCTAACATTGATGTCAACATGGTTCTCACTCTAGAATTAGGCAATGTGCTGGACATGCATAACTGGCTGGGTGACCTAAAGGAAAGGGGCCAATGCTTGCTGGAGTCACTGAGGAAGAGGAGATCCAACCAAGCCAGAACCCCAATATATATAGGTTGTGGGCTCATCACTTCTCCCCTGTGGGCTGCCCAGAGCAGGTAGTACACATCCCTTCAGACTAGGCTGCTTTCTTTATTGTTATGCTACTATCTTCACAACACTTCAGTTGGGCCAAGAAATTTCTAGCTTCTAGGGCCTGGGACCTAATGATAAGCTGCACAGACCTGTCTACATCTATGTCTTTTGCTATACCAACTTCTTGCCCCAGAAACAGCTCTCTTCCCTGCCTTGGAGACTCTGAAGAACTTGGAAGTTCCCCCTTACTCCAGGAGGCAGGACAGATCTCTGAAGATGAAAGAGCACCCAAGAAGGCCAAGGCAAGAATTGGTGCAAGAGTTGTACCAGAAGTAGAGTCAAGTGTTAGGAGAAGCAGCGGACTCAAGGAAAGGAATGGAGGATTTTGTCAGGAAGGATGCCAAGACAAGAACTGTCTAGCTTGTTCAGTCACACCCCCCTCAATCTCTCCCACCAAACTGCAGGAAATTGGTGGACAATTCTGTAACGCAGGACAGCACCTGCTTACGGATGATGCTCTCAACTCCCGAGGATCTTCCTCCAAGGCTATAGGAGATAAGAAGGGGAAGGATACCATGCCCAGCACAAGTCTAGGCAAGATGAAGAAGAACAAGGACTACATTGAAGGCCCTAGTGAAGTGGTTAAGAAGCCCAAGAAGCGATGAAGACCTGGATGATTGCTCCTCTTACTTATTTGGTTTAATGTTCAATGGTTTTAGGTTCTGGTGGTTATCTATGGCTTTTGAAAACACAAACTATGGTGTGGCACTTTTATGTTGGCTTTTGATGGAACAATCTGTTGGGACTAATCTTATGGTTAGGTGCGAATGGTTCATTTTTTATTCGCTTCTGGATTTCTAGTCTTCTTTCTTTGCACGTCATGGAACTGCTGTTGATTATGTCAATAGCAAGAGCTACCCTCATTTCTGGTTTAATTAATGGCCCTAAAAAGACATTGGAATATTCTTTCGTGGAATGTAAGGGGGATCAATTCGTAGAAATGATGGAATGCAGTTCGAAGCAAAATTCAAGAGTCAAACAGTGATATAGTGTGCCTCCAGGAAACCAAAAGGGTTCTCTTCGATGTAAGATACTTAAAGAATTTTTGCCCTCAACAAATAGATTCGTTCGACTATATTCTAGCAGTCGGGAACTCTGGAGGTGCCATAATTTTGTGGAATGGATCCAAATTTAAGGGTGAACCGGTATTCCAAAACAATTTTGCCCAAACGTTGGAATTTCAGTGCAAAATATCAGGAGAACAATGGGTCCTCACAAATGTATATGCTGCATGCACTCCTCAAGGGACATTGGAGTTCATAGATTGGTTCAAGCATGTGGAGATGGATGCTGAGGAGAGATGGCTAATTGTGAGGGACTTTAACCTTATTAGGAAACCACAAGATAGAAACAAGCCAGGAGGTAACATCCAAGAAATGTTATTGTTCAACGAGGCCATTAGTCGACTGCGTTTAACTGAGATCCAGCTCAAAGGTTGCAAGTACACTTGGACAAACATGCAACAGAACCCTCTCCTGGAAAGACTAGATTGGTTCTTTATGTCCTCTCACTGGACATCCATCTTCCCAAACACTTGGGCGACTTCACTCTCCAGAGACTCTTCAGACCACACTCCATGCGTAATCTCCATTTCAACCTCTATGCCCAGGCCACAAGTTTTTAGGTTTGAAAACTACTGGCTTCAACACGAGCAGTTTGCAAACACACTTGCTCAGGGTTGGAACAGCCAATATTCAGGCTCAGACAAGGCGAAGGCCATTGGAGCCAAATTCAAGAACCTAAGGAAGACCTTTAAGGTATGGAAGTCACAACTTCCCAATCTGGCTAAGGTAATTCAAAACTCTAAGGATATCATTCAGCTGATGGATACCATGGAAGAATTTAGGGACCTCACTCTAGCAGAATGGAATTTCAGAAAGCTCATTCGGGAACATCTACAAAATCTCCTCTCACAGTAGAAAACCTATTGGCAGCAAAGAAGCTCCATTAATTGGGTAAAAATGGGAGATGAATGTACGGCCTTCTTCCATGCTCATGCCTCAGTTTGAAATAGGGGCAACTTCATAACCACTCTAAAAGAGAGTAATGGATCTATGGCAATGAAGCATGAAGACAAAGCTAGAATTTGCTGGGAAGCCTTTAGAGAAAGAATGGGAAAGATAGAGTTCAGGCACATGTACTTTGACTTATCAACCATTCTGACCCAGGATCCAGATTTGGAATGGCTTGAGAGACCATTCACGAAGGACGAAATTGACAACATCATTAGTGACTTGCCCAAAAACAAATCACCAGGCCCGGATGGGTTCAATGGGGAGTTCATTGCAAAATGTTGGCACCTGATCTCAGACGACTTTTACAAGCTCTGCGAAGGGTTCTATGAGAGGCAGGTATGTGTTCAGAGTATAAACGCATCATACATCACATTAATCCCCAAGAAGGTTTGTCCTCTCGAAGTAGCTGACTTCAGGCTAACTTCACTATTAAATTCCACAATCAAGTTGATCACCAAGATTCTAGCTCAAAGGCTTTAGTAAGTAATTCTCAGACTCATTCATAAAAATCAGTATGGCTTCATAAAGTCTAGAACAATCCAAGACTGCTTGGCTTAGGCTTTCAAGTATCTCCACATCTGTAAATCTTCCAAAAAAGAACTGGTTGTGATCAAGATAGACTTTGAAAAAGCATTTGACAAAATTGAGCACAAAGTAATTCTTGGAATATTGAAACATAAAGGTTTTGGGGAAAGATGGATTGGATGGATCGAAGATATCCTGAGCTTAGGAACATCCTCAGTATTGCTCAATGGCGTCCTTGGTAAAGTTTTTCACTGCAGAAGAGGGGTTAGACAAGGAGATCCCCTCTCGCCACTCCTTTTTGTTTTAGCTGCTAATCTTTTATAGTCTCTGTTGAACCAAGCTAAGAATCAGGGCAGACTGAAGCTACCAATCCCTGAAAGAGCAGGAGATGACTTCCCGATTGTCCAATATGCTGATGACACCCTCCTGGTGGTGGAAGCCGAACCCCATCAGTTGATACATCTTAAGAATCTTCTTAACCAATTTGCAGACTCCACGGGGTTAAAGGTGAATTACAATAAGACTGTCATGGTAGCGCTAAATATCTCGGAAGAAAGACTACATGCATTATCTTCTGTCTTTGACTGTCAAGAGGGTAGCCTCCCGTTCACGTATCTGGGACTGCCCCTGGCCACTACGAAACCAAACATGGAAGACTTTTTGCCTCTCATCACAAGGGTCGAAAGAAGACTTGGAGGAATTCTAGCATGTTGTCGCAGGGTGGTAAACTTGAATTAGTAAATTCGGTCCTTTCATCATCGCCAGTTTACCACATGGCCACTCTAAAGCTACATAAAGGTGTAATCAGGCAGTTGGACAAATATAGGAAACACTGCCTTTAGCGTGGGCAGGATATAAACTCCAAAACACTAGCCAAGGCAGCCTAGCCACTGGTATATGTACCCAAGCAACAAGGAGGATTGGGAATCATCAATCTAAACACCCAGAAGGAAGCACTCCTCATGAAGTTTCTGCACAAATTCTTCAACAGAGAGGACATCCCTTGGGTCCATCTGGTCTGGGATAATTATTACAGAAATGGTAAGTTGTCGGGGCAACAAAGGAAGGGCTCGTTTTGGTGGAAGGATATAGTTAAGCTGTTACAAAAATTCAAAGGCTTGGCATCGGCAACGGTGTCGGATGGCTCCACAGCGCTTCTCTGGGAGGACACATGGAATGGACAGGTCCCAGCAATAGACTTCCCCCAACTCCTCTCATTCGCAAAAAATGGAAAAATCACGTTCAAAGAGGCACAGGGTTCAGAGGGATTAGTACAAATTTTCCACTTGCCACTATCGGAAATAGCACAGCAGCAGCTTATGGCTCTACCAGATCGAATGAACAATGTTAATAGCAGTCAGGATAAGGATCAATGGAATTACATCTGGGGGAGTTCCAAGTTCCTGGTAAGCAAAGCATACAAAGCTCTGACAGGAACACGAAATATTCACCCCATCTTCAAATGGATCTGGAAATCAAAGTGCCAAGTGAAGCATAAAGTCTTCTTTTGGCTTCTGACCATGGACAGACTGAGCACCAAAGATATCCTGGGAAGAAAAACAATGGCACTGGATTCCTTCACTTGTGATCTCAGCATTTTACAAAAAAGAGAAACTAGAAGTCACCTCTTCCTAAGGTGTAACTTTGCGAAAGCTTGCTGGGCTTCGATAGGAGTGGTTGTTAGTACAGCTAGACAACCGGTGCATATCTTTAACTCCATCAGAAGGAAGCTCAACGTGCCTTTTTTCATGGAAGTCATAATTCTAATGACTTGGGCTATCTGGTCGATTTGAAATGACTGGACCTTCAACAACTCAGACCCAACAGTGCACAGGACCATCACAAAATTCAAAGACGAGCTAGCTTTGGCTGCCACTCACAGAATGCGATCAGACTTGAGGACAGCTACTTTAGAATGGCTAGATTCGGTGTAATGTTTCTTCTCTCCTCCTTCTTCCTGTCTGTCATGTACCTCTTTTTTCTCCCCTAAACTTTGCTTTTGTGCTAATAAAATACAGTAGGGGCTTACCCCTCCTGTTACCCTCAAAAAAAAAGAGAGCTCTATCTTGACAGTGTGGATTTGTCTACCAGTGGAGAAGAGTGGTGCACATCTCTTGCTACACATGTTCCTCAACGTCAGATACTCAGCTTGGCCACTTGCAGCCTGAGTGGTCCTATTCATGAGTCTCTCTCGCGGCTCCGTTCTCTCATTGTGATCAACCGCCAAGGAAATGGTGATATAACTGCCGGTCCATTTTCAGAAATCTTCATGGATTTTATCAATTTAATTGTGCTTTAACTTTCTAGTATTTATCTTGAGGGGCAGTTCCCCATCAAACCCTTCCAATCAAAAAAATTAAGAGTTGTCGATTTGTCCAATAATCCGGACCTCTCAGGGCATTTGCCAAACTTTTCTTATACAAATTCTTTACCCCTTGTTTACTTCCCTCCAAACTCCCAACTTTAACACTATGCAAAAAGAAGATTCCCCATCACATCAAACTTGCGGTACATGCATGAAGTACTAAATGTAGACGAAATCAAAAACTAATTGCACAGTTTTGTTGTACTTTGCGAGACGAATCTTTTGAGCCTAATTAGTCAATGTTTGGACAATAATTCACAAATACAAACGAAACGCTACAGTGTTGCTACAGTAATTTGGCACCTCCCAATTTGGCCAAGTAAACAAGGGCTTAGAGACTTTGAGGCTAGACTGGACCAACTTTTCTTATGCCAGATCAATGCCTTCTAATAATTTCACGTCCTTGAAGCATTTGAGTCTCGGAGGGAATTTATCGGTGGATTTTCTCTCTTCATTTGCTAGACTTAGGTCCCTGTGCCAGTTGGACCTCACGCTGGACTCAATGAGTTAGGATCAATTATCTCATGGATAGGACAGCAAAAGAACCTAATGAGTTTGAATTTGGCACTCTATGGATGTAACTTCTCTGAGATAAAGCCTACCTTGGTTAGCAACTTCAAGAACTTGAGAAGCTTGGAAATGGTTGATTGTAACCTCCCTAGGGCAGTATTTTGAGCAATTGGGAATCTCGTGGACTTGCAAACACTGGAAATGGATCGTTGCACAACATATCACTAGTAGAGAACTGACTTTCGATCCGCCCCCTTTTATCCCGGTTTAAAAGTGGCCCGGGACAAAAGGGGGTGCGCCGGGGTGCGGGAATTTGGAGGGGAGCATTAGTCCCAGTTGGTAATTGCAACCGGGACTAAAGGCCCCCCTTTAGTCCCGGTTGCAACGGCTAGCGGGGGGCCGTCGGTGGCGGGACCCTTTTATCCCGGTTGGAGGCACCAACCGGGATAAAAGGGTTAGTCCCGGTTGGTTGTTCCAACCGGGATAAAAGGGTGTCCCTTTTATCCCGGTTGGATCCTCCAACCGGGACTAACTTCCAACCGGGACAAAAGGTGTTTCCTTTTGTCTCGGTTGGAGTTTTTAACCGGGATAAAAACTCATCCCCCACTATATCCCGAGACAGAGACTTTCTTCTTCCTCCAGCCCGAGCCAGTCCAGCACATTGATAGAGAGCTGAGCTTCACCTACCCTCCGGTGGTGCCAAAGCAAGGGAGGTGCTGCCCGAAGTTTTTCCCCTCATTTTCGTGGGAATTTGACTCAGCCAACACAAGTGTTGCGAAGGTTTGCTACTTCATCCTCGTGTTATGCTTTGATTTATGCTTTGGAGATGGAAAGATTATTTGCTACAATGTGATGATGAAGTAGAAAAATGGAGAGGTATTTTGAGCTGGAATGTGAGGGAGATTGATGTGTCATATATAGTATGCATTATTTCAGTGGTTTAAAAATGATGCTACCTTGTCTAGATGGTTTATCTTATCAAATTCAATATGGTTTTTTAAATCCATATACTTGTTGAACTTGCATACCGTGTTCATTCTGCTAAGATGTTCTCCGCCGAGCAGCAACGTATGTCAAGAAGGGAGGTTCGATTCTACGAGAAAGAGTGGATACGGACATCGTGACCGTGTCCCCTTTTCTGTAGCATCTAACCTCTTTCATGACGAAGTGCGGTGCCGCCCAGCTGAGGACATCCTCGCGAAATGAACACGGTCTTCAAGTTCAACAACTTCTGTAGTGGTAAGGAAAGAATTTTTGTACATAGATGACTTCTGCTACTTGTTGAACTTGCATACCGTGTTCATCTCGCTGAGGATGTTCTCCGCCGAGCAGCAACGTATGTCAAGAAGGAGGTTCGATTCTACGAGAAAGAGTGGATACGGACATCGTGACCGTGTCCCCTTTTCCGTAGCATCTAACCTCTTTAATGACGAAGTGCGGTGCCGCCCAGTTGAGGACATCCTCGCGAGATGATCACGGGTGTTTCACGTCCACTTAGTACTACCGTTTCAGGCGGCACAAATAAACCTAAGGATGAGGTTGGGTCAGCGGAACCTTCATCTTCACCGTCCAAGGATGCTTAAAGTCCTCTCCTTGATAATAACCAGTGGATGGCTTGTTGTATTGTATAATGTTGTTTGGGACTTTAATTTAAATATGTGTATTTGGATCTTCATGTTGTTGTATTGTAACATGTTGTTTGGATCTTTAATTGATTTTCACGCGTAATCCATTGTCAAGTGTAATCCATTTTCATGCGTAATACGATGCAGATGGACCGGCAATGGATGTATAATGCAGACAGGCGGAGCAAGGTGTTTATTGATGGCTTGCATTATTTTCTCGAAGTGGCAAAAGCGAACAAGCCAGAGAATGGGTTCGTATGTTGTCCATGCTTCCAATGCAATAACAGGAAGGAGTATTCAAAGGATTCCTGGGGGACTATTCACAGCCACTTGTTTAAATACGGTTTCATGCCTAACTATTTGGTTTGGACCAAGCACGGTGAACTAGGGGTTGTAATGGAAGATGGCGAGGAGGAGGAGGAAGATGACACCATTCCGGACTGGGTTGCAGGCCAAGCTTTTGCAGGTACTACAATGGGCGAGGCTGATGAAGATGAGTTTGCAGAAAATGACCCTACTGATGACCTTGGTCAGGTGATACGAGATGCACATAGAGATTGCGAAACTGAGAACGAAGCAGCAAAGTTGCAGCGCATGATAGATGATCACCAAAAATTATTGTACCCAGGTTGCCAGCAGGGCCATAAAAAACTAGGTACGACACTAGAATTTGTGCAATGGAAGGCAAAAAATGGTGTGTCCGATAAGGCATTTCAGGGGATGTTGAACATTGTCAAGAAGATTCTCCCCGAGAATAATGAATTACCGTCCACAACATATGAAGCTAAACAGATTATTTGCCCTCTCGGATTGGATGTTCAGAAGATACATGCATGCCCTAATGACTGTATCCTCTATCGTGGTGATGAATACGAGGAATTGGATGCTTGTCCCGTCTGGGAAGCCTTGCGGTATAAGATCAGGCGAGATGATCCTGGTGATGTTGAGGGGCA
>NC_028455.1:6319712-6386089 GCF_000263155.2 Setaria italica | reverse complement strand
CCTTCATAGAATTCATAGAAATTCATAGAAATTTGTAGAAATTCATAGAAATTCATAGAAAATCATAGAAATTTGTAGAAATTTGTAGAAATTCATAGAAATTCATAGAAATTTGTATAAATTCATAGAAATTTGTATAAAGATTCCGGACTTTGTACGATTCATGTTATTTTATGATTTCATTATATACATGTATGATTCCGGACTGTCATTATATACAAATTTGTATTAAGACGATTTCTATGACTGTCATGTATGATTCCATGTATGTTTCCAGCAATAGTTGAAATGGCAGACGATGAGACCGCAAGGTATATCATGGAGCAGATAATCGCTGGTGATGGTAGTGGCGACAACGTTCCACTATCATACACGGATGAAGAGGGCACCCAGGCGGACATGTTCCTCAACATGTCTGCCGATGGGAATGAAGAGCAACAGCCGCAGCAACAACTTGCCGTGGCGGAAGGTTCCGGCGAGGTATATACAACCATTCTTGTATTGTTTCACGCCACCGCTACTACTACGTACTAATTAACGAATCTTGAACTGTTAGCCCTCCGGATCGACACAAGGGCAGAAGACCCGAGGTCGTACAAAGGTGATGGAAGGGAGGCTTGTCATCACCGAATTTACAGATGAGGGCAGGCCGGTTGCTCCCGAGAAAGTCGCAAAGAAGTACGTTAGTCAAATCGGGGCAATCGTCCGGGACAACGTGCCTATCAGCATCAGAGAATGGAAGGGCAGAAGCGATAATCCGTACGCCCTTCCAGAGACAGAAAAGAATATGCTGTGGGAAGACGTGAAGAGACATTTCACATTCCCCGAAGGATATAGCGAGAAGGATGTCAAAGCGTGGACACTTAAGAAGATGGCTACTCAATTCCAGACATTCAAGAAGATGCTGGACACCCACTACATCAAGAAGGGCAAAACTCCAGACTTCAACGCGTGGCCCAAGTTGAGGGACCACTGGGATGCATTTGTTGAATACAAGAGGAGTGAAGAAGGTGTGAAAAAGATCACGACCAACGTTGCAAATGCTAGTCAGAAGGGCTACCACCATCATTTGGGGCGAGGTGGGTATGGCTCAGCAATTCCCAAGTGGAGAAAGATGGAACAAGATCTGATCGAACGGGGAATCATACCTGCAACTATTGAATGGCCCGAACGATCAAAGAACTGGTACTACGCTCATGGAGGCTCCCTAAGCCAAGAGGATGGGACGCTGATTTTCAATGACAGAATACGTGAGAAGGCCGAACATCTCATGAAGAACATTGAAGATTCCAAGGCTGGGAGGTTGAGGGTGGACCGAGAAAATGATGAGCTCACATTGGCCCTCGGTAATCCAGAGCACCCAGGACGTTGCCGGGGGTTCGGGGTGGTTCCGTGGAAGTTCGCTTTCCGAGGCGACAGCCGGAAGCGAAGAAAGGAACAGATGGAGGAGAGCTGGCGGCAGATGCTAGAACAACGAATGATGGATGAAATCAATCGGCGGGTGGCCGATGCAGTTGCGGAGTTGGCGCAATCTGGAGCAATGCCGAATCCTCACACCGCCAGCCCTTCTCAACGCCTCGGGAGCAGTTGTGCTTCTACAGGGGTCCCCGATGCGCAGACGCCCAGGTTACCCGTGGAGGAGCAACGGTTCCCCGTGGATGCCATCACGCAACGGACCTCATGTGAGCTGCATGCACCGGTCGGCAACCTCACTATTAAGGTATACTTATACATAATATTTATGCAATCTTGTCAATTGATCCAGGCCTCGAGATCGGAGTTCAACTTGTTTACTTCTGCTATATGTACAGGTAGCGTACGGGAGTGCGTTACCAACGCTGGCAGGGCAGAGCAGTCATGGCATGGACATTCCAACAGGCTACGCCAGCGTCTGCGTCGAGCAAATAGTAGATGCCCAGTATGAAGGTCTAGAGCTCGACTTCCCGGGAGGCGACGGGGAAAAGACATTGGCAGATGCGCTTCATGGGATCATTCTATGGAAGAAACGCTACATCATTATTTCCCGCACGGAGCCATCTCCTCAGACCTCAAGACCGCTCCCCGTAGATCCCGAGCAGCGACCTTCTCCTCATACCTCGAGACCGGCATCTCCTGCTCCAGGACCGTCGCTTCCATCTATATCAAGGTCTCCATCTCCACCACATCCTGGTGCTGGGAGCGACGACGACAATAACAACACCCCTCCCCGATCACCGTCGCCGGCACCAAGAGCGGCCCCCTCGAAGGAACCTGCAGCACCACTCAAGAAGTCACGAGCACCGCCTCCCAAGCAAAGACAGCCTCGAAAGAAGAAAACAAAGGTCGACCCTGAAGTGGCTCGCAAGGAACGCTTTGAGGCAATGTCTCATGCGGAACAGTGGGCAGAAATCCAACGAGAGGCCAGTGAGTGGTTCAAGAAACAAGCCGAATTAAAAAAGGCAAGGGAGATGGAGCCACCGCCAGTAAGTCGGCGGGATTTAAACTTTTTTATCAGGATGGAGGAAGGAGCCAAGAAAAGGATACCACTCTTGTCAAACTATGAACGGGCTCTAGTAAAGGCTGATGAAAAGGATAAAAGAAAAGGAAAATCATCCTCCAAAGGTCCAGTCCCCGACCTCAGCCATTTATCGAAAAAAGATGCTCAACGGGTAAAAGCAATGCCCTTGGATCAACAAGCAAATATATTGAAATTCATGGAAGAAACAGGTCTGGGACTTGATGAATGCATAGGGCAAGTCGAGACGCCAACTGCACCGCCCCCTGAGCCGAGATGGCCTTATGAGCTAGGCAAACCTCTAGTGAAGCCTTCAATGCTACGGAAGCTGTCAACAAAGATGTACGAATTCCATCAATGGTACATGACGGCATCCGCCAACTCGAGGGAGATGATCGGCATGAAGGTAAAACCGATAGATTTTCACGGTGAAGGGGAGAAAGTGCTGTGGCTAGACTTCAAGGATATATACGAAGTGTACCATCATGATGCCCTGGACGTCTCTCTGATCAGCGCTTGGATTCTGTAAGTGTCCGTTTATTATCTCTACATGTAAATTTTGGCGTGCGTCACCGTACTAACTTCATCTTCCATTTCATGTAGGATGCTAATTCAGACATGCCGCCGAGAGGCGTACCTACATGTAGGCTTCATGGATCCATCTGTAGTTAACCAACAACAGATACAATTAGCGCCGGAAAAAACCTTTGCCGAAATATACAATTTCCTACACAAACAAACATTCAAGGATTTCATACTACTTCCATACAACTTCAAGTAAGTGTGTGTATACCGTCTACTTTCGATGTCTTTTTCCTTATCTCTACATGTTAGTTAGCTCTAATATGCATGAACATTTTACGCACGCAGCTTCCACTGGATCCTTATTATAATTGAGCCTGAAAGAAGCCACGTCACTGTCTTTGATTCGTTAAGGAAAGATCCGGTGGACTACCAAGAATTGCAAGACATGCTAGGCTTGTAATAATTCTGGACCTTTATCTCTATGCAAAAATTTATTTCCTAAATTTTATCCCTGTTACACTATGTCATTCATTATTCTAATCCGCAATGCATGGAAACAATTCATAAGGACACACAAAGGTCCATTCAAAGAAAATCTTACATGGAACACAGACTTCCCGGTACGTATGAAGTCTGCACATTTATTACATTGTATAACACGAATAGTTCATAACTTATTTTTTCCGCACTGAAGTGCTTAAGACAGGAACCCGGGAATAATCTATGTGGCTACTACATCTGTGAGCACATGCACAGTTTTTTGGGACCCAAGGGACCGAAGATGACGCCGCACAACTTTAAAGTACGTAAAATAAATATATTACTAGTTAATTATTTTCTAGCTCCTTATATGTATTTGTTCATGTAACATTCACAAATTTCCAAATTATAGATGTTAAATATTCAACAAGGACTCTTGAAGGAAGAAAGAGTAGCGGCAATATGTGAAGGTCTCATTGGATTCATAATGGACGAGGTGGTAGATCCAAGAGGAGAATTTTATTACGATGGACGACAATTAGACACTCCTCTCAGCAACACCACGACGGGAAGATCGTAGGAAGATACTTTGATTTATTTGTATATATGATCGATTTGTACTAATTAAGCTAGTTGAATTGTGTATATGAATTGTGTATAAGGATTGTGTATATATATAGTAGTTGTATAATTACAAATCCCATTCGTTTAAATACTAGTTGATTTCGTTCTAAAAAAATCTCAACTACAAGGTTAACAAATTAAAAGGGCCGCGGTACTACTATACGTATACGTGATGCATGCATGAAAAATTCAGGCGTCACCAGTGCCATGCAAGCGCAATTTAGTCCCGGTTGGAATTGAGCCGGGACTAAAGGGGACCCCTTTAGTCCCGGTTGGGAAATCCAACCGGGACTAAAGGGCCTGTCCCGTGCCTGGCGTGGCAGGCCCTTTAGTCCCGGTTGGTGACACCAACCGGGACTAAAGGGGGTCCTTTACTCCCGGTTAAAATACCCGGGACTAAAGACCCCCCCCTTTTGTCCCGGTTGGTTTATCCCGGATGGATATCCGAGAGATATGCACCCTACCAACCGGGACTAAAGGTCAATTCTCTACCAGTGTATGGTTCCGTGCCATCTTCTATCGGCAACCTCACAAATTTGAGGAAAATGGGTATAATTGATTCTGGATTTTCAGGGCCAATTACCGGTCACTGTTGTAGCAGTGGATGATACCAACAGCATTTGATGAAAGGCTATACTAGTCAAGTCTCCTCAGGTCGCAATTGCGTACAGCTAGCCCATGATACTCGTAAATGCAGTTAGCCTACTATAGTCGCAGTGGCGGCTAGAGTTTCTAGCATGTTGGAGCGAGTCGCTCCACATATTTATAGAGTATGTTAATGTGCTTTCACATTGTAGATCATTTAACCTAAGTCCTTATGGATCCTTACCTGATAGGATTTTCATCCAAATTGTTTATGATTCTCTCGGGTACATCATTAATAATGTCTTCGTTGCCTTCATGTCTACATAACTTTCTTTTTTGACAACGAAGTCCATATAATTGACCTGTTTGCTGGAGCAAAGACTAGGATTTTTCATATTGCAGCCAAAAAAATTAATTAATTGATTTATTAATGGATGAAGACTTGACAGCAGCTGGAAGCTGCATAACAATCTGTCACGCATTACTAGAATAGACAATCCATTATGTATCTGCCTGTGCCTCTTTGTAAGCCTATCATCGGCTCACGAAAGGACAAACCAGCTACGTACAGAAGAATGCATCACTGCTTGATGCGCTCTATTTTTTTAAAACGAAAAAAAAAATCCCAGATATCATGCATCTACAACATTTCTTCTCCCGGTCAGGTGGAGTATAATAGCGTTGGCATCATACAAAGTTTTGTATAATTTTTTTTCTTTTACAGTGGTTGCCCCCCTATACCAAAATCCTGCCTCCACCCCTGAGGAACAAGGCATTCTCCTTAACACATATTTTCCATGGCTCAGCTGTATCCCATGGTGCAAGAAGGGAGGCCACCAGGGCGAGGATGATTACACCCATGACTGCCGGGGAACAGGGTCTCAAGCTAGCAGGGAAGAACATGTACAATACAGTAAGGGAGCAACATACTATGGACATGGCTTTTAGGTTGGAGGTAACGAATGAAAAAGAAAATGGAAGTGATTGTGTGAATGATAATTATTTGTCACAAGTAAATTTGCATATTAGCCTGTCCGGGCGAAGTCAGAAAAAATCAATGAGAGGACCATCCAATAATAGATGAATTATTAGGAGGGTAAATTTTTTTTGTTTCCTAAATTTACATGGTGAAATCGTGTGTGTAGTGTAACGACCTTGGTGAATCAGCCGAGTTAATCTTCAACCGAGTCCCTAATCCAGCTGACTCTGCTCTTCCTGAGCACGAGCGCTTACGGTCCGGTTCTCGACCCCGACCCCTGAAGCCCAAACCAAACCGCCGGTTCTTCTCTAGTCCCAAAGGCAGTGTTCCTTCTAATCTTGGAGCTGAAAGAGAACCAGAGACTGACTGGTGGACCCACAACCAGTTTTCCCGGTTCTCTCGAGACAAACGCGCCAGAGCAGCGTGCGCCCGCTTTAGAGCTTCCCCGCCGCGTGGCTCGATCTCTCCGACGTGCGCCGCCTCGCCCAGTCGCCGGTCGCGACAGGATGGATCAACGCGCCTCCCTCCCAATCACAGCGGACGCCCCTGCAGCCCTTTCTGCCTCGCCTCGTCTCGCTCGCATCCTCGCTGGCCGTGCCAAGGTGCCCCGTCACCGCCGTGGCAGAGTTTTTGCCGCTGCTGCGTCAGACCGCCTCGCACCCCGCACCCATCACCTCGCCCGGATCCCCGGCTGCAAGCCCCAATGCTTTTCGGCTTTTCCACCTCTCCACAGTCGCGCCGCCCACGAGCTCGCTCCACGATGATACCGCCCCCACCAACCATGACTCCGGCAGAGACAGCTCCTTTTCCGCTTCGCCAGTGATATGCCCCGGCAAGCCGCTGTTTTGCGCTTGCTCGCGCTGCCGCTCGCCCTGTCACCTCGCCTGCTGCGATCTCGCTTGTAGCGCCTTTCTTCCGGTCACGCCAGTCAAGTCGCCGCCACAATCCACCGCTTGACGCGACCAGACCATGCTCGCCTCTGCCAAATCTAAATCCCGGCCAAACCGCGCCTGCGCCGGTCTTGTCTGCCGTGCCCAAGGACCAAAGACCCTGTCTCCAAAGCTCTGTTCCGCCACCCATCGCCGCTCAATCGCCGCCAGGGTAGCGCACTCCATCCTTTTCTTCCCGGTCTTCGTGCTACTCAAATTCTCTCTCTTCCGCGCAGCTATAAAAAAGAAGTACCAGAGCCCCCACCGGAGTTTCCTTCGCCATCGCTATTTCACCGCCCCATACTCTGCTCCCACTTGAGCCCTGCTGCTTGAGCTCTTGAAGAAGTTCCCCTCTCCGCTCAAACCCGCTTCTCCCGAACCCACTAGCCGCCTATTCCTCCGCACTGTGCTAGAGCTTTCTTATTATCCACAAGAAGCACCGCCACCGCCGGAGCACCGTTGAACATCGCCGCCGCCCAAGCCTTAGTGCTTTAGTCTCTCCGCCCAAGTCTGTTCCTTCCCGACCCCAAAACTTCACCAGTAGACCTGAAGGTAAGCTGCCGACCCCTTTCCGGTTCGCCCGACCCCTTTTCCGTCTCGCCCGACTCTGTCTGTTCGCCCACCCTTATCCACCTCGCCCGAGGGCTTGGCTGTATCTCTTTCCTTGACCCGAGGGTATCTGTGTAAAATATCGAGGACTTCTCTGTGTTAAGTCTTGTAACGACCGTGGTCAAATCATCTGAGTTGATCTTGATCCGAGTCCCTAATCCCACTGACTCAGCTCCCCTGAGCTTAAGTGCTCAACCTCCAGTTCCGGTCCCGACCCCTGAGAACTCGACCCATCCCGTCAGTCCCTTCTGAGTTCCCCAAGGCAGTGCCCCTTTTCAATCTTGGAGCTGGGTAACAACGGAGACTAACCGTGGACCCGCAAATCTTTTCCCCGGATCTCCCGATGCAGACACACTCGAGTAGCATGCCCGCTTCAGAGCTTCTCCGCCGCGTGGCTCAACTCCTCCGACGCCCGCCGCTCCGCCCAGTCGCCAGCCACGACCGGATGGATTCCCGCGCCCTCCTCCCCAATTGCAGCGGAAGCCCCTCTGCAACCCTTTCTGCAGCGTCTTGTCTCGCTCGCGTCCTCGCCGGCCGCGCCTTGGTGCTCCGACGCCGCTGTGGCAGAGCTTGCCACCTGCTGCGTCCAAACTGCCTCGCTGCTCGCGCCCATCATCACCTCACCGGATCTCCTGCTGCAAGGCCCGATGCCTTCCGGCTTTTCCGGCGCCTCTCCACAGTCACGCCGCTCCGGACTCGCTACGCGACAATTCCTCCATCGCCAACCCCGACTTCGGCCGCAACAGTTCTTTTCCGCCTTGCCAGAACTGTGCCCGGCAAACCGCTACTTCGCGCTCGCCCGCGCAGCCGCAGCCTGCCTATCTTATCACCTGTGCAACCTCGCTTATAGCGTCGTTCCCCCTGTCACACCCATCAGATCCGCCGCACGGCGACGCCCACCTCCGCCAAACCTCAACCACTGGCAAAACCGCGCCTGCGTCGCCCTGTCTCCAGTGCCCAATGGCCGAAGGCGTCATCTCCGAAGTCCTGTTCCGCCGCCCATCGCCGCTCAATCGCCGCCATAGCAGCGCACTCCATCTTTTTCTTTCCGGTCTTCGTGCTGCTCCAACCCTCTCTCTCCTGCGCGGCTATAAAAGGGAATGCCCGAGTCCTACCAGAGATTCCCTTCGCCGTCGTTGCCTTACCGTCTTTTCCTCTGTTTCGTGCTTCAGTGATGCCACCTAAGTTCTTGAGGAACTCCCATCCCCGCTCAACACCCGCACCTCCCAATCCACCCAGCCGCCTGCTCCTCCGCGCAGTGCTAGAGCTTCCTTGCTGCTCACAAGAAGCTCCGCCGCCGCCGGAGCACCGTCGGACATCGCCGCTGCCCAAGTCTTAGTGCTTCAGTCCTTCCGCCCAAGTCTACTCCTTCCCGATCCCAAAACTTCACCTATAAACTGAAGGTAAGCTGCCGACCCCCTTCTCATGTCACCCGACCCCTTTTTCGGTCTCGCCCGACCCTGTCTGTTTCACCCGACTCCTTTTTCCGTCTCGCCCGACCCTGTCTGTTTCGCCCGACCCCTTATCCGTCTCGCCCGACCCTGTCTGTTTCGCCGACCCTTTTCCGCCTCGCCTGAGGACTCGGCTGTATCCTTTTCCTTGACCCGAGGGTATATGTGTAAAAAAAATCGGGGACTTCTCTGCGCTAAGTCTGAGGACCTCGAACATAGTTATCTCCTAAAGTTTAGGGGTCAGATCATAAGTTTACCCTATCTGACCCTTTGATCTTGCTCTCCACCAACTAAAGTAATCTCTCCCCACCTTTTCTGTAGCCTTGCTACCAGTGTCCGAGCTTTAACTGCAAGTGTTGTTGAATTAACCGTCTAAAACACTAACTCCTGCATTGCATTCGTGTAGAGTTGCATCTCACTGACGGTGTCTATGAGCTGTACCCGGCGTCCAAAGACGGAGCTGTAGCCGAGCTACCGCTCCCAGAAGCCGAAGCCGCCCCAGCAGAAGACCAGTTCCCTTCCTCCTCGCTTGAAGGCAAGCCCTAGAGCATGAACCCCAAATTCCTAAACTTGCACATGCCTTCTTCATCATGTTTGTGCATTTACGTATAGGAGTTGTTTGCAACCATAGATGCATGACATAGTTCCTTTGATCTGAACACTAGTTTGTTGGACCGAGTAGTTGCTATGCTTAAATAGGAATTGGTAAAAGTCGAGTGATTTCCTGTCACTCACGAGTTATAGGAGTTGGTTGTTTCTCCTTCTGTTACAACTATAAGGACGATGGACGGGGCAGGGTTTTGGTTAACTTTTGGTGGTCGGCTGATCGCCCCGTCTGTCTATGGAATCTGTTAAGGCCCAACAGTGGTGGTGTTCGTGATCAAGTGTTTGAAAGTACTAACCTCATACTCAGTATGGGATGGGGAAGCCTAGTACCTGATTCAACCTAGACGTGAGCGGTCGCCCCATTGTCCTTGGAATGGAGTTCCCCTGCGGCCGCACGTGGTGGCAAGTGTGGTCACAGAACGGCAGAGGCCGGGTCTGTGGAACCTTGCACCAAAGGAAATGGGCCCGACATGGGTTAGGGAATTGATGGGGAAGGCTGACACAGGAAGCGACCCTCGGTGGTGCGCGGATGTCGTGAGGTTAGGTTCACCATGCATGGTTAAAGAACTCGAATTGATTCGTCTGCCTCTCACAGTTTGAGACTACTTGATCGCTATGCTACACTGAGTAATAAAGGAATCTGATGATGGCATGGTCTTGATGATGTTTTATATACCTAAGGTTTGATCTATGTTTGCTTAGAGTAAGTTGCCAACTTAGACCGGTTAATGAACTTAGAATCTGAGCTAAAACTTTGAAAATAAGGATCTACATAGTGCTTTTGGCAAACAAACCCCTCAGCCAAAGAGCCTTGCATGTCTAGAAGTGGTGGAGTAGTTTTTTTTCCCACCGGTCGGTCAAGTCTTGTTGAGCTTAGAAGCTCAGCCTTGTTTGTGGCTTCTCTTTTCAGGTAAAGTCGCAGCTTCCGAGTTTGTTGTTGGCTCTTGGCTGCCCCAACTCCCTCCGGGTTGGACAGTCGAATGGGATCCCTCCTTAGACGGTGGGGAATGGGATCACTAATGTCTTGGCTGGCCTCACCAGGGACGTCCGACCTCGACGAGTAGCTTCCGCTTGTTTTTATCCTCTGTTGTTTTCTTCAGAACTGGTTAAGCTCTGATTTTCAACCAAGTGTGTAGCAACTTGTAAATCTACTGTTGGACCTGTTGTATTCTCTGGAAACCACTCACCTTCGTGTGAGTTTTGCTAACTCGGTCCTGTTAAGTGGTTAAATCGGACGAAATCCGATGGCACTTCGAGTTAACTTGATTAAGGCATGAGTGTCGCGTGTCAGACGACTTAACCGTGCTTTGATCAAGCTAATCCGAGGTGGTTCCGCCACAGCTGGTACCAGAGCTGGTTTAGCAATACAGAGAACACAATAAGCCCTAAACACTTCTTTTGAATAAAATTTTGCAAAAAGAAAACTGTTGAAAAAAAAAATCTCGTACGGTCGTTAAGGATGACTTTAGCACGAGAGGCCCTAGGGGATTTTGGGTTGTTTCAGGTGGCTACTACTTATTGGTTATTTTGCTAACCCCCAGCACTTCGCCACGTGTATCATACGTGTGCCGAGTTCCGCATCACGAGTATGCGAGGGTTGATAGGGAGTTCTATTCAAAGGACCCTATCATCACGGTTGTTTCGCCCACGTCTATCACACGTGCGCAGGTTCCGTGTGTTGATTCATACGAAGGGTGGTATGGTTCGATTCCAACGAGCCTATCATCACGGTTGTTCGCCCACGTCTATTATACGTGCGTTGATTCCGCATCACGAGTATGCGAAGGGTTATACGGTTCCATTCAAAGGGGACCTATTTCCACGGTTGTTGTGCTGTCCATGCAGCCTTAAACGCATGGGTGTCGTTTCAATAGTGAACGGTAATGCTTGGGGATGCTTTCGTGGGTGCTGGCATGAAAGGTTCAAGTGGTTGTGTTTTTCTGCAGGTGCACTAACCGCGTTCGCTTAGGAGACGCTACTAGAACCCGACTAGCTATTATAGGGAGAGACGTACTGGTTGCCTTGCCACCGGCACTAACTGCGTAAGACCAAAGTTTTGGCAGTTGTTTTGGTTGAGAGGACGAGGTAGGCTGTGCATGCATCATCAACTAGAATCTGTGAAACCACCTCCCTAAAACAACCTTGCCTTGGAAAAGCTCTTCTTCGCTTTAAGGATTTCTAGCCTCCTTTCCAGCTTACGCTCTGGTTGATTTCCAAGTTCTTCTCCTACCCGATCTGTTCTTCTTGGGATTTCTATCTCATGATGTTTCGGTTCTTGGTTCCAAATGGCCGCCCCCGGACACATGTTGTACGGCGCTGATGGCATTTCCCACTCTACATGCCTACACTTTGAGGGTTTTCCTGCTATTTTGTAGGATACCTTAAGGTGGTTTGGGTACCAGTCCCCGCCTTTGTACGTGGGACGGATGTACCAGGAGCACAGAGTGGAGAGGTGCAACCTACAGGTGGTTGTACCTCCACCCCCTATGCAGCCCGAGTGGCCCCAGCTCGAAGTCTTGACTTGCGAACACGCTCTGGAAGACACCTGGGAGTCGGCTGCTCTACAAATCCTCACCCATTTCTGTCGGTTACACCCGCTTAAGGTCACCTTGGACCCAATCGGCCTGTTTCCTGCCAGGGACCGGATGGACCCGGCTTAGCTTGATCGCATCAACAACATAGAGGTGTTGGCAACCTCCCATTCACTGGTCACTATCTCTACCACCACCAGATGCATGTCAGCCTTATATCGGCTGATCGAGCTTCAAGGCCGAGCAATGGCTGTCTTGGCTTGGATAGCCATAGACACCCAAGGGCTCTTCAACGCCGCCAAGAGAGACTTGGTGGGACAAACATATCAACTCATCCAGAGAGGCATACAGATCCATGACATGCAAGACCGATTCTCCGAACTCGAGGGAGAAGTAACGGACCTGGTGGATGGCATGATCGAGCTTTCCGAAGAAAAGATGGAGGTCGAGATGGAGCTAGCAGTTGCTAATGCTCATCTGGACGAGCACCACGCCGAGTTTGATGCTATACATGCCCTTGAGATGCAATTGGACGAGCAAGAAGATCCCGAGGAAGTCATGGGAGCATCCAGCATGGACATTGAGGATGGCGACGCCCTTTCTCCGACTAACAGTGTACCCTCATACTTTGAGAGCTGTAGGGAGCTAATCTTTTGTTGTACTTCTCGGCAACCTGAGTTTTGGATAGTGGTGTAATGAGTTAGCCTTGAGTTGAGTATTCCTCCTGTGTTTTGGGGAACCACAATGTAATGATCTTAGTGAAATCAGATCTGAACTTGACCCTTGACCCCTTTTTGCGACACGCCGTGGATGCCAAGTTGTGGGAGTTTCGTGCTGTGACCACACACCCATTTTCGGTGGGTCTGTCCAAAACTTGGCCGACCCCGAGCCGCAAGGTCGGACACGCTCGACCCCTCGAGGCAATTCTCCATCTCGCCCGACCCCTTCTTGTGCGGTTCGCTTCACCAGACCCCTTGTTGCACTGTTTTGCTTAGCCCGACCCCTTGGCCTAAGGTCGGATATAGTGGAACTCCTGGGATACGGTTTTGGTTTGCCCGAGGTTGTGTGCAGAACCAAGCGAGTGGCTAACTAAGATGGCAAGAGGAAGTGTGTATATCCTTAATAAGAGATGTTGTTGCGTTGCACTATTGGCAAGAGTCGCATTTTGAGGACTTAAAGTATACGTTCCTGCATGATTGGAATACTTCTGAGGTTATGGAATTTATGGAACGTTGGCTCTTGTAGATGGTGCACCGCACCCGATCTGGCTCTGTGCCCAGTGGTAGCGAGCAGAGGCAGGATCTTCCTCCGCCTCTGCCCCCACCTTCGTTGGAAGCCATCCTAGCGGCTCAGACAAAGCTGCTAAGGCACATTGTACAAGGACAACAACAGTAGCCCCATGGAAGGACGGCTCATCAACAACCTCAAGATGCTCGTTATGAAGACTTCTTGAGCACGCAGCCCCCGACCTTCCACAAGATGGAAGACCCGCTCGATGCAGATGCATGGGTTCGTACGATCGAATCCAAGTTCAAGCTCCTTACCACCCCGTGCCCCGACCATAACAAAGCCCGGTTTGCGGCTCAACAGCTGCGTGGTTCCGCCCGGCTTTGGTGGGATCACTACCATGCTATGTTGCCGGCCGACCATGCTATCAGCTGGAACGAGTTCAAGACCGCTTTCAGAGGGCATCACATTCTAGAAGGTCTTCTAGAACGCAAACTCAATGAGTTCTTGGCCCTTACCCAAGGAAGCCGTGATGTCCTACACTACGCACAAGCCTTCAACGACCTGTGCCGTTATGCCGGCTATCACGTGGACACCGACGAGAAGAAAAGGGACAGGTTCCACAGAGGATTAAATCTGGAGCTCAAGGAGAGGTTGAACCCCATTAAGTGGATACCTACAACGAGTTGGTGAATCTGGCCATCTCCCAAGAGAATTGCATGCAGGCTCTCAAAGCCGACCAGCAGAGAAAGGCCTCAGTGGCATTACCGAGCCCGCCCGCTCGAAGGTTCAGGGTGGTTCCCCTACAGGCACCCAGCTGACCCCAGGAGTCAGGAAGATGGGTTGCCCGACCACCACCAGCGGCACCTTGTTTTCCTGGTTTCCAACCACAGGCGCCCCGGCCGACCTTACTGACGCCGCGCCCTGTGAATAGCAACCACTGTTTCACCTGCGGGAATGAAGGGCATTTTGCTAAGGACTGCCCCAGGAACAAGAATCAGCAGCCTGGCCAGAACCCCATGGCGAACAGAGGAAGAAGGCCCAAGGTGCAAGTTCGCCAAGGACGGCTCAACTACACCAGCTTGACTGAGCTCCCCGAAGGTGCGCCAGTGATGACGGGTACCTTCCTTGTCCTAAATCAAACTGTTGTTGTTTTGTTTGATTCGGGAGCCTCCCATAGCTTCATCGGGAGTAAGACTAGAGAAAGATGTGAGCTGAGTGTCGATCACACTAAAGGATTATATGTGATCTCCACTCCGGGAAGGAAGATAGCCTCAGACAAGATAGTTACCCTTGTACCTATCCAGCTAGGCCAAACTCTTTTTAAGGAAAATCTCATCATCCTTGACCTGGAAGGAATAGATATCATCCTTGGGATGGATTGGATGACCAGACACCAAGTGGTTCTAGATGCAGCTGCCCGAGCTCTCCACATCAACTCACCCTTTCATGGCAGTTCTACCCTACCCTTGACCCCCCCTAAGTACGCAATTCCTTGTGCATACCCTATATCGGAAGCCTAGATAGAAAGCCTTCCTGTTGTCTGTGAGTACCCGGATGTGTTTCCAGATGACTTGCCTGGCATGCCGCCAGACAGAGATATCGAGTTCGCCATTGAACTGCAGCCTGGCACCGCTCCGATATCCAAGAGACCCTATCGGATGCCACCGGCTGAGCTGGCCGAGTTAAAAACCCAGTTGCATGATCTGTTGGAGAAAGGCTTCATCCGATCGAGTACTTCACCCTGGGGTTGCCCAGCCTTGTTTGTGAAGAAGAAGGATGAAAGTCTACGCATGTGTGTGGACTACCGACCTCTCAATGCGATGACTGTCAAGAACAAATATCCACTTCCCCACATCGATGTCTTGTTTGATCAATTAGCTGGAGCAAGAGTATTCTCCAAGATCGATCTTCGTTCCGGTTATCACCAAATCAAGATCTGACCCTGTGACATTCCCAAAACTGCCTTCTCCACAAGATATGGACTCTACGAGTACCTGGTCATGTCTTTTGGACTCACCAATGCACCCGCCTATTTCATGTATCTCATGAATTCGGTGTTCATGCCCGAACTGGACAAGTTCGTGGTGGTGTTCATTGATGATATTCTGGTGTACTCCAAGAGTGAAGAAGAACATGCCGAACATCTTCATGTGGTTCTCCAACGGTTAAGAGATCATCAGCTCTATGCCAAATTCTCCAAGTGTGAATTTTGGTTAGAGAGTGTCAAGTTCTTGGGACACACCATTTCTCGGGATGGCATAGCAGTTGACCCCAGCAAGGTACAGGAAGTCATGGACTGGAAGCCGCCCACCTCAGTTCACCAGATCCGAAGTTTCCTTGGACTAGCAGGCTACTATCGGCGCTTCATTTCGGATTTCTCCAAGATAGCAAAGCCGATGACTGAGCTGCTGAAGAAAGAAGTCAAATTTGTGTGGAGCAACAAGTGTGAAGAAGCCTTCAACACTTTGAAACACTTGCTAACCTCAGCCCCAGTTTTGGCTCAACCCGACCCTTCTAAGCCGTTTGACATATATTGTGACGCCTCTGGCACTGGACTTGGTTGTGTTCTCATGCAAAACCACTGAGTCATTGCCTATGCCTCGTGGGCGTTACGACCTCATGAGCTGAACTACCCGACCCATGATCTTGAGTTGGCAGCAGTGATTCATGCCTTAAAGATATGGAGACACTATCTGATGGGCACCCACTGTAACATCTACACCGACCACAAGAGCCTCAAGTACATCTTCACTCAGGCCGACCTTAACATGCGACAGAGAAGATGGTTGGAGTTGATTAAAGAATATGATTTGGAAGTGCACTATCACCCCGGCAAGGCCAACGTGGTGGCCGATGCACTTAGTCGCAAGACTCATTGCAATTGCTTGATGGCAACCAACTTCACAGAGACCGTGTGCCAGGAGATGGGAAAGCTCAGTTTGGAAATTATTTCCCATGGAACCCTTGGCCACATATCTTTTGAGTCTGTCCTGGAAGACCAAATTAGGTCAGCACAGTTAGAGGATGAGGAAGTAAGGTGGATCAAAAGGAAGATTTCATTGAAAGATGAAGGGTATAAGCAATTCCGACAGGATGAGAATGGGAGAGTGTACTATGGAAATCGACTGGTTGTACCATCCGACCCCAATCTGAGAAAGCAAATCCTAGATGAAGCTCATCTCTCCAAGTTCTCAATCCATCCTGGCAGCAATAAGATGTATCATGATCTCCGTCAAATCTTCTGGTGGAGTGGAATGAAGCCAGAGATTGCGCGGTATGTTTCAGAATGTGACACCTGCCAACATGTCAAAGCCAGCCATTTAAAGGTAGCAGGTACCCTGCAGCCCCTACCTATTCCCTCTTGGAAGTGGGAGGACATTAGCATGGACTTCATTGTTGGATTACCCCTTACATCGCAGCGACATAATTCCATTTGGGTGATTGTGGATCGTCTTACCAAGACTGCCCACTTTATCCCTGTTCACACCACCTACATGGCCAAGAAATATGTGGAGTTGTATCTTGACCGCATTGTTTCCCTACACGGTGTACCTGGGACGATCATCTCTGATCGAGGAGCTCAGTTTGTAGCACGTTTTTGGGAACAGCTACAAGCATCAATGGGCACCAAGCTCATTCGTAGCTCTACCTATCACCCTCAAACCGATGGTCAGACCGAAAGAGTAAATCAGATCCTTGAAGACATGTTGAGAGCTTGTGTCATCCATTATGATAAAAATTGGGATAAGTGCTTACCATTGGCAGAGTTCTCCTATAACAATAGCTACCAGACTAGCTTGAAGACGGCACCGTTTGAAGCCTTATATGGCCGGAGATGTCGGACACCGTTGAATTGGTCACAAGCTCGAGAAAGACAAACCTATGGCCCTGACTTAGTAATAGAAGCAGAAGAACAAGTGAAGATAATTCAAGCGAATCTCAAAGCCCGCCTAGTCTCGACAGAAGAGTTACTCCGACCGGAGAAGAAGACCCCTGCAGTTTGATATTGGTGATTGTGTGTATCTTTGAGTCTCCCCGACCAAAGGAGTGCAACGGTTTGGAGTAAAAGGAAAATTGGCTCCCCGCTACATTGGCCCTTATGAGATTGTGGAAATTTGTGGACCCGTTGCTTACCGGATCCAACTTCCTAAACAGCTTTCGGCCATACACTCGAGTAGCATGCCCGCTTCAGAGCTTCTCCGCCGCGTGGCTCAACTCCTCCGACGCCCGCCGCTCCGCCTAGTCGCCGGCCGCGACCGGATGGATTCCCGCGCCCTCCTCCCCAATCGCAGCGGAAGCCCCTCTGCAATCCTTTCTGCAGCGTCTTGTCTCGCTCGCGTCCTCGCCGGCCGCGCCTTGGTGCTCCGACGCCGCTGTGGCAGAGCTTGCCGCCTGCTGCGTCCAAACTACCTCGCTGCTCGCGCCCATCATCACCTCACCGGATCTCCTGCTGCAAGGCCCGATGCCTTCCGGCTTTTCCGACGCCTCTCCACAGTCACGCCGCTCCGGACTCGCTACGCGACGATTCCTCCATCGCCAACCCCGACTTCGGCCGCAACAGTTCTTTTCCGCCTTGCCAGAACTGTGCCCGGCAAACCGCTACTTCGCGCTCGACCGCGTAGCCGCAGCCTGCCTATCTTATCACCTGTGCAACCTCGCTTATAGCGTCGTTCCCCCTGTCACACCCATCAGATCCGCCGCACGGCGACGCCCACCTCCGCCAAACCTCAACCACCGGCAAAACCGCGCCTGCGTCGCCCTGTCTCCAGTGCCCAATGGCCGAAGGCGTCATCTCCGAAGTCCTGTTCCGCTGCCCATCGCCGCTCAATCGCCGCCATAGCAGCGTACTCCATCTTTTTCTTCCCGGTCTTCGTGCTGCTCCAACCCTCTCTCTCCCGCGCGGCTATAAAAGGGAATGCCCGAGTCCTACCGGAGATTCCCTTCGCCGTCGTTGCCTTACCGCCTTTTCCTCTGTTTCGTGCTTCAGCGCTGCCACCTAAGTTCTTGAGGAACTCCCATCCCCGCTCAACACCCGCACCTCCCAATCCACCCAGCCGCCTGCTCCTCCGCGCAGTGCTAGAGCTTCTTTGCTGCTCACAAGAAGCTCCGCCGCCGCCGGAGCACCGCCGGACATCGCCGCTGCCCAAGTCTTAGTGCTTTAGTCCTTTTGCCCAAGTCTACTCCTTCCTGATCCCAAAACTTCACCTATAAACTGAAGGTAAGCTGCCGACCCCCTTCTCATGTCACCCGACCCCTTTTTCGGTCTTGCCCGACCCCTTTTTCCATCTCGCCCGACCCTGTCTGTTTCGCCCGACCCCTTCTCCATCTCGCCCGACCCTGTCTGTTTCGCCGACCCTTTTCCGCCTCGCCCGAGGACTCGGCTGTATCCTTTTCCTTGACCCGAGGGTATATGTGTAAAAAAATCGGGTTAACTTTTGGTTAACTTTTTGTGGTCGGCTGATCGCCCTATCTGTCTATGGAATATGTTAAGGCCCGACAGTGGTGGTGTTCGTGATCAAGTGTTTGAAAGTACTAACCTCATACTCAGTATGGGATGGGGAAGCCTAGTACCTGATTGAACCTAGACGTGAGCGGTCGCCCCATTGTCCTTGGAACGGAGTTCCCTTGTGGCCGCACGTGGTGGCAAGTGTGGTCACAGAACGGCAGAGGCCGGGTCTGTGGAACCTTGCACCAAAGGAAATAGGCCCGACATGGGTTAGGAAATTGATGGGGAAGGCCGACACAGGAAGCAACCCTCGGTGGTGCGCGGATGTCGGGAGGTTAGGTTCACCATGCATGGTTAAAGAACTCGAATCGATTCGTCTGCCTCTCACAGTTTGAGACTACTTGATCCCTATGCTACACTGAGTAATAAAGGAATCTGATGATGATATGGTCTTGATGATGTTTTATATACCTAAGGTTGGATCTATGTTTGCTTAGAGTAAGTTGCCAACTTAGACCGGTTAATGAACTTAGAATCTGAGCTAAAACTTTGAAAATAAGGATCTACATAGTGCTTTTGGCAAACAAACCCCTCAGCCAAAGAGCCTTGCATGTCTAGAAGTGGTGGAGTAGTTTTTTTTCCCACCGGTCGGTTAAGTCTTGTTGAGCTTAGAAGCTCAGCCTTGTTTGTGGCTTCTCTTTTCAGGTAAAGTCGCAGCTTCCGAGTTTGTTGTTGGCTCTTGGCTGCCCCAACTCCCTCCGGGTTGGACGGTCGAATGGGATCCCTCCTCAGACGGTGGGGAATGGGATCACTAATGTCCTGGCTGGCCTCACCAGGGACGTCCGACCCCGACGAGTAGCTTCCGCTTGTTTTTATCCTCTGTTGTTTTCTTCAGAACTGGTTAAGCTCTGATTTTCAACCAAGTGTGTAGCAACTTGTAAATCTACTGTTGGACCTGTTGTATTCTCTGGAAACCACTCACCTTCGTGTGAGTTTTGCTAACTCGGTCCTGTTAAGTGGTTAAATTGGACGAAATCCAACGGCACTTCGAGTTAACTTGATTAAGGCATGAGTGTCGCGTGTTAGGCGACTTAACCGTGCTTTGATCAAGCTAATCCGAGGTGGTTCCACCACAAGTCTGAGGACCCCGGTGCAGTTATTCCTTAAGTTTAAGGGTTAGATCATAAGTTTATCCCCATCCGACCCTTTTATCCTGTTCTCCACCAACTGAAGTTGGACTCCCCCACCTTTCCTGTAGCTTTGCTACAAGTGTCTGAGCTTAAACTTGCAAGTATTGTTGAAATAACCGTCTAAGTGCTAACTCCTGCATTGCATTCATGTAGATTTACATCTCGCCGATGGCACCTACGAGCTACATCCGGCGCCTGAAGACGGAGCCGTAGCGGATCCACCGATCGCAGAAGCCGAAGCAGAACCCGGTGAGGACCAGTTCACCTCCACCCCACTTGAAGGCAAGCCCCAGGAGCATGAACCCAATTTTCTAAACTTGCACATGCCTTCCTTCTTATGAATGTGCATTTACGTATAGGAGTTGTTTGAAACCATAGATGCGTGACTTAGTCCCTTTGATCTGAACACTAGTCTGTTGGGTCGAGTAGTTGCAATGCTTAATAGGACTCGGTAAAAGTCGAGTGATTCCCTGTCACTCGCGAGTTATAGGAGTTGGCTGTTCTTTCTGGTTACAACTATAAGGACGATGGACGGGGCAGGGTGTTGGTTAACTCTTTTGGTGGTCGGCTGATCGCCCCATCTGTTTATTGAATTTGTTTAAGGCCCGACAGTGGTGGTGTTCGTGATCAAGTGTTTGAAAGTACTAATATCATACCCATTATGGGATGGGAAAGCCTAGTACCTGATTGAACCTGGACGTGAGCGGTTCGATCCACTGTCCCTGGAACGGAGTTCCCCTGCGGCTGCATGTGGTGGCAAGTGTGGTCACGGAATGGCAGAGGCCGGATCTGTGGAACCTTGCACCAAGGGAAGTGGGCCCGACACGGGTCAGGGAATTGATGGGGAAGGCCGACACAGGAAGCGAACCCCGGTGTTGCGCGCCATGCATGGTTAAAGAACTCGAATTGATTCGTCTGCCTCTCACAGTTTGAGACTGCTTGATCGCTATGCTACACTGAGTAAAGAAGGAGTCTGATGATGACATGGTCTTGATGTTGAGCTTATATACATAATGTTGGATCTATGCTTGCTTAGTATAGGTTGCCAATGCAGACCGGTTAATGAACTTAGAATCTGAGCTAAAATATTGAAAGTAAGGACCAAACATAGTTGCTTTTGGCAAACAAAACCCCTCAGCCAAAGAGCCTCACATGTCTAGAAGTGGTGGAGTAGTTTTTCCCACCGGTCGATTAAGTCTTGTTGAGCTTAGAAGCTCAGCCTTGTTTGTGGCTTCTCTTTTCAGGTGAAGTTGAGCCTTCTAAGCTTGCTGCTGGCACTTGGCCGCCCCAGCCCCCTCCTGGGTGGACGGTCGAGTGGGATCCTTCCTCGGACGGTAGGAAATGGGACACTGATGTCCTGATTGGCCTCACCAGGGACATCCGACCCCGATGCTAGACGCTATGTTTTTGCCTTCCGTTGTTTCTTTCGAACCTTGTAAAACTCTATTTTGAAACCAATGTGTAATGAATTGTTAAACTAATTGTGGACCCGTTGTATTCTTTGGAACCACTCACCTTCATGTGAGCTATGATAACTCAGTTTTGTTAAGTGGTAAAATCGGATGAAATCCGACGGACCGTCGAGTTGACTTGATTAAAGCATGAGATTCGCGTGTTAAGCGATTTAACCGTGCTTTAGTTGAGTTAATCTGAGGGGTTCCGCCACATGTAGTATCGAAGTACCCTTGCATAAGGGAAGTCTTGTGAATTTTGTGCTTGCTTCTCCTCTATCTTTTTGCAAACCTACGGAGGAACTATACAGTTTTAGTACCAAGCTCCTAGGGTCTATTTGCAATGGTTCCAACTCCAAACTCCAGCCCAGAGCTGAGTGAAGCCAGCCAAACATCCTAACTCTAAAAAATAATGAAGCAGTCTAACTTCATGGAGTTACTGGAGTTCTACTTCATTTCCTTAGAGCACCTCTTTAACAGATCCAAAACACTACGAAACGAACCTAGACGTGGAGTTAGAAGATACTTACCCACCACTATCGTCGGTTACACAAGAAAATGTTTCAGTTCTATTTTTTCCCCTAGCTTCATCCGTTCCCACAACCTTCATCTCCCTCGCGACTACCAACCCATGCGCCGCCCCTAGCCCAGGACCGCCCCCCAGCCCACACGCCGCTGCTCCTTGATCCTTGCCGTCGCCGCCATCCAACTATGCGCCATCGCTATTGCCTTGCGCCTGCACCATCACTCGTGAGGGCTGGAGCCATCGTTCCCCTTGCACACTGCCATTGTCCTACACGCCAGCCTCAGTGAGGCGCCAACCCCATCCAGCACCACTACCATCCTGTGCGGTGGCTCCATCCCACGTACCGCCTACCCATCCTACACGCCGCTGGCCCCACCCCGCGCGCCCCATCCTGCACGTCGCTAGCTGGCCCCATCCTATGCCATGCCCATTCTACACGCCGCAAGCTCTATCCCGTGCATCAGTAACATCCTGCGATCCGCCTGCTGCCGACCTAGAACTGTTTGCCACTGCTAGTCCCCATCCAGTGCGCTGCAGACTCTATTTGGTTACTAGCTTGGGTAGGATGAATGGAGCAAGGTCTCGCGGGCCACGGGTGAGCGGATGAGCTGATTCAGTCCCGAGGAAGAAGATAAGCTCAGAAAAAAGGAAAAAAATAGGTATATAGAGGATGACATGTGAGGCTATGGGGGGCAAAAATGACAATTAACTATGAAAATCCTCTTTTTTTGGAGCTAGGTACCCTTCTACCTGTCACACCCGATTTTAAGGACAAAATCGAGTGCATTAAATACATGTGCGCCAGGATCAAGTTACACACATGTACGACAATAGTGAATAACAAAGACAGTGCTAAATCGAATAAAGAGAGTATTAACCATTATTACATGACCGAAAGTCTCACATAAACCACAAAGTCTAATTATTACGCAGCGGAACTCCAAAGATGACGACGACTCCACAGGCAGCTGACTGAAGAAACGTACGCCTAGAACTCCTCGAAGTCGTGGAAGTACTCCTCTTCCCAATTAACTTGGTCTGAACAGCGGTTTTGCAAGGGTGAGTACACTTATGGTTGGTACTCAATAAGTCGTGGGAAGTAGTGTAGTGTAAGGCTAATTCAAGGTATGGCTAAGGCATAAATAGCATTCGCTTTTAATTAAGTTGGTCAAGTTTTATTAGCAATTAACTAAGTATAAGTTCATACCACCCGAAATTAAACATGAACATAAAGTAAGCAACAAATGCATGAAATGATAACAAGTTAAGTCCATCTTCCGATAATATTATCATGTGAGGGTCCAGGCCGCTCTTAACCGTGAGCACGGCTGATCGATCAGTTTAACACTCTGCAGAGGTGGCACATCTTTACCCACAAGTCGCGTAAAAGTTCATAAGAACTTTGGACCCAACCATGCGGTGTTTGCAAGGCACCATACCACACTTCCGAGGTGTGATTGCATAGGGACGCTACGAGGCCTTTACAAAGATTCATTAGTCAGTGGTAACCCGCTAAGGTTTCGGTGTCTGGCGTGCACCACCCATCCCAGGTAAAATGCAACGACTCAGTCCCCCCTCTTGCCTCATCCCGAGTAAGGTCACCCCAGACTAAGGTTTCTAATTAATCAGCCAAGACCAGAGCCATTTAGTCTTGTGGTAGCACTATTTTCCTGGGTGGTCGCTCCATGTTCCGATTAACAAATATTGATCTTGTCTTAATGAAAGGTATAACAGAAGTAAATCAAGATTAAGCATTGTGTGTAGTTAAACCACCATGTACCAAGTAAGCACTAAGCACGAGCTACCCAACATAAAGTAAACTGGTTGGTCAAGGCAAAGGTAAATCAATCTAGGCGAACCTTAATTGGGACCCATCAATTTAATCTTAACATGTGCATAGCATAAATGTTGAGTACGAGAAAGTAAAGGTGTATAGGACAAAAAGGTAGTGATCAAGGACACGACTTGCCTTCTTGGCCTTGCTCCTGCTGTTCGTACAACTCGAAGGCTTGATCTGCAACTCCCTCGAACTGCGGGGCGTCTACACGCGTCACACGAGCACATACAAGCAAACATGGGCAAAAAGTAAGAAAACAGTACACCAAACATAGTCAAACAGAGAAAACAAGCTTGAAAAGATGATCTACGCTTTAAAACGAACACGTGGATATAAAGAACACGAAAAACGAAGTTAAGATGCAAAAGATATGATTAAAACAAGATCCAGGGACTTTTCTATGAGAAAAACAAAACTTTCAGGGCCTATCCGCGAAAACCGAGGGCTTATACGTAATTATGCGTATAAACCGAGGGTCTGACGCGTAAAAACATCAAACCCGGACGGCGGGTTGATTTTTGGAAAGCTCAAGGGCTAAACCGAAAAATGCAGGGGCAGATCTGTAAATATTTTCAACGCGATCTGGACCGCGGGTTGATTTGCGGAAAAGATAGGGGCTCAAGTGCAAAAGCGGCGCGGCGCGGCTCGGTTGACCGGTACGCGGCCGGATTGACCCGCGATTGACCGTCGGATCTTGATCCGACGGCTACGGTCGACGACGACTCGCGACGGCGGCGGAAACCAGAGCGGCGACGGCGGCGAGCGGCGGCGCGCGACGGCGAGCGGCGGGTCGCCGGAGTTGGGCGAAATAACGCCACGGTGCACGGTTTAACACGCGGAAGGCACCAGAAGAAAGAGGGGAACACGGCGATCCCGATTTGGATGTCTTTGACGACGGGGGCTCACCGGAGGCGGCGAACGACGGCGGGGAAGCAGCGGCGGCGCTAGGAGCTCGGGCGGCTAGGGTTTCGGGTGAGCTGCGGCGCTGGTGTTTGGCGGAGGAGACCGGGAGGAGGCGGCGGCTTTTATAGGGGCTTGGAGATAGAGCCCCGGGTTTGAATCCCCGAAGAAATCGGAGCGGGGGCCGGCGGGACTCCGGAGATGGCGGAGCGGCGGTTGCGGGACGGAGCGGAGTCCGGCCGGAGGAAGGAGAAGGCGGGTGGCGGGCCGGCGCGACTTCGTGGGCCGGCGCGCGTTCGCGGGCTGCGCGGCATCGGGTGAGCGGCAGGCCGGGGTGGCTACGCGGGCCGGCGCGCGCGTGTGGGCCGCGGCTGAGGAAGCGGCGAGCGGGCGAAAGGCGGAGGCAGAGGACTGGGCCGCAAGGCTGTGGTGCAGCTGGGCCGCAAGGAAAAGAAAAGGAGGAGGGCCGGCGGAGCAGTTGCGGGCCGGTGAGGATGGGGCGGCCAGGCCGAAAGAGGAAGGGGGCGCGGGTGATGCTGGGCCGCAAGAAGAAAAAGAAAGGGAAGGGGAAGGAAGTTTCGGCCCAGGAGGAGAAGAAGGAGAAAGAAAATGAAAGAGAAAAAGAAAAGGGTTTTGGAATTTGAATTCAAATTTGGAAATTCAAACTTTGATTCAAACTCAAGCAATCAAAATAAATGCACCAGCATGAATGCACAAATAATTCCTATGATGAATTTAATTAAGTTAAGGAAAATGAAATTAAATGCCTAAAATTTAAATGACACCTTAATTTGAGCAAGTTTTAATGAGTTTGAATTATTCAAAATTTTGGGTGTTACACTACCAAACATCCCATCCACACAACTCCAACTCTAAACAAAGCTAGCTCCAGCTGAAGTTGAGGAGTGGAGCATCAAAACCAGAAGTTGGAGCCATGCCAAACAGAGCCATATTACACATCAAAAGATGTAAGCTGAAAGTTAAGTGGCTATGTCTGTGAATAGGCCGTGTTTGGATTTCCTTCGATGGAGGAGTGGACACCTAGATTTGCGCATCAGCACGCTATCCCCCCCGGCACCTCCAAGTCGTGGTATCCTCCCCCATGATGTACCGCAGAGGAGCCGCACAACAGCCAAAGACCATGCAGCAATAGGTGTGGGAGGATAGAGGAAAGGGGATGGCTAAGGTGAGGAAGGCAGGGCCACTATGGTCATTGCTATGCTCAATTCACGCTAGCATGTGGTGATGAGCTCTAGACGTGAACACTGCAACGTCTCCTTCGAGACGACGAGAACTACAGTGGTCGGAATATTGCGATTCGCGACAAGTTTTAGCTGCGGCTCAACTGCATTTTACTTGCTCCTTCTCGCTGATTCTTTAAGCACCACTATCATCTTCAGCCACGTTTTGTGCGAGATAAAACGAGTCAAGTCAGTGTTTTCCACAGCAGTAGGATCTTGATGCCGCTCCACTCCAACCAAAAAAAAATGAAGCACATCATCAGATCAGTATATTCGATGTTGCTATCTGCGGAGTGCGGACTAATTCATCCCAACACCCAACTTGATTTGATCTTCAATTCCACCTTCCTCAGAATGTAGCGGCCGGCTTAGTTGACTTGGAAGTCTTGCTATAGTGAGACTTTCAATTACCGGTCACTGTTGTAGCAGTGGATGATACCAACAGCATTTGACGAAAGCCTAGTCAAGTCTCCTCAGGTGTAGCAATTGCGTACAGCTAGCCCATGGTACAGTCAAGTCTCCTCAGGTGTCGCAATTGCGAACAGCTTAGCCATGGTACTCGTAAATTAATTGATTTATTAATGGATGAAGACTTGACAGCAGCTGGAAGCTGCATAACAATCCTTTATGTATCTGCCTTGTGCCTCTTTGTAAGCCTATCATCGGCTCACGAAAGGACAAACCAGCTACGTACAGAAGAATGCATCACTGCTTGATGCGCTCTATTTTTTTAAAACGAAAAAAAAAATCCCAGATATCATGCATCTACAACATTTCTTCTCCCGGTCAGGTGGAGTATAATAGCGTTGGCATCATACAAAGTTTTGTATAATTTTTTTTCTTTTACAGTGGTTGCCTCCACCCCTGAGGAACAAGGCATTCTCCTTAACACATATTTTCCATGGCTCAGCTGTATCCCATGGTGCAAGAAGGGAGGCCACCAGGGCGAGGATGATTACACCCATGACTGCCGGGGAACAGGGTCTCAAGCTAGCAGGGAAGAACATGTACAATACAGTAAGGGAGCAACATACTATGGACATGGCTTTTAGGTTGGAGGTAACGAATGAAAAAGAAAATGGAAGTGATTGTGTGAATGATAATTATTTGTCACAATTAAATTTGCATATTAGCCTGTCCGGGCGAAGTCAGAAAAAATCTATGAGAGGACCATCCAATGATAGATGAATTATTAGGAGGTCTTGCTATAGTGAGACTTCCAATTACCGGTCACTGTCTACATAATTTTCTTTTTTGACAACGAAGTCCATATGATTGACCTCTTTGCTGGAGCAAAGACTAGGATTTTTCATATTGCAGCCAAAAAAATAAATAATTAATTAATTTATTAATGGATGAAGACTTGACAGCAGCTGGAAGCTGCATAACAATCTGTCACGCATTACTAGACTAGACAATCCTTTATGTATCTGCCTTGTGCCTCTTTGTAAGCCTATTATCGGCTCATACTGAGTTGCTATGGCTTCCATCGGCTGGGTGTTATTGCTCTTTCTTGCTCAGCTCCACACACTACTCTCCACCTCTATTGCCCACCGTGCTGATGGTGGTAACCTCACTCACCTCCCTGTCTCATTTTTGTGCCATCCAAACCAAGCTAAGGCGCTCCTCCAGCTGAAGAAGTCCTTCTCCTTCAGCAGATCCACCACCAGGCTTTCGTCATGGCGAAATGGTACCGACTGTTGTCTCTGGGAGGGTGTTGGCTGCGACCCTTCCTCTGGCCATGTCACCATTCTCGACCTCAACAACCGTCGCTTGTCAACTCATGGCTTGGACCCTGCACTCTTCAGCCTCATATCACTTCAGCGACTCGACCTTAGCATGAATGACATCAATGGAGACAACATCCGTTCTGCTGGTTTTGAGAGGTTCACTTTTTTAACCCACCTAAACCTTTCCAATTCAGGATTATATGGTCAGATACCTCCTAGCATCAGTAAACTAGTGAACCTTCTCTCATTGGATCTTTCAACATACAATACTGATTATTATTCTGGCGGTTTTTATGGTTCAAACTCTTATGATTATTATAACAATTTATGGGAATCAAGTTTTGATACCTTTGTGGCAAACCTCAGCAACTTAAGAGAGCTCTACCTTGACTCAGTGGATTTGTCTAATAGTGGAGAAGAGTGGGGCACATCTCTTGCTGCATATGTTCCTCAACTTCAGGTACTTAGTTTGGCTGATTGTCACCTGAGTGGTCCTATTCATAAAGCGTTCTCGAGACTCCATTCTCTTGTTGTGATCAACCTCCAAGAAACCTCCATTTATGCAAGTGCTGGTCCATTTCCAGAGTTCTTCATGGATTTTCCCAATTTAACCGTGCTTCAACTTTCTGGGATAAATCTTGAGGGGCGGTTACCCTCTAGACCCTTTCAATCGAAAAATCTAAGGGTCCTCGATTTGTCCTATAATATGAATCTCTCAGGCCATGTGCCAAACTTTTCTAATGCCAGCTCTTTAGAGACTTTGAGACTTGATAGGACCAACTTTGTATATGCCATACCAACGCCTTCTAGTAATTTCACGTCGTTGAAGGAGTTGGGCCTTAACAGGAATTTAATTTCTATGGATTTTCTCTCTGCATTTGGTAGACTTGAGTCTCTACACCAGTTGGACCTTGATTGTTTTTTGGATAATGAGTTGGACCACGATTTGGACTCAGGAAGCGACTTAGGTCCAATTTTCTCATGGATTGGCCAGCACAAAAACCTAACAAGTTTGGGACTCTTTGGATGTAACTTCTCTGGGGCAGTTGGAAACCTCACGGGCTTGCAAACACTTGAAATGCATGATTGCAACACATATGGCTCCATGCCATCTTCTATCGGCAACCTCACAAATTTGAGAAACTTGTATATATCATCTAGGTTTTCAGGACCAATGCCAGCTGCAATTGGTGAACTCACAAATTTGAGAAACTTGTATATCGAGGGTGCTAGGTTTTCAGGACCAATGCCAGCTGCAATTGGTGAACTCACAAATTTGAGAAACTTGTATATGAACAATCCTGGGTTTTCAGGACCAATGCCAGCTGCAATTGGTGAACTCACAAATTTGAGAAACTTGTATATCGAGGGTGCTGATTTTTCAGGACCAATGCCAGCTGCAATTGGTGAACTCACAAATTTGAGAAACATGTACCTCCAGCATTCTGGGTTTTCAGGTTCAATGCCGGCTCCAATTGGCAACCTCACTAACTTGGAAGCCATGGAAATTAGTGGTCGTCAGATTTCTGGGTTGATACCTAATGCAATTGGGCAGCTCAATAAGTTGAGATGGTTAGTTCTTCAAGATTGCAATTTTTCCGGAAGCATACCAAGCTCAATAGTTAATTTGACCCAGCTAACAATGCTGGATCTTTCTTTTAATTCTCTCAACGGTACGTAACAATACCCCTACCCACACACACACATATTTGCGATTGCAAAATGCTGTATTATCCATTCTGTGCTATTTAGTTAAAAAAAAACATAGCCCTACGCCCGACATGCCACTAGTGACAAGTTAAACCGTGACAGATGTGTGAGGTGGCCGGCGCCTCTGCTCCCTCCTTGACCAAACTACACCTGCTGGAGGGGCATGAGTCTGCTTGCTCTGGAGAAGCTAGTCAGCCGTACCCGCGCATAAAAAAGTTAGGTATATGTAGCTAGCAAATTTCTAGCTGTCACACATCATACAATTTCTCACACAAAATATGCAAATGTGCAGTATATAGGATTTGAACCAAGATTGCTCTTGTCACACCCGGTTTATTTTAATTAACAAAATATATGTAAAGGATACTTTAGAAACAAAAATAACCTATGTTGGAATTAATGCAAATTATACTTTATTTAAAAAACAGAGGTAAAACCTAATCAAGATTTATTCATAAATGTTCATGTATAAATTATACCCGTTACACACTAAACTTTAGAAAGATGAACACATCTAATCAAATTAATACATCTGTCATGTTGGGCTAAACAAAGTTTATTTAGAAAACACATTCATATTGACATTGGTCATTTTATCAATCATTTAAACATTTAACGTTTAGAAAAGCCAAACTATGTGAAACATCTAAACGTATACTTTATGATTCAAGTGGATCAAATTGTTATTGAAAACATAATCATGTTGGTATTAATCAAGCTAATATTTATTTATAAAAGCCAGTGTAAAAGCCTAATCAACTTTTATTTGGAAAAGTTGACTCAATGTTGAATATTAAAATAATTAACATTAGTTTATGAAAAACCGAGGTGTAGCTCTACTTTGCTTTTATTTAGAAAAATATATGAAGTAAGCATTAATCGAATTAACATTGATTATAAAAAGAGGTGTATAACTCTATGTAGATTTTAATTAAGGAAGACATGTTTAACAGGCATCAATAAATTAATATTAAATTTATTTTCAAAAACATGCATGATGGAAACCATCATTACTAACGTGTAATTTATGTTATCATCAACCTAACACAATAAGAACGAGGTTAAACGGAGCTAAAACAAAGGATCGATGAAACAAGCTGCAGGGGTCTAATCGTGATTAACCCTAGACAATAGGGGCTAGCAGAGAAGATTTGCAAGACACATCAAAGAGTGCTCGCGAAATTGATAAGGCTCGAGGTTAGATCTGATAAAGATTACAACTTGGTTTGATTGCAAGGATCAGATAAAGTCCATGGGGTTCACGGTACAAGGAGCAAGACATAGGAAAACTTGTAAACATTACAAGATCTCCAAGGGGCCTAATCACAAAAGCTCAAAGAGCTTCTAATGGCCATGGTGGCTGGCTTCTGACCAGCGGGATTGGGGGCAGTCCGGTCGCGAGGACGGGGATTGGAAGAGGAGGTCGAGGGGACTCTATGGAGGTGCTCACCAGCGGCGGGGTGGACAGATTCCAGTTGGAATTTTGGCTGGCAGCGGACAACAGACGGCGGCCGGATTGGCGTTGCGAGGCGAGGCAGTGTTGCTCCAGTGGCCTTTTTGGTGTAGTGGATGCCTTGGTTGGAGGCGGCCTGTCGTGGCGCAACTCTGGGAGGTGGCGGCTTGGTCTTGGGACGCCGGGGTCTGGCAGATCGAGGTGGCGGCGCAGCTCGGCTCCGGCGGTTGGCAGCGCTTGCGCGAGCAAGGGCGAGGCGCAGCACATGCACGAGTTGGGGCAGCATGGCAAGCAGGGGATGCGGCTTCGCTATTTATGGGGGCAGGGGTGGAGCCGTGGCATGCACACCCAAGTTAGTTGGGGAGGCGGTGGTGCCATACTGTGTCCGGCATGGACACCAAGAGCTGCAGGGCTCAGATGGGCCTGGCAGGCCGGCTGCTGGGCTAGAGCAGGTCGGTCCCATGAGCCCAACCTCAAGAAAAGGGGATTTCTTTCTATTTCATTTTTAGAGATGTTTCCCGTGCAAAGATAAATCTAGAAAATTCTAGATAAATCAATGAAACCACAAAAAGTACTCTAAAAAGCTAAAATCCTAGGAAAATTTATAGAGATAGTTTGGGACACGATGAATCCAAATAAAATACTTGGAACTCAAGAAAGGGATTCTAGGGCCTTATAATAAAAATATTTAGCTCTACGAAAATGACAATAGATCCTAGAAAAATTTGGAAAATTCTTAGAAGAACCTAAATGTTATAGAAACACATTTTTAAAATGTCTGCACTCATGAAACACCAAGATGCCTCGGCATGAATGCAACACACAAAGAACTAATTTATTTAATTTAGAAAAAATAACCAATCATTTTCCTATACTAAATTTCCTCTCAAGAAAATAAATGTTGAAAAAAATTAAAATTATTGAAAATTATTGTTTAATTATTATTTCTAGTCATATCCTGAAATCCAAAAAATTCATGGTACGACACGTCTCTTCACGCGTAGTTTTCTCTTTACGAAACACATATTAACTATATAAGGGATTCTTTTGATTTCACTTCTCTGAATATTGTACTATGCATTTGACACTCTAACGATCATAAATTTGAAAAAAAATATCAATTACAAATTTTTAGATCTCGTCATGCACTACAACTTTTTTGAAGAGCACATCTCCTTCCAAGGCCATTTTGGAAATCATAATTTATTTTTAAAAATAAATATAAGAAATGGTGATGAATTTTATTTGGGCTTGTAAATAGTCTTACATGAAAAGGTTATGAACTATGAAATTTTAGATGTCATCGAGCTCTATAGTTATGCTAGTAAATTTGTCTTCATTCTTCTTCATTTAAAAAAGAATATTATTTTTCTTTAAAATTGGTTGTTTACAATTTTAGAGGCAGTTGCTTATTAGGCCTGCCTCTAGAAGTCAATTTCTAGTAGTAGCAGCTTAGGTGGTGTGCCTTCCAAATTGATTTTCAGACAGTTACTTAATTATGTGGCCCACCTCTATAAATACTTGTATTTTTGGAACCCTTGCTAGAGACGGTTGTTATTAAGCACCGTTGTAAAAAAAAATAGAATGATCGTATGCACAAATGATTTTTAAAGTAGTGCTAGAGTGAAACAATAAAGAAAACTAATTGAATAAATTATTCTTACTAGCAAACAAAATATACAAAAAATTGTTACTAAAAATAAAAAATAAAAGAAGCATAAAAGATAATAAAAACGGAAACAATAAAATAAATGAAAAGTTAGAATTTCCTAGTAGAAAAGGAAAACAGAAAAGAAAACGAAACAAATAATAGAAACAAATAATAAATATAAAGGAAATAAAATAATATGCAGAATAATATAAAAGGAAATAATTAAAGAAAAGGACAAGAGAATGTAAAACCCAAAAGAATGAAGAAAGGGAAAAAAATAGAACATGGATGTTAGTTTGGTCACAACTAAACCTAACTTGGGCTAAAATTAAGTCATATTGGGCTGCTTGTGCTCCCCCCACCGCGTGCGCAGTCGCACGCCAACTTGAGGATCCCTTAGAGCATCTTCACCAGTTTTCCAATCAATTTTTCCTAATAACAAGGTAATGGAAATGTCCCAATATTTCTTTTATGGTTATTGGAAAAGTTGTTTTTGCAGTTCCCCAATAATCACAATCCAAACTACCATATTGAGATACTCTTTTTTTAGGATAAGTTAGGGTGGATTATTAGTTTTTCCTAATAACTATTGTGAAATGGAAAAAAGTAAAAAAAATCTGCTGGAACACTATTTTTTGTTAACCCTCCCAATATGGTAGTTGGATTGAGGAGTAAGGATCTCCTAACATGCTCTTAATTTGTAAAGGCATGTAACAGGTCAAGGGCATCCCTCCACCATAATATATTGCTGCAAATCAAGCAGGCTAGCCTGCGAACCCACTTATAGTCTATGCTACAGTTGCCAACATGATTCAGCCCTATATCTGGGTTAGCCTGTTTGCATCCCTAAGCGTCAGTGCTCCACACCGTGGGCCTTGCAAGCTCCAACTGCGCCCTCCTCTGCTCAGAGTAGGTGCAAGCTTGCCACTGACGCATGTGTGCACGTCTCATGCTCCTAGTAGTCATCTTGAGTTGCAATTATCCCCTAAAAGAAATATAGTTGCATTAAGGCCTCTACTATGTCGAGTGACTCTAGGAAAAAAAGTCGAGGCCCATGTGAGAAAAGTTGGTATCTGTTTTATTCTGTCACAGTGCTGCTCCTGGTTTCAACTTGGCCACTTGGGGGAGTGATTGATGCCCAAACCTCCTCTCTCCATTTCAAGCAATACTCCAAGCACACGTTGTGTGAAGGGCCTAACGAACCCACAAGCCTAACCCTGTTGCAAAATCCTCCCTTAAGGTTCCTTCTTGATGCAACAACCACACATGTCACTTCTATATGAGCTTGAGTGTTCATTTGACAGGGTAGGAAGGACAATGGAAATCTTAAATGGTATTAGGGCTCATAAAGCTTCTCATTTGCTCTAGTTTACTCTAAAAGAATTTCATTGGCGTAGTTGACACGATATACTTCTCTAACCCGGCCCTCTTATACAAAAGCTGGCAGCTTATATAGATCATTGCAAGAGCTTAAACACAACAAATGAGTTTGACACTGTGTCAAGAACTTTGGGGGAGGATTTTGCAGCGTAATGAGTAAAAATATGCATGTATTAAAAAGTTAAACAAGTTCTTGAAAAGAAATCTACAATGCTATTTTTATAAATTTATTAATTCTTGTAAACTCGAGTCTACTTATTCGTGTCAATGTCAATTCGACATTTCAACTTAACTCCAAACATTATCTAATCATAATTTAAAATAATTTAATGGTCAGATGTCATGCAAAGAGTAAAAGATGTCGAATTAAACTGAAGAAACATATATAATTACTCATGGATTTAATTTCAGATATTAACAAATTTTGATGTTAGGATTGGGATTCTATATAAGTGATCTTACCAATTCTTTTTGATGGTACAGGACTATACACCGGGTATCATAAATCATAATACCATAAAATTATGATCCATGATGGGTCCGGATCATTTCAGCTTCATGGGTCCTAGGATTATGAAATTCTATGGCCCGTAGGTGCACTAAATTCTTCCGGTAGTCCTTAAACTTGCACACACTAATCTCACCCATCCCACTATTAGCAAATTAATGTGTTGAACCAGCATGAAACCATTGCCTAACACGTGGCACAACAAAGACGAGGGGGCTGGGGAAAGTAATTTGCAACAAGTGCAAGGGTCGGCGAGGTTACCACACAAGTTTTGGCCATTTATTTTGAGACTACTAATGCAATTTTCTCAAAATAAAATAAATAAACTTGGGATATATATTTCTATGGTACGATATCATCTTTTACTTTTCTCGAGAAAGGGTCAAGTATTCATGTTCTGAACAAAATAGGAGGTAGCATCTTCTAATTTCAATTTGTAGAAGGGGAAACACTTTCTAACTTAATGTTTTCTATTGTCCTTCCAGGGGAGATTCCACCATCTATTTTCAGTCTTCCTATATTAAATCGCCTTGATCTCTCTTTCAACCAGCTTTCTGGCCCTATACAAGGCTTTGACAAGGCAGGTCCACAGTTGGAGACCGTGAGGTTCAAGAACAATGAATTGTCAGGTTTTATTCCCAAAGCCATCTTTCAACTAACAAGTTTAGTATGTATAGATGTTAGCTCAAACAACTTGATAGGTTCCGTGGACCTTGCACATTTTCGGAGATTAAATTACCTCACTGTTTTGCATCTTTCCTACAATAAGTTGCATGTCATGGCCTCAGAAGATAATAATCCAGTGGAAACCAGCTATTTGGATGGACTACATGAATTAGGGCTCGCATCTTGCAAGATAACTCAACTTCCAAGATTTTTGAGGCATGTTGACCGTATATGGTATTTGGATCTTTCATGTAATAAAATCAGTGGGGATATACCAAATTGGATCTGGGAGACGAGGGGATCTCATTTGAATCTTTCACATAACATGTTCACGGGCATGCAACTTAATTCGGATGCTGTCCCCTTCAATACACCAATGGAAGTGCTTGATCTTAGTTTCAATAGACTTTCAGGGATGATCCCTATGCCAAAATTATCAGGACAAGTCTTGGATTATTCCAACAACATGTTCTCTTCCCTTCTGCCAAACTGGACCACCTATCTTCGGGACACCATTTATCTCAGCATGTCCAAAAATAATATACACGGCCATGTATCTCCCTCAATTTGCAATGCCACAGAGCTGGATGTCCTTGATCTATCATATAACTACTTTAATGGCCCGATTCCACCTTGTTTTATAGAAAATACCCCCTTAAGTTTTTTAAATTTGAGGGAGAATCACTTGAAAGGGATGCTGCCTTCCAATATAACAACAAGATGTAATTTACAGACGATAGATTTACATGGCAATAAGATCGAAGGGAGGCTTCCTAGGGGCCTTTCTAACTGTACAGACTTGGAGGTTATAGACTTTGGAAGCAACAAAATAGCTGATGCTTTTCCTTCTTGGTTGAGGGGGCTTCCCAATCTTTCTGTACTCGTCCTGAGATCAAACCAAATGTATGGCACCATAGGTGATATTGTTGGGGACACAAAATGTGAGGAATGTTTCCCTAGCTTGCAAATTATCGATCTTGCCTCAAACAACTTCTCTGGTACTTTGAGGCCACAATGGTTCGAGCAGTTAAAGTCAATGATGGCAGAGTTTAATAGTTCTGGGAAACCTCTCGGAACTCTAGACACTATAACTATCAATAACGGAGAACATTTATATCAATATTCTGTTGAGATCATGTACAAGGGGGCAGATATGCCATTTGGAAGGATGCTGACTACCGTAACAGCAATTGACTTCTCAAAAAATAGTTTGGAGGGTACTATTCCTGAAACATTTGGAAGCCTTGTATCACTACGCGTACTGAGTCTGTCACACAATGCCTTCACTGGAAAAATTCCAGCCCAACTTGGAAGCATGACTGATTTGGAGTCACTAGACCTGTCCTGCAACCAACTCTCAGGGGACATTCCACAAGAGCTAACTGATCTCACCTTTCTTGGCTCCCTAAACTTGTCATACAATCACTTGGTGGGGAAGATACCGCAGTCACGTCAGTTCTCTACATTTGACAGCAGCTCATTTGAAGGGAATGCTGGATTGTGTGGGCTGCAATTGCCAAAATTTCCTTGTGGTAGTTCACCTCACTCTCCAGGTGTGGCACATGGGGACAAGTCATCTCGTCATATTGATGTGGTTTTGTTTCTCTTCGTTGGGCTTGGCTTCGGCGTTGGCTTTGCAGCTGCTATTGTGGTCAAATGGGACCGGTTTGGCAGATCTTTCTATTGCAAGTGCAAGAGTCTCGCGTACTTGATCACCACTAGAAGGTGATATTTTTTTTCTCTGCAAATACAGCATTATACTTTCCTGGAAGCTAAGGGAGCTATGATGAGGCACTAAGGTTTATTGCACTGTACCTAGCTTCTGTTGTATTTCTAAGCCTATTTCCATAGTCATTACTTCGGTATTGTACTTATATGTTAATCTTCCTTTCGGTACATCAAGAGTGCAGTGCTAAAGTATCTGGCCTTGCACGAAATCTGAAACTTAATTATGAAATGCGAGCTAACTTGTGTAGCTGGCCTTACACAAGTTTTTTTTTATACTGACACAAGTATTGTGCTCTGTTGTTCAATGTAAGGTGGGACACAAGTATTCCCTGCCCCCACCCAAGCAGCCGCTTCCTTTTTAATTTTTGCCATCAAGGAAATCAAGGAGGACTCACACAGTCCGAGAAAAATGTAGAGTTTCGTTTTAACCAAATTTCCCAGACGTTGAGGCTTCGTATCGCATTTCTCGGGGTACGAGGTGGAGCAGTTATGTTTGTAATATTCCATAATTTTGTAATATTTATTTAAGTGAAATTTCCAAAAATTCAAAACTTTTGTTTGAATTTTGTGCTTGTTTGAAAATGGTAGTCAAATTCTCTTCTCATCCCAAAATTCCATTTCAAAACTTGTGTGGAATGATTTGGATCTTTTTAGATTTTATTTGGATCTCGTCTAACCCTCTACCCAACCAGGCTGGCCGCAGCCAACCGGCGTGATCCTCTCACGCCTCACCCTCACCCGCCTTCGCCCCGACCCAGCCAGCCTGGCCTGCTCCGCCGCCTCGCCTGCGCAGCCTGGTGATCAGCCCAGCAGGCCTCCTAACCGGCCAGCTGGCCCAGCCCGCACATTGCTGCCCGCGCCCCGCTCTCCCTCTCTTTCTCTCTCGCCGCCGCGCTGGACCCGCCCATCAGGTGCCCTTGTTCCTCTTCCTTCTTCCTCCAGCCGTACCGCTCACGCGCGCCTCCCCGTCCGTGCTGGCACACACTCCCACATGGGAGCGCGCACCCGTGACCTCGCCCGCGCCCTTGCTTTTGCGCTAGCGACCTCGAATGGCCGCCACACCACCCGTACCGTGCGCTGCCGCATCCCGGCTGTCCACGTCGCCAGCGCCACGCCCCCAAACCCAAGCGCGCCGCCGCACCCTCCCTTCGGAACCCTAGCCGCCTCTCCGCTATAAGTAGAGGCACCCGGGGCCTCTTGTTGCCATCCACCCAGGGCTTCACCCTTGCGCCGCCAGCCACCCGAGTGAGAGAAGGGGGAAGGAGCAGAAGAGGAGGGAGGAGGAGGAGAAGAGGAGGAAAGGGAAGAAGGAGGTGAAGTAGAGGAGAAGAAGAAGAAGAGGGGCCATCTGAGGGAGGAGCCAGAGCTGTCGACCGCCGCCCGACAGTGCCCGCCTTCGCCATCTCCCCGCAGTGAGCCTCGCTACCCCTCTCTTTCCTCTTGTTTCCTTGTCATATGACCTTCGAGCCGCCATAGGAGCGCCACTGCTCACCTCGCCGCTAGCCACTGTGGGCCTAGGACACCGGGACCCTGCATGTCACCGCGGTCGTGCCGTGGTCGGGGACTGCCCCATGCCCATGCGCACGCACAGCTGGCGCGCTGCACCACGACGTCATAGGCGCAGTCACCGCCACGCCCCGCCACGCCACGTCGCCACAAATCAGGCCTACGCCACACCCGTGGCCACATGCGGGTGGCACACAGGATCCAGTTGACACACCGGATCCTGACCAGCTGGGGACGGCCACGTGGCAGTGCCATGTCGACTAGATGGCCACGTGGCTGCCACGTGGAGTCACGAGGCGATGACGTGTCCGAGGCCCAAGCCCACTGGTGGCCCATTGGCAGGGCCCACTGACCTGTGGGGCCACTGCTGATCGGTGGGACCCAGTTGACAGTCAACGTTGACCAGGTCATCGTTGACTGACCGGGTCAACGTTGACCGTTACCGGTCTGACATTAGCAGACATGTGGCACACTCTCGTGCTGCCATGTGGCAAAACCAGGCACTGACACGTGTCACCATAATAATAATTTTTTTCTGAAATTATTTAAACGATTAAATAAATCCTTTAATATTTAAGAATTCATAACTAATTCATTTTTACTCTGAAAAATATGAAACCATTTGCATTAAATTCATAAAATCAAGCCCGTGTTGTTTGTAACTAGTTTGGTATTATTTGGATCTTCTAAATTTAGCATTCTTGGAATTTTTGCCTAGATGTAATGCCGTTTAATTTACTTTACATCGTATCTCGTTCTGTTCAGACCCGAGCTACGACCCGAAAGACCCTCAAGACTCCGACTACGTTGAGGAAGATCCAAACGACTACGGGCAAGCCAATGTATAGTTGCTAGTGCTTTATATCACTTCCAATCATATAGATCCTGTGCATGCTTAGTTGTTAGCGCTTTATTTATGATGCTTAATGATGTTGGATTGTATAGCTAATGTTTTTAGCCATGCCTTGATAATTTTTTATCATGTTTTCCTTCTTACCTACTTTTGTGGACTAGCTACAGACCCCTAGCTAGTCCACCGCTCATATATCCATATACATGCTTTTGAGTTATGGATGGGCGTGCCATGGTTTTGGTGATAGGATTTCTTAAACACTCTCATGTGAGTTTTGGGTAAGTGTGACTCCTTGATGTATTTTGGTAGGAGCGAGCCATGGTTGGTACTGAGGAGTGCCTTGCCGAGAGAGAGCATTATGGACTCTCTCTCTACCCCATACTTGTGGCGGGTACCTTGTTTGTTACTGAGGAGCAGGTGGCATACTTGTACGTTGCAGGTGCTTCAGCACATACTTGTGGAGTAGAGTGCTCGCTCTCAGCCGCTTAAGGATCGAGTCATTTACCACCAGCCACAACTGCTATTTTACGTACATACCGCTCACTTACGTTATGGGCGAGGTTCGGTCTGAGACTATTGGTGGATAGTGCTTAGCCTGTAGGCGGATTGGAGGATCGTGTAAGGAGTTCGAGGTGTTGGCCTGCTCTGACCAGACTGCACCCCGGCGTGGGTAGATTTCACAGCTTCGAGGTCCTCACTGGTGACGGCATGCCCTGCAGCTGAGGAAGGTTCCAGACTTGAGGAAACAAGAGAGAGCTATCCACCTACTAGAGCTCCGGCTGTTAGGTGGGGTTTGGACGGATCACTACCGTTCAAGCTCCATCCATGCAGGTACAGTTGTACAACCTCTGCAGAGTGTATAAAGCTATAGCTAAAGTCCATATCCACTAGTTATGGACAGTGCTATTGACTACCGCTACCTCTGACTAGACTTTGCTTATTCTTCTACCTCCCCTTTTTGAGATAGGCTGGAGTTTGCCATTGAGATGTGAGGGAAGGGAGCTCTCACATCGACTAGTGTGTTGGATGCTGGACCCATGGGCGAAGGATCTGGTGATTTGTGCCAACTTCCTTATTTGAGGTGTTGACCTCGAAGATGGTAATGCTTTGCTGCTTCCTTGATTGATGCTGCTGTTGCATACACCTCTACAACCATATATAGGTTTTACTCATGCATATAGTATAATTCCCCCATTTCCTTAGCTTGCTCCTTTTGGGAGTTGACATGGCCTACCCGCTTCTCGAGTAGATGGTGGCTTTTTAGGGTCGGAGCCCGACTACGACTTCGACAATGATGGATAGGAAGACTAGGGATGGTCCTTCGCTCGAGTCGCCTCTGGAGATGGAGTTCGCCGTAGCTTACGCTTTCGCTGCATAGATATTTTACCTTTCTGATTCAATCCTGATGGACATGTTCTGGCATGTACCGAAGAGATGTACTTGTTACTTATGATATTTATGATATGGTACTATGTTGTTGCTTTATATTTCTATGTTGGTATGAATTTGTACTATCTGAGACATGGATTCGCACGTGATAGCCTCCTAGAACTATCACGGAGGTGCGTAGGCTTGAATTCTCAGAAATGAAAATTCAGGTCCATTTCAATGTTGGTCCACCATTCCAAGGTATTGTAGCTTTGTTCCCATTCCAGTGGGTGTAGTACTGGCTGCTTTGTCTAAATAGCCACGAGGACTCCAAATTTTCCTAGTGAATCTGCACTTGGCCAGCAGGTGAAGAGAGAATTCCATTATCTGTTTATAGAGGGGGCAAGCTGGGCTATGAGGCCATCCTCTTTGAGCAAGCCGATCCAAAGTCCAAGCATGGTTATGAAGGATTAATCACACGAAGAATTTGCATTTAGGAGAGGGGCAAGAAGTCCAGATTGCGCAGATTTGTGTTTTTTTGGTGAAGTTAATGAATTGCACTCTATAGGCTGAAGCCATCGTGTACCCGCCAGTGTGAGAAAATTTCCATATCATGCTGCGGACAGAGTTGTTATCTGTTACTATAGATTGAGGAGAATTAATAGATAGCAAAGCAGCGCAGCAAGTGTCAGTACGATGGAATCTGGAATCCGGCTTGACTAGGTGACGCTGAACTCGTGTATCATTCATCCCGTTCATGAGTGTACTTTTCTAAGAACACCCTTGCCTTTCCCTCCCTGCCTTCCTTTTCCACAAATTCAAGCACTTTGATAATTATTTGGAATTTAACTAAACTTCTAAGAGATTTATAGTGAGACTCTAGGTCTTTGAAGACATTGTTCTTGATTCAATCCTGTCCCGATACTAAGTAACCCACAGCCTAAGGCCTTACTAACTTCTTTGAGATTGATATCTCAAATCATGTCCCTTCTCTTTGAAGATCCACCAACCACATTCAATAAGATAGAGATATTGTTAAAAAATTCAGCAATGCCTGTATGCTTTCTAGCAACAGCTACAACCACTAATTGAAGTTAATGGGCAAAGCAACGGAGATAATATGCACTACTATTTTCTCTCATGATCAAAGATTTTAAGCCATTGAACTCACCTTGCGTATTGCTAGCACCAACAAAGCTCTCGTTCACAAATCCACATTTATCAACATATCTTAACACCACTGCCAATTGCTCTTTGAAAGAGACATCTCTAGACTCATCAACTAGCAAGCAAAATACATCTTTCCCAATGTCTCCAAGGATAGAATGTAAAATATCATCTGCAAAACAGTTGATGATGTCTTTCCGTATGTCAGCAGATACCAAAATACTATTATATGCAGCATCAATTGTCAATGCCTTGGCTAAAGCTGCATCATGTTGAGCTAAGCAATCATAAACTTCCCTGTAGTTCCCTTTGTTTAAGGATGTCTTTGATTCATCATGCCCCCGGAAAGGTAGTCCTTGCTTGAGTAGCAATCTGATAGTATCAATTGCATCATTAAGTCGAACAAAATATGCATTCTTAGAACTCTCAAGCTGTTCATGTAACTTAACATCAATGTGCTATTCTCTTTTCAACATATCATCACATTTTTTTCGTTGCTACATTGTGATAGCTGTCAACACTGCCAACATGCTCCTTTAATCTTTCTTTATTATACCAATTATTCCAACCATCTAAAATAAATGACTTGTACCCAGCCTCCTTCTTAGTGGGGTCTCTAAACAAGAAACAGGTAAAACAGTAGGCTCTATCGGTAGACTCACTGTACTCAAGCCAGTTTCCAAATTCATCAAACCATTCAAGATTAAACCTTCAATTTTTATCCCCAATCCGAGTAGATGAAAAATTAAGAGTGCGAGCTGACAAGGCTCATTTGCCAAGTACATTCTTCTTACCGATTCTCTAAGATTAGGGTGACAAGAACGTATTTCTTCTCTTTTACCAGGATGAAGTTGGATCTCCTCCTCCCAATCGATATCTTCTGGAGCTGGTGGTATTGGATTAACATTAATATTGTTGTTTTGCTGATGAGAATTACCAAAAATTGTTAGCATCATCTGGCGCTTTTCTTTTTAACCATCTTTCCATAAACACACATATAACACATTTTTTTAAAATGTCAGTTACATTAATGCTTCTCATGTTCATCTGTTCAAGAATCAAGGGAAGAAAAATAAATGATTAATTGACCAAACACCCATAAACTTACTTGACATGATTTTTGTTTATTTCTTGAGTCTCAAATCTCAATGAATCCTTCCTAAGTTCCTTCTCCTTTGCCCTTTCATTGCAATTTGTAGAAGTAAAACCCCAATTGCAAACCCTAACCCTACAATTCAATTGAATATAGGAGAATAAGTAACCATGAAATTGAAACACTAACGGATTACTTCAAAGAAGCTGATTGGCACAAAAGCACATGTGAGAAAAATAATTGTGTACCATTCGAGTGGAGTGGGCTTGAGCAAAAGGGGAGGCTAGAAGAATGTGCAGTGCAACAATGGAGAGAAACAAAAAAATAGGAGTTGATGATGATCGCTTAAGGTTGGGGGTGCTGATTCCGGCGAGGAGACGTACCGCAGCGACTGGAGATGGTGCGACACGGCGACGCGCGAGTGCCGCCTCCCTCTCTTCCGCCGCCTTTCTACGATGAGTTCTCACGTTTGGGCGAGCGAGCGGGCTTCGCGGACGATTGTTTCGTGTTCTCCGTGAGGACTTGTCACGTGCAACGCACGCGGGCGGATGCGGCAGGCCCGCAGCTGCATGCACCTATAGTGCATCGTGGGCTTGATGGGTTGCTGAAAGCTGGCCTATGCTAACTGCTGGGCTGCAGGTTGTTGGTGGGCCAGACAGTGGTGCACGAAATTGGAGGTTAGGGAGTGCACAAGTGGTAAAAATTAGTTACTAATCACTCGGCTAGCCCAATGTAGCTTTGCCCCTGCTTTTCTTGTCCACTGTGCTGTTGCAAACCGAAGAAGCCATTGACGACCTCTGTCTTGTGATGGAGAGGTTTGGAGCTGGACAGCCAGCAGGTGCCAGGTGTACTGGTGGGTAAGCCTGGCGCCGATGGGTGTTGCCGGAAAGCATGGATCCCTGTCCTGTGCTGTACAGTGCACGGTCAGGCTCGCGAACGCTTGCTTGCTGTCCGCGGGCGACCGTTTCAAGCTGCTGGGGGAGAAATGCTTTTGAGTAGCCGTCTTCTTCGCAGCCAAGGCACGAGGCCTCATCAGTTTGCAGCCAACAAAACCACCACCGAGGAGGCCCCGGAACTTGCACTCGGCCCAACCGGCCCAAGATACAACACAAGCCGCACCCGGTTGCCAGGTCCATTCCTTCACAGCTCACGCCTTTTGGCCTTTCCTCTCCTAAACCTACCAGTCTTGCACTCGCCGGCCGCCGGCGGCAGGCAGGAAGAGATGGTGGTCCACGCCCGCAGCCGCAACGAGCCCCTGCGATCCTAGCTTATCCCGATGAATAATGGATCTCTTAGTTACTCCGCCGGCCTCAAGACAGCTCGATCAAGTTCGATGGAACCCAAGACAGGACCGATCGAAGAAACCAACGCCGGAGGGATCATCGATGAAACCGAAGCAAATCTGCAAATGCAATACCGATTGCCCAGATCGGCAGGGCATGCAACCATGTAGCTAGATATATCCAGCGCCATTCCACGTTGGGTGCACACGCAATTTGATCCTACACCTCTCTGCCCGATCTCTCTTACGATCCCTCCGGTGAAAATCACCAGTCCGGTGTTGGGAGGGCGAAGGCCAGTAATCGGTGGCACCATCATCAGGTAATCGCTCCCTTCTGCCCCTGTGCCAAGCAGGAGGAAGAGGAGGAGGAGCACCATCATCACGACTTCACGAGCAGCTCCACCAACGCACCAAGATCTAGGAGCGCGCGCGACCATGGACACCGTGCAAGGCATCCTGTCATTCGGGATGAGCATGAGCCAAGCGCCGACCCAGCTGGAAAACGAGCTGGACCAACTCAAGACCAAGCTGCTCATCAGTCGCAGCGAGTGGGGCATGGTGGAGGCCCATCTCTTGCAGCACAAGTACACCACCTACGACGCCGAGGACCTCCACCGAGAGTTCGAGGACCAGGCGCTGCGGCACAAGATTGAGGACGCCAGCCGGAGCAGGGCAGGTCAACTCGTGTCATCATCCTCTCTGAATATTGCCAAACATCTCGTCCATGCTAGCAGTAAAAAGGATAAGGGACACCAAAGATCAGCTCCACAAGGTTATGGCTGAAGTTAAAGAAGTGCTATGCTTGATTGGTCTTGATCGTGTTCAGCCAGTGCAGGTCATGCATGCCAACAACGAATGAACTCATCACCGCGTGACACGGAAAGGGATCAAGTGATGGAGATGCTGGGTGTGACTCTGACGATTGATCGTGCTGCCGAAATTAATCAGGTGATCTCACAAATGGGCATGCCACTCACTATGGGCAGTACATCTGCAGGGTCTAAAGGAAAAGGCACAGAAGCAGCAAGTCATGACGCCATCGCATCTACATCCAAAGCCAAGCGACTTAACTTTGACAGTAACAGCAGTGCAGGGCTTGCTGAGACTGCTAACTGTGGCAATGTTTCTGTCTTGCCAATTTTTGGCATTGGCGGGATGGGGAAGACCACCCTGGCTCAGCTCATCGACAGTGATGAAAGAGTGAAGGCCACTTTACTGTAAGGATACGGGTCTGTGTTTCGGACCTGTTTGACATTGAAAGGATGAAAAAGGAGATCATCATCCAGCCAAACTTCGACTTGTCTTGTGGTTTGGGTGTTCTTGAAGCAGATCTGTGGCACATGCTGAAGATCCAAAAGTTCCTTTTGGTGCTGGATGATATTTGGGAAATTACCACAATGGGAGTCTTTTTATGCACCGTTGAAGAATGGACTTGAAGGTAGCATGATCTTAGTGACTACAAGACACAAAAACATTGCTCAGAATGTCACCGCATGGTCCAAATGCAGTTGTAAGCCTCTCCAGCTCGAAGGATTGCCCGCTGGTGTATTTTGGGAATTTTTCAAGAAATGTGCGTTTGGTAAAGAGTGCCCAGAGTCATATCCTCGCTTACAAGAGATTGGTCAGAGCATTTCCTCTAAGTTGCATGGTACTCCTTTGGCTGCCAAAACTCTCGGACGCTTGTTGAATAGTAATCTGACTGAGCAACATTGGAGGACTATCAAGGACAGTGAATTATGGGAGCAAGAACAAAAACATAGCGACATATTACCAGCACTTCGACTGAGCTACTTGTACCTCCCAACTGAACTTAGGAGATGCTTTGCATTTTGCTCCATATTTCCGAAAGATTATAGCTTCAAAAGACATGAGATCGTTGACATTTGGGTGGCAGAGGGCTTTGTTTCACCACAAGTGAGCAAGCGTCTTGAAGATGTCGGGATGAAGTATTTGGATGATTTGAGAGGCAGGTGTCTTTTCCAAACTGATCCAAAGTTCCCTAATCAAGATAAATACGTAATGCATGACCTGATCCATGATACTGCGCAGTATGTTTCTATCCATGAATGTTTCTCGATGAAAGATTTGAGCGGAATGACAAATAAACCTCGCCACATGTCAATCGAGGTGGATGGTACGTAAGTCCTTGGGCACAATGACAAACATTCAAAATTTGAACAAACTGCGTTCACTTAGGTTTGGTACCGAATTGGATGTTGAGATCACCTGGTTCAGTCAGCTTTCTAACATCCTGTTTTTGAGCCTAAAAGGTTGCAAGCTGAAAAGTCTACCCCAAAGCATATGTGGGTTGAATAGCCTCCGATATCTTGATATATCCTACAGCAATATAAATGAAGTGCCATCGAAATTCTGGTGCCTTAACAGCCTACAAGTTGTTGTTGCATTTGGTTCATGTCTGAGAACAATTCGTCAGGATGTAACAAAGCTAATCAACTTGCGTCAACTAGCACTTCCAGTAAAAGCCTCTATTGACTTATTAAAGGAACTTGAGATATTTCACAGTCGAAGCACGGAGGGGGGCAATTGGTGAGCTGAAGGGCATGAATCAGCTTAGCGGAATGCTATGCATTAATTCTATTCATACTGTGAGGAGCAAGGAACAGGCTGCTGAGGCTAGACTCGTTGACAAGAAATACCTCAAGGAAATAGAGCTGAACTGGCGAACTAATCCCAGAGTTTTCGAGCCGACACCACGTGAGAATGAAGTGATCGATGGCTTGTGCCCTCATGAGAGAATTGAATGTCCATGGCTTTTGGGGTGATAGCTTACCAAGTTGGTTTAATCCAAAAGACCTACAAAACTTAAGCTTCCTTTTTAATTTTTGCCACCAAGGAAATCAAGGATGACTCACACAGTCCGAAAAATCTAGAGTTTCGTTCTGACCAAATTTCCCAGATGTCGAGGAGTGTTAAGCTTCGTATCGCTTTTCTCGGGGTACGAGGTGAAGTGGTTATGTTTGTAATATTCCAGAATTTTGTAATATTTATTTAAGTAAAATTTCCAAAAATTTAAAACTTTTGTTTGAATTGTGTGCTTGTTTGAAAATGGTAGTCAAATTCTCTTCTCGTCCCAAAATTCCATTTCAAAACTTGTGTGGAATGATTTGGATCTTTTTAGATTTTATTTGGATCTCATGTTTGAGTGTGTGTTTGAATTTTGAATTTGATTCAACACTCCAACTAAATCTAAATCTAAATAAAAACAAAACCTATCTAACCCTCCTAACCAACCAGGCTAGCCGCAGCCCACCGGCCTGGCCCGCTCGCGCCTCACCCTCACCTACCTTCACCCCGGCCTAGCCAGACAGCCGGCCTGGCCTGCTCAGCCACCTCGCCCGCGCCGCTCAGCTGCCTCGCCCGCGCAGCTCAGTGACCAGCCCAGCAGGCCTCATAACCGGCCAGCTGGCCCAGCCCGCAGTCGCCACCCGCGCCCCGCTCTCCCTCTCTTTCTCTCTTGCTGCTGCACCGGACCCACCTGTGAGGTGCCCCTGTTCCTCTTCCTTCTTCCTCCGGCCGTACCGCTCACGCGCGCCTCGCGTGCGCACCCATGACCTCGCCCGCACCCTTGCTTTTGTGCTGGGAGCCTCGGATGGCCGCCACGTCACCCGCACCATGCAACACCACATCCTAGCCATCCACATCACCGACGCCACGCCCCCAAACCCTAAAGTGCTGCCGCAACCTCCCTCTGGAACACAGCCGCCTCTCCGCTATAAGTAGAGCCGCTCGGGGCCTCTCTTCGCCATCCACTCGGGGCTTCGCCCTTGCGCCATCGACCACCCGAGTGAGAGAAGGGGGAAGGAGTAGAGGAGGAGGGAGGAGTAGGAGATGAGGAGGAAAGAGAAGGAGGGGAAGTAGAAGAGAAGAAGAAGAAGAGGGGCCGTCTGAGGGAGGAGCCTGAGCTGTCGACCACCGCCCGACGCCGCCCAATTTCACCGTCTCCCTGCAGTGAACCTCGTTGCCCCTCTCTTTCCTCTTGTTTGCTTGTCGTATGCCCAGCCTTCGAGCCACGGTTGTAGTGCCGCCGCTCGCCTCGCTGCCAGCCACCGCGGGCCCGGGACCCCGCACGCCGCCGCGGTCGTGCCGCGGCCGGGACTACCTCCTGCCCGCGCACACGTGCAGCAGCCGCGCCGTGACGTCGCGCCACACCATGACGTCGTGGGCACAGTCACCGCTGTGTCGCAGCCAATCAGGCCTGCACCACACCCATGGCCACACGCGGGTGGCGCGCGGATCCCGGCCAGCTGGGGACGACCACGTGTGCGCCATGTGGCAGTGCCACGTGGCTGCCACGTGGAGCCACGAGGCGTTGACATGTCCGAGGCTCGGGCCCACTGGTGGGGCCCTGTTGACCGGTCAACGCTGACGTTAGCTTGGCGTTAGGAGACACGTGGCGCACTCTTATGCTCCCACATGGCACAACCAAGCGCTGGCACATGTCACTGTAATAATAAATATTTTCTAAAATTATTTAAATAATTAAATGAATCCTTTAATCTTAAAAAATTCATAACTAATTCATTTTAACTGCGAAAAATATGGAACCAGTTGCATTAAATTCGTAAAATGGAGCCCGTGTTGTTTGTAACTAGTTTGGTGTTATTTGGATCTACTAAATTTGGCTTTCTTGGAGTTTCTTCCTAGTTGTAATGCCATTTAATTTACTTTATGTCATATCTTGGTCTGTTCAGACTCGAGCTACGACCCAGAAGACCCTCAAGACTCCGACTATGCCGAGGAAGATCCAAACAACTACGGACAAGGTGTCATGCCACTCCCAATCACATAGATCATATGCATGCTTAGTTGCTGGTGCTTTATTTATGATGCTTGATGATGTTGGATTGCATAGCCAATATTTTTAGCCATGCCTTGATAATTTTGTATTCTGTTTTCCTTGTTACCTACTTTTGTGGACTAGCTACAGACCCCTAGCTAGTCCACCGCTCATATATCCATATACATGCTTTTGAGTTATGGATGGGCATATGCCACAGTTTCGGTGATAGGATTCATTGAACACTCTCGCTTGAGTTTTGGGTGAGTGTGACTCCTTGATATGTTTTGGCGGGAGCGCCATGGTTGGTACTAAGGAGTGCCTTGCTAGGAGAGAGCATTCTGGACTCTCTCTATACCCCGTACCTGTGGTGGGTACCTTGTTTGTTACTGAGGAGCAGGTAGCGTACTTATATGTTGCATGTGTTTCGGCACATACTTGTGGAGTAGAGTGCTCGCTCTCAGCCGCTTAAGCACTGAGTCAGTTTACCACTAGTCACAGCAACTATTTTACGTAGATACCGCTCGCTTACGTTATGGGCAGAGTTCGGTTCGAGACTAGTGGTGGATAGTGCTCAGCCTCTAGGCAGATTGGAGGATCATGTAATGAGTTCAAGGCGTTGGCTTGCTTTGACCAGACTACACCCCGGCATGGGTAGGTTTCATAGCTTCGAGGTGCTCACTGGTGACGGCGTGCCCTGCAGCTAAGGATGATTCCAGACTCGAGGAAATATGACAGAGCTATCCACCTACTAGGGCTCCGGCTGTTAGGTGGGGTTTCGACGGATCGCCACCGTTTAGACTCCATCCGTGTGGGTATAGTTGTACATCCTCTGCAGAGTGTATAAAGCTGTAGCTATAATCCGTGTCCACTGGTTATGGACAGTTCTGTTGACTACCGCTATTTCTGACTAGACTTTGCTTATTCTTCTACTTGGGTTTGAGCTGTCAGTGTCAACGGCTCACCGGACTGCCGCCAGAAGGGCTGTGTGTGAGGTGCATGCGCAGCTCCGTGACAGGTTGGCTCAGACTCCCTACCGTTGCCTAACCAGGGCTTGCCGTGGGCTGAGGGATTTCGAGAGTTTAGTCCATCAGTACTACGAGGACGCATATGCAGAGCCCAACGAGAAGTTTTGCGTGGCCTCCCGCTGTATTCACGCTCAGGACTTGGCGCTGTTCTGGAATGACAGAGAGGTGGAGGTACTTCACAATGGTTGGGACAACTGCATCGGTACCAACGCCATACTTGAGGGCAAGATAATGGGACTTGAGCACTATTTGACTGACCTGGACCGGATGAACCGTCGCCTGTAGCACGAGGTGGACACTGCACCGGACACCTACGACAAGAGGGACTCGCTGAGGATTGTCACGCTGGAGGTGAGAGTTGTTCGGATGGAGGAGGCACTGAAGGCTAGGGACAGGGTGATAGAGGAGAAGAACGCCTTGCTCAAGAAGAAGGAAGAGCTGATTGATACATTGGATGCCACACTGGTCACCAAGAATGGAGTCATTGAGCAGCAGGAGGCAATGGGATCATTCGGGTCATCAACTGTGCTACGGAGAAGTTAGCTAAGGTATAGTACCCCTAGCCTTGTCTTTGTTACTACGTCAAACTTGAATGAAGCTTCATTTGCACAAATCTGTACATCAGTTGCTTACCTGACAGATACCATCTATGATATCCGATCCAGAAGGTCATTTGAATTTGGTTTGATTAAGGAATTGTCTGTTTGCTATGCATTAATACCACTAGCAAACTGTAACTTTTGCTCACAGAAGATTCTGGTTTTTGGATACTTCAGCATGTCCGTTATAGTCAAGACACGTTCAACCTAGTGTATCTATTTTGGCGTTATACATATAGTCACGAGACAGGGCATGCCAATAAATACTATCCTATCCTATGAATTAGACTGTGCACGTGTTTATTTGTTATTTCTGTTTATGGAATTCTACAGAGCTTTGCTGGCCATGGTGACTCAATAAATGAGATAAGGACTCAAGCGTTGAAGCCTTCGCTCATCATTTCTGCAAGCAAGGTTAGCAGATAACCTGTTCTTAGGCTGAATGTACTTTGTTATAATTGTTCTGACACTGTTTCATATGGCATTATTCATTATTGAATAGGATGAATCTGTTAGGCTATGGAATGTCCATACAGGGATCTGCATCTTGGTATTTGCTGGAGCTTGAGGTCATCGCAATGAAGTGTTGAGTGTTGTAAGTAGCTCCTGCCTCCTCTTATGGTATTGTTTCAGAATATTACTTGCTCAAAGTGCCCTGAAGCTACCACTCTTTCAGCTTCTGATGTTACTATTTGTTATTGAGCATTACATCAGGGATAAATATAGTCCTGGTGACTACTACGGCTTTTGTACTTCCATTACGTTAGGCATAAATGTACTGACCAAAATACATTATTTTGGCTGAAGGACTTCCACCCTAGTGATATTGAGCGTTTTGCAAGTTGTGGCATGGACAACACTGTGAAAATCTGGTCAATGAAAGGTTGGAAAACTACTTCAAAGTAGCATCATGTTTACATTTGCATGCTGCATATCATTGATAGAGTTTCCCAATGTTGTCACAGAATTTTGGCAATATGTTGACAAATCATATTCCTGGACTGACCTTCCATCAAAGTTTCCAACAAAATATGTCCAGTTTCCGGTATGTTTAGCATCTATAATCATCTTAGATCTATTCCTTTGCAAACTACTGTTGGTGTTTAATCCTCATGCCATCAAACCAACCTGTTTCTTTCCTTGCAGGTGTTGATTGCTGCAGTACACTCTAACTATGTTGATTGTACAAGATGGCTTGGTGACTTCATCCTGTCAGAGGTGAAATTCCTTCCCTTAAATGGATACAAATTGCTGCTATAGTAGTAGTACAGTCGTCATTCTTTTGATGCTTCAAAATACCACTGTATCTGGATCCTGTATTCTTGTACTGTGCATGGGTTCAGTCTTTCAACCTTTTTTTTCCCAGTGCCAGTTTTGGTTCCTGTATAATGAGGAATCTGATCTATGCTAGCTTGGATTTGCAGAGTGCTGATAATGAAATTGTGCTTTGGGAACCAAAAACAAAAGAACAAAGTCCTGGGGAGGTGATACAATTTAACTTTTCTTGAATTGAACTTTTCTCGAATTGAACTTTTGTTGAATTTAACTTCCAGCGGTTTCTTAGAGCCATCCTTGAGCTTGTTGCCGTCGGTCGCCGAGAGCTTGGCATGAGTGTCAGCAGGACTCGTCGTAGAGTGACACTCAGCCATGCTGGCATGCTGGAGGAGGTCCAGGGTGTACTGTCATTAGGACAGGAACAAGCCATCAGGGGAGCGCGTCACGGAGATGCCAAGAAAGTGATGAAGATCACCAAGATCCGTCATGGCGAACTCGGACTGAAAACTAGCCATGATGTGGTGGAGGAGCGTCGAACATGAGGCGGTGAGGATGATGTCATCGACGTAGAGCAGCAAGTTGACGAGGCGAAGCTCCTTCAAGGTGAGCATGTCACGAGCCTGGGCAAAGGACTGGAAGCCGGCGGGGGAGTTGCCGATGTCGTCGGTGGTGTTGGAGTAGTGCGGGTTGAGGCCGTGGAGAAGATTCAGGACCAACTGGGAGTTTTGAATGGGATGCCCAATGTCACGGAGGGTGTCAGCGAGGTTCTTCATGCGCTGGCAGTACTACGAGATGGAGGAGTCCTCCTGGGTCATGGAGTGGAAGTCGTAGCTGAGGAAGATCGCCCGGGATTGCTTGTTGGCATGGAAGAGGCCTTAAATGGTGAGCCAGAGGGCCCTGGCGGTCTGCTCATCATCCTCCATGGCGAGGTCCACGATAGAGCCAAAGATCCAGAAGAGGACGCAGCAATCCGCTTGATCCCAATCGGGGTCATCAGGACGGGGCGTCACGGTGCTGTCGATGTGCGACTTGAGGCCGAACTTGCCACACATGGATTTGAAGAAGGAAACCCACTTGGAGTAGCTGGAGGTCTTCATCGTCAACATCATGGGGATGTGAGCCTTGACGGAGATCGTGGCGTAGGGGTGGTGTAACGACCTAGATTTAAATCAGCCGAGTTTAATCTTAAGACAAGCCCCCTAGTCTGGTCAACTCAGACTTCCTTCAGCCATTCTGGCTAAGTCTGGAAAATCAGCCTGACCTAGCGCCTTAAGGAAGGTTTATCTTTGGAAAGTTGAACTGAACATCAAGAAAACCCTTTATAGAAGTTGGAGAACAAAGTTCCTACCACAACTTTGTTAATTGGACATTGGTCCAATTCGCCTCAGAAGATTCCCAAATCTGCAGCTCAAATCAGTCCTGACCCTTGAAAACCAGCCAAACCGCCGCTTTTCTCTAAGTCCTGAAACCAATGTTCCTCCAAACTTTGGAGCTTTGGATCTCCAAATCCACCGCGTTTTTTAACTCAGTCCAATTACAAAAGTTGGACCTTAGCCTGTGTTCTACAACCCTTGTGAAGGGAGTCAATGTGGTGCAGTTTGGAAATCGGAAGATCAAGAGGCTGGAAGATGGGCCCGGCAAGGAATCCCGCGGATCCATCGGACAAAGAGCGCCAGAGCGCGCGTGCGCCCTGTTTCGGAGCACTGCCGCCGCATGGCGTGACCTCACCGGCAAGCGCCGCCTCACCCAGTCGCCGGCCGCGACAAGATGGATCAGCACCTCCTTCCCAATCGCGCGCAGAAGCACCCTGCAGACCTCTCCGCCCCGTCTCGTCTCGCCTGAGACCTCGCCAGTCGCGCCAGGCACACTACCCGCCGCTGTGACCAAAGATTGGCCGCTGCCGCGCCAGTACCGCCTCGCCTCCCGTGCGCATCGCCTCACCTGGACCCCCAGCCGCGCGCCCCAACACCTTCCGGCCCTCCCGTCAACCTCAATCGCGCTGCCCACGTGCGCCCCGCGACGCTGCCGTCTTCGCCAATCGCCGCGCAGGCAGTGACAACTCCTTTCCCCCGCCTCGCCAGTAGTGTGCCCCGGCAGAGTCGCTAATCCACGCATGCTCGCATCGCATCGCTCGCCCTGTCACCTCGCCTACGGCGCCCTTGCCTGAAGTGCACCTCGCTCTCTCCTGTCCGCCAATACCGAGTCGCCGCACCCAATCCGGCGCTTCACGCGACCAAGCACGCGCTCGACCTCACCAATCCTTCTGCTCAGCAAAACCGCGCTTGCCTAGCACTGTCTTCCTTGCCCAATGCCATAGGATCCTATCCCTGGAGCTCCGCTTCTCCGGCCAATGGAGACACCGACCAATCGCCGCCACGGTAGAGCACTCCTCTTCTCCCTCGATCTTATCCTCACACTGCTCGATCTCGTTCACTTCCGCACAGCTATAAAATGGGTACCAGAGCCTCTTACGGGAGTTCTCTTCGCCACCATTGCCCTTGCCGCACTGCTTGCTTGGTTTCTCCTCTAGCGCACTCTCCACCACACACTCCTCTGTTTCGTGCTCACGCACCGCCGCCTGAGCTCTCTGTGGAGCTCCCCCTTCCGTCCAACACCCTGCCTTGCCGACCCCGCCAACCGCTTCGCTTTCCTTCGTGCAGCGCTAAAACTTGCTTGTTGTCCGCAAGAAGCACCACCACTGCCGGAGCACCGCCAGACGTCGCCGCCGCCCGAAACTTAACGCCTTTTGTCGTTCCGCCTGAGCTTGCTTCTTGCCAACCCTAAGACTTCATCAGTAGGACCAAAGGTGAGCTGCCAACCCCTGTCCGTCTCGCCCGACCCCTGTCTGCCTCGCCCGAGGGCTCGGCTATGTCTTTTTCTTTTGACCAAGGGCATCTGTGTAAAATTTTGAGGACTTCTCTGTGTTAAATCTAAGGATCCCGGTACAGTTATTCCTTAGGTCTAAGGGTCAGATTGCAAGTTTTTCCTGACCCGACTCTTTTATCTTGTTCTAAATCGGCAGAGGCTTGGAAATTCCATCTTAAATCGGGGAACAATCAGAAAAATGTGAGATCACTTGGGTTGGAATCCTCTTTCTGAGTAAAATCCAATGACGTGGGTTTCACACTTTTCCTGTAGTTTTGCTACAGTTTTTGGGCTAAATCTTTGCAAGTGTTGTTGAAATCACCGTCTGTGTCTCACCCTTGCATTGCATTCCGTGTAGAGCTGAACCTCGCCGACGGCACGTACGAGCTGCACCCGGTGCCCGAAGATGAAGTTGTAGCTAAGCTGCCTGCAGGAGCTGAGCCCGAGAGTGTTGAAGATTAGTTTGCTTCCGCCCCACTTGAAGGCAAGCCCCCGAGCATCACCCAGTCTTTCTAAACTTGCGCATGCCTTCTGTTGTATGTAAGTGCATTTACGTTTCAGGAGTTGTTTGAAACCATAGATGCATGACTTAGTTCCCTTTGATATGAACACTAGTATGATAGGCCGAGTAGTTGCAATGCTTAACATGACTCGGTAAAAGTCGAGTGATTCCCTGTCACTCGCGAGTTATAGGAGTTGCTTGCTCTCCTTTTTGTTACAACTATAAGGACGATGGAGGGGGCAGGGCTCTGTGAACTATTTTGGTGGTTGGTGGATTGCCCCGTCTGTCTACATGAAATTGGTTTAAGGTCGAAAGGTGATGGTGTTCGCGATCAAGTGTTTGAAAGTACTAATCTCATATCTAGTATGGGATGGGGAAGCCTAGTACCTGATTGAACCAGGACATGAGCGGTTCGATCCACTGTCTCTGGAATAGAGTTTCCCTTCCGGCCGCATGTGGTGACAAGTGCGGTCACAGAACGGCAGAGGCCGGGTCTGTGGAGCCTTGTACCAAGAGAAGTGGGCTCGACACGGGTCAAGGGATTGATGGGTGCGACCGACAGAGGAAGCGACCCTTTGTGGTGTGCGGATATCGTGAGATTAGGTTCACCATGCATGGTTAAGATATTCGAATCAATTCGTCTGCCTCTCACAGTTTGGGACTGCTTGATCACTATGCTACACTAAGTAAGAATGGAACTTGATGGTGATGTTAACCTGTATGCTTGTCATAAATTGCTTGGAAACTTTTGCCTGATTAGTATAGCTACTAACTTAGAATGATAAACAACAGTAGAACCTGTGTCTAAAATCTTGAAAGTAAGGACCTACTATAGTCGCGTTGGCAAAACCAACCCCTCAGCCAAAGAGCCGTGCATGTCTAGAAGTTGGTGGAGTAGTTCCCAACGGTCGGTTAAGTCTTGTTGAGCGTAGTCGCTCAGCCTTGTTGTGACAATCTTTTCAGGTGATGTTGAAGCTCCTGAGTTTGCTGCTGTTGGCACTTGGCCTCCCCAGCTTCCTCCTGAGTGGACGATCGAGTGGGATCCCTTCTCGGACGGTGAGGATAGGGACCATTGATGTCATGGTCGGCCTCATCGTGACATCCGACCCCTGACGCTAGCTTCCGTTGGTTTATATTTTCCCGCTGCTTGAGAACTCCGTAAAACTTTGTGGAATTTCGAACCCGAGTTTGTAAAATTAAGGTACTTGTTTAAGTTGGGTGATCTATTGAAATCTCTGGAACCACTCACCTTCGTGTGAGCTCTGCTTCTCGGTCCTGTGTAGTGGTTTATCGGACGAAATTAAACGGACTGCCGAGTTATCTTGGTTAAAGCATAAGATCGCATGTCAGGTGACTTAATGGTGCTTTAGCTAAGTAAATCTGGGCGGTTCCGCCACAGGTGGATGATGGCCGACGGCGCCTGGTGGAGGAGAAGACCGCCACCAAGGGGCAACGCAGGGCCATCGTCGGTGCCAAGGAGGGTGCCATAGCCGCCCAGTGGTTCAAGTCCAGTGGGGGGGGTGTCACCGGAGATGGGCAGGGAGCCATCGCCAGGCACCGGCCTGGGGCCACCAGTGGACAGAAGGCCACCACCGGACAGGGAGGACTCGATAGAGGAATCATTGGCCATGGGAGGAAGGGAGGTGGGGAGGGGCGCCAGCCTAGGGGAGAAGCGCCACCGCACAGGAGCTGCACCTAGGGTTAGGCGCGTCAGGGAGAGGTGGAGCGGAAGGAAAGTCCCTGTCAGATTGATCCTGGTCTTGTGATACCATGTAGATAGATAGAGTTTGGGAAAACACCACGAACCCTAATGAGGGGGGTGACCTCTATTATATAGCCAATATGGTTTGGTATACAAGGAATACAATCAGTATACATGGAAAGCTATAAATCAGCTATATACGGCTATACATTGCCTAATAGCCTTGACCTTAGCATGAGTGATGTTAGTGGGGCACAAGATATGCCATAAGAAAACATCCCTACTACTGGAATCGAGAGGTTGGCTTCGTTAACTCTGTAGGAATCTACATTACTTAATCTTAACTAAAACAGGATCTTTGCACATCTAGAATGTGAACACCACTCAATGAAGATGTTAGAGTACAACCAGCTGCCACGGCTTGTGAAGATCCGGCCATTAGGGTTGTGGACGAGGCCGGGATGACAGATGTTGTAGGTGTACTAGCTCGGAGTAGATCGCATCTCCCTTTAGGTCTCCACCTCGTCTGTCCATGGATAGTGATGGTGGTGCGGCGACGGCCTTTGGCCAACTCCAATGCCACCGTGATCGGGAGGCGTCAATCTTATCCTTCCCGTTTTCGTCTCAGCCTTTTGACCACCACGTTATTTTTCCAACGTTCTCCCCTTTGGTCTAAAGGCCTATAATTTATGCCATTCTTAAAGCAGCATTATGCAGGGAGATAATGTGTGACAATGATGATTAAAATCCCACTATGACACAGTTGTCCACAATGTATAAAACTACCTATCATGATGGGAGGCAGTTGTCTTATGACCCTCCAAGATCACAAGCTATCCGATAATCCCATGCTGGCAACATGTTCACTGAATATAATGGGAGATAAGCCTTTTGTTAATGGATCCACAAGCATCTTCTTAGTACTTATATGCTCTAACTCAATGGTGTGATCTTGGATTCTATCTTTCACATCAAGATACTTAATCTCAATGTGCTTTGCAGCATCACTTGACTTGTTGTTATTCGAATAGAAAACTACTGACTTATTATTGCAGTATAATTTTAGTGGCCTACTTATGCTGTCTACCACTCTTAATTCTAGGATGAAACTCTTAAGCCATACAGCTTGTCCCATAGCTTCATAACATGCCACAAACTCAGCTTGCATCATCGATGCAGCTGTTAATGTTTGTTTGGAGCTTTTCCACGATATAACGCCATTTGCAAGTGTGAAGACATAACCTGATGTGGATCTCTTTGTGCCAACACAACCCTCAAAATCAGTATCTGAAATAGCTGATTATCTCTAATTTCTCAGTTCTCCTATACGTTAGCATGTAATTCTTAGTGCTTGCATGTAACGCAAAGCTTTCTTAACTCCTTCCCAATGGCCTATTCCTGGATTAGACTGATAGCTTCAAAGCATCCTGCTTATAAAGGCCAAGTTAGGGCGTGTACACACTTGTGCATACATTATATTTCCGACATCTGAACCATAAGGAATCGTTCTTGTTTGATCAATTTCTAATTGATTCCTAGGACTTCGGAATGACCCAAACTTATCGCCCTTGACAATTGGAGCAGTTGTGCCTAAACATTGGTGCATATTATATCTTTCAAGGACCTTCTCTATGTAAGCTCTTTGAGAGAGTCCTAATACACCCTTGGACCTATCTCAGTGAATCTCAATGCCTAAGACATAAGCGGCATCACCAAGGTGCTTCATATCAAAGTTCAATGAGAGAAAGCCCTTTGTCTCATGCAGCAAGTTCTTATCGCTGCTTGCTAATAGGATGTCATCCACATAAAGCACTAGGATGATTATAGAGCTCCCCTTAGTCTTAACATATATGCAGTTGTCTTTCTTATTTTCAATGAAGCCAATTCTCTTAATTACTTCATCAAACTTAAGGTACCATTTTTTGCATGCTTGTTTCAATCCATAAATGGATTTTCATAGTTTGCATCCCAAATATTCCTTGCCTTCCACGACAAAACCTTCAGGTTGCTTCATGTATACATTCTCATGCAAGTCACCATTAGGGAACGCACTCTTAACATCGATTTGATGTAGCTCAAGATCATAATGAGCTACTAAAGACATAACGATTCTAAATGAATCTTTCTTTGAGATAGCCGATAAGGTTTTATTATAATCGACTCCTTCTACTTGAGTGAAGCCCTTAGCCACGAGTCTTGCTTTGAACCTTTTGATCTTCCCTTTAGAGTCATATTTCATTTTGTAGACCCATTTACAGCCTATTGTTTTGGCTCCTTCAGGAATTTCTACTAAGTCCCATACTCTATTTGCTTCCATGGACTTCAACTCTTCTTCCATGTCCTCGCTCCACTTATGCAAGTGTTCACTAATTATAGCCTCCTTAAATGAGTTTGGACCATCCACCTTCCCCATGTTGTGCCCTTCTTCACTTATGTACACATACTCATCGAAACGGGTGTACTTCCTCTCACATGTTGACCTTCTCAGATGTTGTGGTGTTACTTCCTGTGGTGCTTCTACTTGAGCAGGTTCCTGCTGAATCACCTCGGGCTCATCAGTTGCCTCCCCTTGCAATCCACCAGCAGGTTCTACCACATCCTCACCTTGATGCTCACTTATCAAAGGTGCATCTACATTATCACTTAAGGTAGATGTTACTCCCACATTTTCTACTAGAAGTTCCACCACCTGAGATGTAACTGTGGTATATGGCATAGGAGTATGATAATCCTATCTTATGGGTAACGGCTCATAAGTTCGAATCTCCTCAAGATCAATTTTCCTAGCCTCAGTGCATCCAGTTTCCTCTAAGAAAACAACATGCCTTGTCTCCACAAACTTAGTGGTATGCTTAGGACAATAAAAGAGGTACCCCTTTGACTTTTCTGGATATCTAATAAAATAACAGCTTTCAGTCTTGGATCTAATTTCCCAAGTTGTGGATTAAAAATCTTTACTTCAGCTGCGCAGCCCCATACATGTAAATAATTCATATAGGCTTCCTACTAGTCCAAAGCTCATAAGGAGTCTTAGGGACTGACTTACTAGGAACACAATTATTAATGTGTGCGGCAGTCTTTAAAGCTTGCATGCACAAACTCACTGGCAGCGTAGAGTTACATAGCATAATATGCACCATGTTCATAACGGTGCGATTTCTTCTCTCAGCAACACCATTTTGCTGAGGCTCACCAGGAATGGAATACTGAGCTGCTATACCATTACCTCGGAGAAATCTGACAAAGGGTCCCAAAATTTGTCCATATGTGGAGTGTTTCCCATAATACTCCCCTTCCCTATCTGATCTTACCACTTTGATCTTTTAGTCATGCTGATTTTCTACTTCAGCTTTAAAGATTTTAAACTTATCAAGTGCTTCAGACTTTTCGAGTATGGGATAGATGTATTCATAGCGGGAGAAATTATCAGTGAAGGTAATTAAATAATTATAACCATCCACTGATCTTACATTAAATGGACCACATATATCAGTATGAATTATTTCTAATAATCCTGAACTCTGCTTAGCTCCATCCTTTTTAATTTGTTTTGCAAATTTTCCCTTAATACAGTCAACGCATTGATCTAAGTCAGAGAAATCTAATTTTGGAAGTATCTCTTCTCTAATGAGACGCTCCATTCTCCCCTTCGAAATGTGATGTGGCCTAAGCGGAAGTGCCACAATTTTGACGAAGTCTCAATGTTTCTCTTTCGCTTATGGTTGGCATCGCTTACATTCGTCACAGAGGAATTAATACTTAGAGGCAACAAGTAAAGCTTATCATGTAAAGGGGCATGACCAATAATCTTATTGTCAAAACTTATTACATACTTGTTGTTCCCAAAGTTGCAGGAATAACCTTCACAATCTAATGATGAAATAGAAATCAAGTTTCTCTTAAGTGATGGTACATAAAGAACATTACTTAAATGAAGCCTAAAGATACTACTAAGTTCTAAAGTGAGATCTCCAACAGCCTCAACTTCAGCTTCAACTCCATTGGCAACTTTAACGGCGCGAGTCCCCTTTCTTATAGTCTGTGCGCCATGTAATCCCCGTGAGGAATCAGTAATATGAATGGTTGCCCTAGAATCAATCCACCATGTACTTAATGAAAAATCAACATAAAGGGACTCATCGACTGTAGAAATAAAGTCATCATTACCATTTTTTATGCACCATTCCTTTAACTTTTCACAGTGCTTCTTGATGTGCCCATAGGCCACGCATTGATGGCATTTTGGACCCTTAGACGAGGATGACCCATCATTCTTACGAGAAGGTTGATGAGGCTTCTTAATTTTCTTAAAAGGGACAATTTGCTTATTTTTTTCCCTTATTTACCTCATGCCTGATGAGGTTGGCAAAATTGCCTTTCTCTGATCTGAGCCTTTCTTCCTCCCGAGAACACTTCATGATGAGTGTGGGAATATCCCACTTCATGTTGCTGCCATTATAGTTTATCTTAAAGGGTTCAAACACTGAGGGCAGCGAAAGCATGATGTGGTGAAGCAGTGTCTCATCATTAAGAGGGCAATTCAAGTCGTTGAGCATATCCCTTAGGTCAACGGGGCTCATGATGTGCTCCCTTTCATTGCCTTGCCCATCATACTTAGTGTTCATTAACTTAGTCAGGAGGGTGCTAGCATTAGCCTTACTGAAGCTTTTGAAGTACTCCTCAACCTTCTCCATAAAATGTTTGACACTTTTGGGATTTTTCTCAATAGCTTCCCTTATTGCAAGGTTTATGGTCCGCTCCATGATCATTAGGGCCACCCTGTTTGATCGCTCCTACCGCTCTTTTTCCTTCTCATAGGCAGCAGTGCGCTCAGGAAGGGTACTATCATTATCCCCTTGAGCAGTCGGAGCAACAGGATGATTCTCCCTCATGAAGTGGTCCCGATCCATAATGCATAGGACCAATCCAATCTGGTTCTTCCAATTAGTGAAGTTGTCTCCTCCAAGCTTCTCTGTACTGTTGACATAGCTTATGATGCTTGATGGAGTCAAGTCTGAGTAAATGAGAGAATTTCAATTAGTAATGATAACAATAATAAGTAATAAATTTAATCTGCGTTGGCTCGATTAAAAACATAAACAACTTTGCATCACCATTCGGTAGAAGCAAAGACATAATTAAAATGATATGAAATAATTTTGCATCACCGTTGGGAAGAAGCAAAATACTTAAAACTTAAATAAAATAACATGAATTAATTTCGCATCACTGTTGGGCGGAAGCAAAATAACTTAAAACTTAAATAAAACACTTATGCATATCAAATTAATATCAACATTGGTCAGAAATTAATTGCATGCCTTAATAAATAATTGTGAAATAAATTTCGTGTTGGTTCAATTTAATCAGAATATTATTTTATTTAACTATGTGCAACTTAGACACTTATTAGCATAACAAATGGGAGAAACAGTGGACCGTGCTCAATCTTAAAACCAGCGCAAACTCAACTTTTGGCCCGTAGCTACCTCCCCTTATTGGCCCGAAATAGCCCAAGTGCGCACTTATCAACTGACGGCCCAACTGATGCAAGCGCAAAATGGCCCGCTGGCCTGCCAGCGATCTGACGGCCCGTGCGAGCCAAAAAAGCAGCAGCCCGCTAGTGGCCGAAATCGGCCCAGCGCAAAACAACCAGTCCGCGCCTAGCTAACGACCTTCGCAAGCCCTGCTCGCAGGCAGCCCAATCGTGCAAGAACGATGGCGCACGGCGTTCCTTCCTCATGGCCCTAAAGAGCACGTGCCACACAGAGTTTAAGTGGGCCCGCGCCTTCTCATGGTCCGAGTAAGCCCAGCTAACAGCCCATGCCGGGTTCCTCGCGCCGGCCTAGACTCTAAGCCCAGCAGCCAATGGGTGGGCCGCCAATCTGGCCCAACAGCGCGCTGCGCTTGTCCGCGCTCTTCTAAGCCATCCGTTGCATCCGACGGCGGAGCGCGAGTTTCGGTGGGACAAAACCGGCGAGCGCTGCGCCTCTCCCGAACCCTAGGCCATTTTTGCCTGTCTCCACTGCAACCCTCCCCTCTTCTCTGCCTGCTTCTGCCCCAACCCCGAGCAGCAGCCGCCGATGAGCTGCGCCGCCACCCTGCGCCCATGCCTCTGCGGGCCCTCCCACCGGCGCGTGCATGCGACCAAGTCGCGCGGCGCGCCGTCAGGGGGCTCCACTGGAGCACTTTTCCATGGTAGGGGGTGACTGAGCAGAAGGCGCGGTCGGCCGCAAGACCGGTGATGGCGAGCTAACCTGAAGCTTGCCGCGGCGTCGACAGGTTCGTGCGTGGAGGATCTGATGCCGCGGGTTGGGTCACGGGAAGGAGACCGAGGCGCATCCGGGCCCGCGGCTTGACTTGTTCATGTGCGTGCTTATGGCCGGTGTGGCTCAGCGGAGGTGCACGCCGGCATCCACACGCAGCGGCCATCATGCCCTATGCGGCCGTCGTGATTCGAGGTAAGTTCTTATCCTTGAGTTAGGGTTAGGATTTCTGATGGGGATTTTCTTTGGGTTTTCCTTAATTCGACCTGAAATTCGCCCAATTCCTCTCCTTCTACATGCTTTTGCGTGTCCAATTTTACTGATTGAGGACTTAATTGCACAGATTGGAGCTAGACAGTGGGGTTTGGGGAAAACAGTAGACCTCGACCTAAATAACTGAACTTAAACATAGAGACTAACTTAATTGACTTAATTAACCTTGATTTTAGACTTAATTAAGAACTGATCTAGTAGCTTAGGCATGGAATTAGGCTAACTGAGAACTAATTTGGTCTAATCTGACTTAACAGATCAAGTCAGTGAACTAAAACTTGAACATTGACATGTAGCTGAAGAAGATTAAGCCTAATAGCATAGCAATTCGTACTAGAAAGCTACTGTGTAGATCAAGAACATAGAAAACCAGTACAATTCAACTCAATTGCACACTAAGATTCAATCTACACAGCCTTAGGATCCAAGTCTAGATGGGATTGACTAACTGATACCAAATGTAAGAATCTACATTACTTAATCTTAACTAAAACAGGATCTTTGCACATCTAGAACATGAACACCACTCAATGAAGATGTTAGAGTACAACCAGCTGCCACTGCTTGTGACGATCCGGCCATTAGGGTCGTGGACGAGGCCGGGATGACGGGTGCCATAGGTGTACTAGCTCGGAGTAGATTGCGTCTCCCTTCAGGTCTCCACCTCTTCTGTCCACAGACGGCAATGGTGGTGTGGCGACGGCCTTCGAGCAACTCCAACGCCACTGTGATCGGGAGGCATGTAGGGGGTGTGAGTAGGGTTTGGTGCGTTGGCATGTTCCAAACCCACCGGCCCCCTTCTCTTATAGAGTTGGGTCGCTCGGGGCCGGGTCGCTCGGGGCCGCAACCAATTGTTCGGTTGCACCTCCGATCGAGGCGCGGGGTGGACGTGCGCGAGGGAGTCGGAGTCGGGCGTCAATCTTATCCTTCCCATTTTCCTCTCGGTCTTTTGACCACCACGTTATTTTTCCAACAAACTCACCTTAACCTCTCCAATTTGGGCTTGTGTGGCAAGATACCTATTGGCATCGGTAAACTCGTGAACCTTGTGTCGTTGGATCTTTCCAGTCCTTTGAAGATGATGATGATGATGCTTATGACACATCCGACAGCTCCTACTATATTGTCACTTCTAACTCTCTGTGGGGACCCGATTTTGATGCCCTAGTGGCAAACCTCAGTAATCTAAGAGAGCTCTATCTTGACAGTGTGGATTTGTCTACCAGTGGAGAAGAGTGGTGCACATCTCTTGCTACACATGTTCCTCGACATCAGATACTCAGCTTGGCCACTTGCAGCCTGAGTGGTCCTATTCATGAGTCTCTCTCGCGGTTCCGTTCTCTCGTTGTGATCAACCTCCAAAGAAATGGTGATATAACTGCCGGTCCATTTCCAGAAATCTTCATGGATTTTATCAATTTAACTGTGCTTCAACTTTCTAGTATTTATCTTGAGGGGCGGTTCCCCATCAAACCCTTCCAATAAAAAAAAATTAAGAGTTGTCGATTTGTCCAATAATCCGGAGGGCATTTGCCAAACTTTTCTTATCCAAATTCTTTAGAGACTTTGAGGCTAGACTGGACCAACTTTTCTTATGCCAGATCAATGCCTTCTAATAATTTCAAGTCCTTGAAGCATTTGAGTCTCGGAGGGAATTTATCGGTGGATTTTCTCTCTTCATTTGGTAGACTTAGGTCCCTGTGCCAGTTGGACCTCACGCTGGACTCAATGAGTTAGGATCAATTATCTCATGGATTGGACAGCAAAAGAACCTAATGAGTTTGAATTTGGCACTCTATGGATGTAACTTCTCTGAGATAACGCCTACCTTGGTTAGCAACTTCAAGAACTTGAGAAGCTTGGAAATGGTTGATTGTAACCTCCCTAGGGAAGTATTTTGTGCAATTGGGAATCTCGTGGACTTGCAAACACTGGAAATGGATCGCTGCACAACATATGGTTCCATGCCATCTTCTATCGGCAACCTCACAAATTTGAGGAAAATGGGTATAATTGATTCTGGGTTTTCAGGGCCAATGCCGACCGCAATCAGCAAACTAAAAAAATTGAAAATCATGTGGATAATTGATTGTTGGTTTTCAGGGCCTATGCCGGCTGCAATTGGCGGACTCACAAATTTGAGAAACATGTATATAAATAATTGTGGGTTCTCAGGACCAATACCGGATGCAATTGGTAACCTCACTAATTTGAAATCCATGCGTATTCTTGGTTATAATTCTCTGTCTCCGACACCTTGCCCAATAGGCCATCAGAATTTTGGGTCGTTGATACCTTATGCAATCGGCCAGCTTAGTGAGTTGGAATGGTTAGTTCTTCAAGGTTGCAATTTTTATGGAAGCATACCAAGTTCAATAGCTAATCTGACTAGGTTAACATTGCTGGAACTTTCATTTAATTCTCTCCAAGGTAACAATAATCACCGGTAGAGAATTGGCCTTTAGTCCCGGTTGCTAGGATGCAAATCTTCCGAAAATCCATCCGGAGATAAACCAACCGAGACAGGGGGGGGGTCTTTTGTCCCGGGTCCCCTTTTATCCCCGCTGCAAAAAAGAAAAAAGAAATCCCGGGAGGGCCCCCCACACGTCGCAAGTCACAAGTCACGCGATTTTTCACGCAAAATATGCGCGTGCGCACTGCGTGGGATTCGAACCCGCAACCTCCACCCTCGCGCGTAGCTTCCTTGCCATCCCACCTACACAGCACATCTGACTATATAGGGGATGCAATCTTTTTGTATTAACTCGTGGGGACCCTTTTATCCCGGTTGATGTTTCAAACCGGGATAAAAGGCCTCTCAGGGTTTTTTTTTCCACTAGCCTTTCCAACTGGGATAAAAGGTCCTGGTTGGTGAGCCCCCCACCAGTGATCGAGCTTTAGTCCCGGTTGGTGAACCTTTTGTCCCGGGCCAACTTTAAACCGGGACAAAATGGGACGTATAGAAGGTGAATTCTCTACTAGTGAATATTGTCTCCCGTGTCTTTTTTTGGGCCCGTTCGCTTAAGCTACTTGGGCGGCTGCAGCTGTTGCTGTGCAGCCTAGCCGTTCGGCTGCGGCCCAACAGCAACAGCCCAGCAAGGCAGCCGAACAGCTGCACTTAATCCCTGTCCAGGTCCTGCATCTCCCGAACAGCGCCCGCCGCCCAGTCCGCCTCCGGCCGCCCCCGCCCCCGCCGGCACGGCCCCACCATCGAAGCCCCACCCAGCTCCAATCCTCCCCCGCCGCAAAACAGATCCACCCCCGCCAGACTCTGGCCCATTTCCGCGGCCTTACATTTCCCAGATTCCGATGGGAAGATTGAATTTCGGGCCTCCTGCCG
>NC_028455.1:6181288-6319612 GCF_000263155.2 Setaria italica | reverse complement strand
AGCTCCACCCCCGCCAGACTCCGCCCCATCGTCGCCGCCCCTCTTCGCCCCGCCGTCGACGCCCCACCTACATCCGCCCCTCCCCTGCCGCCGGCCAGCCCCGCCCCCGCCGGCCTCCGCCCCGCCGTCGCGGCCCCTCCTCTCTGCCCCTCCTCTCCGCCCCACCGTCCGCGCCCGATCCAGCTCCGCCCCTCACCCGGCGCCGGCCAGCCACGCCCCCGCCGACCTCCGCCCCGCCGCTCCGTCCCACCATCGCCGGTCCACCCAGCTCCGCCAATCCTCTCCATTCTCGATCTACATTTGTATGCTGCTAGATTTTGTGCATCTCAACAGAGAACCTGGGGGTAAGATCTCTTTTGCCTTACATTAGGCAGTAACCTCTTATATCGTGCGTAATTGAGTCAATTTTGGTAGAGTAGGCAGTAAGATCTCATGTGCCTTCAATTTTGTTAGCTACACTAGTGTGAAGTGTGAAGGCTTCCCATTATTCTGCTCTGTACTGTAAGTGCATCTTGTGTATGTTGGACGACAGGAGCATATTGTTGTAATGGTAACTCATGGTAATGGTTGTTGATCATCTACAGAAATGTAATGTTCCATGACAGCCCTGGCAAATAGACAGTTAGCAATTGTGTGGCTGTGTGCATCGGGCTGATTGAAGCCCTGATTACTTTCCTTGTAATAGTCTATAAATACAAGGCATAAAGGCCAAGGAAGAGGGCCAAGTTAGCAAGCACCAATTCAGTGTCTACCTGTGTGTGCGTGTGTGTCCCTGTGCTTTGGCCAGGAGACTCGCCGGCGACCTGGGAGTCGTTACTCCGGCATGTTTCCAACAGACGTTTCGGAGTTACTCCGGCGTGTTTCCAACAGATGTTTCGGACTAGACCGATCTATCATTTGGTTAATTTATTATCTTTCTATTTATATGCATTTGGTAGTATTGTAATATAATTTTTATTTAGCAAACACAAAATATATAAGACTTATTGACTCCCTGTATTCAGAACAAACATGAGCTATGCTCAACCTTAGGGGCGTTCAGGTCAATTATGCTAGAATAGGCAGTAAGACGCCAGGCAAACAATCCATTGCACCAATTTTACTTACTGCTCATTTTTAGAAAGAGGCAAAAGTGTTCCAAATCTGAAACTCAAGTGACCACCTCTGAACTTGCATACTACTGGTGTGCTTTTGTCAGCTGCACTGACCAGTACCTCTAATTGAAAGGGCTGCATTGTTGGCTACCTCTGCCTGCATGTTGCATTGCCAGCTTGATCTGCCTTGCCCTCGGAAATCAACTGACGCTCATCTATCTGACTGAACTGGACGGTGCACCTGCACTGCTGCTACTCTGGAGTGCCACAAATGCGGCCATCACCACCACGGGCATTGCTATTTTGCATCTGCACTGCTGCTGCTTTCATCTTGTTAGTGGCTAGTTTTAGTGATAGAAACCACTAAATCCACTCAGTAACATTCAGTGGGTGGGAATTGGGAAGTGCCTGCAAAAATTAGGTGACTGTAAATTCTCTCCTCCCTTTTGACAGTAAATATTATTCTTCTTTTTTTTTGCTCATTACTATTTACTTCCTGCATTAAAATATGACAATGTTTAGGCTGACTTTTAAATTTTTCTCACTTTATATATTCTTTTTACAGTAGTAAATACGACTCTAGCTAAGGAGAGCATTCCTTGTGTGCCAAAAAAAGAAACTTCCACAGGCAGCAGCACTGGCAAACTCCTCTACATCGTCATGGTCTCCACATGAAGCCCCTCGGTTCCTGCTGTGTACAACTCCTGCAAGACGTAAGCACAATGAGGCAAGCATCAGTTCCATCTTTTTTGTTCCCTTTGTGATAAATGTTGATTCGTATCTTGCATGTTGTCATTGCTACTGCGTGTGTGGCATACAAACCTCGTACTTAGGAAGGCATATAATTCAAAGTAGCACCTTGTACTTAGGAAGGCATATAATTCAAAGTAGCACACAGATGGATGCAGGTCGTGCCAATTGGGATGATAACACTACAAAAATATTCCTAGACCTTTGCATTGATGAGAAGAACAAGCTCAACTACAACAAAAGGGGCCTAACCAAGGTAGGTTGGCACAACCTGTATACAAATTTCAAACAATAGATGGGCAGGAAATATTCCTGCAAACAGCTTCAGAACAAATTTAATGCCTTTAAGAGGCAATACAAGGATTGGAGGAAACTAAAGGACAAGAGTGGTACCGGGTGGAACAACAGTACCCGCACCATTGATTGCGATGATGAATGGTGGGCAGCCCGAATTGAGTTACCTACTTTTTGTCCTAATAATTATGGCTTTCTATCATTTACCTTCGGCTTTGACCTCGGATTGCCCTCATGCTTACATATTTCCTATTTATGACTTCTAGGAGAACGAGGCAAACAAATATTTCCGTGGCAAGACATTTCCATTCTATGATGAGTTAACCACTCTTTTCGGGACAACGGACATTGAAGGCGGTCCAATGTTGTGTGTTGGTGGAATTGAAGATAGAACACCAAGCTGTGGAAGTGAAGACACCCCTGACCCAATGGTGGATGAAAATGTTGACTGGTTGGAGGACACTGTTGGACGGTCTAGTGTGGGTCGTGTGTCGCAAAGGTCCGGAAAGGAGCATGTTGTTGATAGCCCATCACCCAAGAGAACTAAGAGCATGGAGTACTATGTCGAGCGTATATCTGAGAGCATGATTCAAAGGACTATGAATGAAAGAAATCTAATCAGCCGTGAGGAAGAGGAGGTTACGGAAATGCTGCACCTTGTCGAACAAGATGGTGTACCGAATGGGTCTGAGTTGTACTTCATAGCTACTGAGCTGTTTAGATCACCAGCCCGACGTGCATCTTATAGGAGCATTACCGCTTCAGAGAACCGGATTGCATGGCTCCGATGGACTTGGGATAATGTCAAGAGGAAGTAATACCGGTCCATGATTACAATGTATTTGCATCTACCTAGGAATGTGTGTATTTGTACTGTGACTATGGCATGGTGTGGCATCATGTTTGTAATGTGAATTATGTTGTGTTAGACCTTGATTATTCATGCTACTAATCCATATAAATTTGTGTCGTTCCACTTGAGTATGATGCTGCTACTGTTGTTTTTAACATTTTGGAAATTCTTGTTTACAACCTTACAGCCTGAAGGTCTTCACGATGAATGAGGTGGCTATCAACAAGTGAAGGTCAAATGGATCGTAAAGGTATGCAATGAAATCATATTTCCATATTTAAGTACTTAGGATTTTTGAAAGAAAAGAAAAGGGGCACAACATGTTAAAAGATGGGTACTGAATATGCTATTATTTTGTTTTAGAGATTCTTAGATAAGAAAACATGGCATGCTTTTTATATGTCGTCTTGAAACTAGCATATCTAGGCTTAACAAAGAATCAGATTTGTTCCAGATCGCTGATTACAGAAGCTGGGACCACTGATCACTGTTATGGTCTGAAAATGAAAGGAAAGTCAAGCTCCGAAAATTCGAGCAACACCAGCACCTCACCAGCAAGGTTGAACGATGAGGGGTCTACATGGTGGTACATGGGTGCAACCATTGGTGTGTTAGCTGCGTATGCATCGTCTACCTCAAGTGCATGTGGCATGCAAGATGGTCCGTTGCACTTGCAGGAGTTGACTGGGCGTCAATGGGTTGCTATTAACCTTGCTGACAGTAAGAAGTGCTACAAAAATTTCCGTCTCCATCCATCTGCATTCCAGTTGTTGCATTCAATCTTAGTGTCCAACCATGGGCTAAAATCCACACGACAATGTGATTCAGTTGAGGCATTAGGGATGTTCCTATGGGCATGTGGCACAAGACAATGCCAGAGACAAATGTCGGATAGATTTCGTAGGTCACTAGACACCGTGAGTCGGAAGTTCGGTGAAGTGTTAGATGCCGTGGTCTCTTTTGCACGTACTATTATTAGACCAATGGATCCACTGTTCAGGTATGTGCATCCTAAGCTGCATCAATTCTCACCATATTTTGATGGGTGCATAGGAGCTATAGATGGAACCCACATTCCGGTGTCAGTCCCTGAGCACGCACATGATGATTTTATCAATAGAAAGGGGTTCACCAGCCAGAATGTCTTAGCCGTTTGTGACATGGGCATGAGGTTCACATTTGTCGCTACGGGGAAGAAGGGTGCTGTGCATGACACTGCTATTTTGAGGGAGGCTTTAAACCAAGCTGAGCATTTCCCTCACCCACCCCAAGGTGATCTTATGTTGTTTGTAAGTTTTATAGTATGCAACATATGGGAGTGCCAATCTAAATTGCTATTTGTATAACAATGTTGATATGTAGGAAAGTACTATTTGGTGGATTCTGGTTACCCACTGCGTGAGGGTTATATGGCGTCATATCGCAAGGGCAGGTACCATTTATCGGAGTTTAATGCCAAAGGTCCTGAGAATTTGAATGAAATTTTTAACTACCATCATTCGTGCCTTCGGAATGTTGTGGAACGATCTTTTGGAGTGCTAAAGAATAAGTGGCAGATTCTAAGAGGTATACCGTTATATAATATGGAGAAGCAATCAAAGATTATTGTTGCATGCTTTGCGCTACACAATTTTGCATTGGACAACAACGAACCGGGAATGGTTGGTGCTGACATGTTTGCTCATGGGACCTATCTTAGTAGGACAAGTGATGAAAATGATCCTGCATCAGATTGGTTTGCCGCTACTGCCAACGATGATATTAGTAAAGTTCGTGATTGGATTGCAGCGGGACTTTATGGGTTGACATGACGGAGATATTTTCTCAATTTGCTATTTTGTTGTTATGAATATAACCTATCAATTTCTTTCTAATTTGTTGTTGTTGTGACTTGAGAAAGCACTGATCAACTATTGTAGGGTAGGGCTAAAATGTTCTAATTGTATGCCCTGTGTACTCTTGAGTTCAATATGCATGCCATTTATTTTGTGCTAGACTAGACTGTTATCAGGGTGCCCAGGTCTTGGAAACTAAAATGAGGTGTTTGAGAGTTATGGATAGCGCTTCTGGTGATTTGGTTCATATCACTGTCTGCAGATATGTGGTTGTGCTTGTATCATATATTTAGTCAATATATTGGGCCTATTTCTCTGTTTGTCTGCTTGCCTACGTTACTTTTAAAGACAATCAAGGAGCTGAGACGGCAATGCTTGTCACGGTATTTCTTTTTTCTGAAGGAGCTGAAAAAAAATGTGTCTTTTAGATGAATTAATGATTCACTGGTCACATTATCATGAAATATGGTATGCATTTGTGATCTTATTTTAATAGGTTAGTCATCTGAATATTATCAATGTGGTTCTGTACTGTAATTTGTTGCAATTATATTCTGAAGCCTCAATCAAAAAATATTTGTACTTGCTCTTTCAATGATTGTTTAAAGTGACCTTTGTTTGCTCATTGAATTTTGCCTTTTATATAATCCAGTTCCAACTGAGTTTACAACATTGTTTGTTTTCAAAACTTGACTTGATCGCTGGGTACAAAAGTAGCTGCCTGCAGCCGCTGCTGCCCAGCTGATGCGCCACTGCCTAGCTGATGCGCTGCTGTAGCAGCTGCATGGCCGGCTGATCAGCTGTGCTGCTTAACAGCAGCAGCCAGCTCAACCGAACGGCCCCAATATATGCTCAGGCTTGTGTTTACTTGTTCAAGCATTTTTGGAGCACATTGTTTAGCCCTTGAGTTACACTAGTTGCTGTACAAGTGGAATGGATGTAAGACCTCCTACCCTATCAATATATGTCGGGCAGTGTAATGGTGCCAGCCGCTTAAGAAAAAAAGAATCGATGTAGGACCAAAAGTCTGGCTATTCCTAATGATTATCGATCTCTGAACTTTTTCCTTGAAGTCATCTAGATTCCTAAACTCTTAAAATATAATAGAGTTGCTAACCTTTGTTAAATGCACAAGTATAACATGAGGTCCTAAATCCCCACTATACCCATGTGGCTCCACTTGGCTGTTGGGATTTGAAGTGGTTTTCCTTGGAATTTGAGTGTTAATTATGTTGAAGTATAATAGAACTATCGTCCTTCCAAATCGGGTTAAGACTTTAGGTGCAACCGATTGGTGCATGAAGCTCAATAAATTATAGTCGAATTTGAATCAAAGAAATTCCATCAAACATAATTGAAAATTGAAGAAAAGGAAAAAGAAAAAAATGGAGGAAGGAATTCCAGCAATATAATTGAAATTCAACAGAGCACCAATATTTTCACTTTTTTATTCTAGAATATGTGATGCAACATATTTCATCAAGAATACTTTTTGCATACACCTAAAAATAAACAACACTACCCATAAACAGCACGCCAACAAAACAGGAACAAATGGGCGATTTGCTACCCCAGCTCTCTTGATTCTGGTGATTTTCTCCTCTTGCGCTCCAGTTTGCTCCTCCGTGAAGGCCGCTAGCCGCACGTTCTGCAGTTGGACTGAGTGGTGAAACAAAACACTCTTTAAGTGTAACCACATAAAGTGTTGGCTTTTAGAGTCCATGTCATGCAATTTTCTAAGGATAAAATAACTAGGCTTGGGAGCTTTTTCGCTGGTACAGTATCAGTGGCATAACTTATCATGTTCTGAACAAAATAGGAGCCATCATTTTCTGAATTCAGATATTTCTAGAAGAGGAGACTTTCTAACTTAATGTTTTCTATTGTCTTTGCACGAGAGATTCCAGCATCTATATTCAGTCTTCCTGCATTAAGTGTCCTGGATCTTTCTTACAACCAACTTTCTGGCCCCATATATGGCTTTGACAAGGCAGAATCACGGTTGGCGAAAGTGCGCTTGAGCAACAATGTTCTGTCAGGTTTTATTCCCATGGCCTTCTTTCAACTAACAAGTTTGGTACATATAGATGTTAGCTCGAACAAGTTGATAGGTTCCGTGAACCTCTCCCATTTTTGGAGATTAAGTGATCTCACCAGTTTGTATCTTTCCTACAATGAGTTGCATGTCACGGATGCAGATGGTAATAATCCTTTGGCTACCTATTTGGCCAGACTTTACTATTTAGGGCTCGCGTCTTGCAATATAATTCGATTCCCAACATCTTTGATGCGTCTTAAAAATATACAATATTTGGATCTTTCATCTAATAAAATCAGTGGGGATATACCAAATCGGATCTGGGAGACATGGAGCAGTAGTAGCCTTTATTATTTGAATCTTTCGCATAACGTGCTTACGGGCATGCAACTTGCTTCGGATGTTCTCCCTTTTAGTAAATCACTACTAGTGCTTGATCTTAGTTTCAATAAGCTTTTAGGGCAGATCCCAATGCCAAACGCATCAGCTTCTTTCTTGGGATATTCCAACAACAGATTCTCTTCCGTCCCACCCAACTGGGCTTCCTATCTTAGGGACACCAGATATCTCAGCATGTCCAGAAGCAATATAAAAGGCCATGTATCTCTCTGTCACACCCAATTTTAAATGCAAAACTAATGCATAAATTACATGTGCACCGGGATCAAATTACACACATGCGACGACTTCAGTGAGTAACAAAGACAATGTCATAACGTAGAGAGAGTATACAATTATTACATGACCGATAGTCTTTTAAACTGAATAGCAAAAAGAATATTATTATCGTAGCGGATCTTCAACGAAAACGGCGACTTCACAGGCAGATGATTGGAGAAACACGTACGCCTAGTACTCCTCCCAATCTTGGAAGAGCTCCACATCGTTGACTTATTTTGAGTAGCGGTTTTAGCAAGGGTGGGTACACTTATGGTTGGTACTCAGCAAGCGTGAGGAATGTGTAGTGTAAGGCTGTTCAAGGATAGGCTAAGGTTGATTAGCAAGTCAGCATTTTAATTGGTTGGTCAAGTTTTATTAGCATTTACTAAATGTAAGTTTATACCACCCACATTAAGCATGAACATAAATAAAGATAACAGAAATAAATAACAATAATTTAATTCAACTTCCGATAATTTAATCATGTGAGGGTCCAGGCCGCTCTTGACCGTGAGCATTGCTGATCGATCAGTTTTACACTCTGCAGAGGTTGCACATCTTTACCCACAAGTCGCGTAAAAGTTCAAAAGAACTTTAGACCCAACCATGCTGTGCGGGCTAGGCACAATACCACACTACCGAGGTGTGATTGCATAGGGACGCTACGAGGTCTTTACAAAGATCCCCTAGTAAGCGGTAACCCGCTAAGGTTTCCAGATCAGTTGCAGAGTATAAACCTCCCTAGTGGGCATAGTATCTTAGCAAAGCTCACTTCACAAGAGGACCGGGTTATACCCCATCTGCCACCGCCCCTCTTGCCCTTTCGGTAAGATTACCCCAGACTAAAGTCTCTAATTAATTAGCCAAGACCAGATCCATTTAGTTCTTGTGGTTGTATTGTTTTCCCGGGTGGTTCTCCATGTTCCAATTTTAAGCATGGTGATCTTGTGTTAATGAAAAGCACAGCATAAATAAAACAAGTTTAACCATCAAGTTCACTAATACCACCATACCCAAGTTGAGAAACTAAGCATGTACTACCCAACATTATGTAAGCCCGGGTTGATCAATATACTGGGAATAAAACTAGTCACTCCTTAGTTAGGATCCATTATGTTTGTAACTTAAAGTGCATGGCATAAATGTTATTGAACAGGAAAGTAAAAAGTTTCATAGGTTTAGTTGTGAACAGGGGCACAACTTGGCTTCTTGGATTTGCTCCAGCTGCTCATAGTCTTCAAAGTCTTGACCTCCGAATCCCTCGAGTTGCAGTCCTTCTGACCCATCACACGATCACATACAAGCAAGCAAAGGAATAAAATAAGAAAACATTACATCAATCAGTAACAATAGAGAGAAATAAGATCATAAAACTAATCTATGCGTAAAGACAAACTCATAGACACAGGAAGCACTGAAAACGGACCTAAAACGCTAAAGATATGCACTAAACAAGGTGCATGAGCTTGTTGGCAAAGATTTAAAACTTTCAGAAGCTAAGCTTGGAGAAACCGAGGGCTAAAACATAAATACGCGGATAAACCAAAGGTTTAACGCGCAAAAGAGAGGATCTAGGATGGTGGGCACTATTTTGCAAAAGCTCAGGGGCTAGAACAGAAGAAAAAGGACCTAGATCTAATGATCTTTGAACTACGCTGGACCTCAGGTGCAAAAACCTCGAAACCCAGGGACTCTTTAGAAAAACGAACAGCGCAGCATGGGGTTTGACCGGTACGCGGCTGGTTTGACTCGGATTAGATTGGATCTGAGCTGTCGAAAGCAGATCGTACGGCTAGCAGCTACCGAGAGGAGATCGACGGTGCGCGGGCGGCGGAGGCGAGCGGCACGCGGCGGCGACATGCTGGACTTTGCTCAGAATTGAGTTTCCAGGTACAATTTTCAATAGGATCTGGCCCTGGAGAAAGCTACAGACACGAAGAGTTGATCTAGGGTGTTGAGGAGGAGGATTGGGCGCTAGTGGCGGCCGGAGGCTCGATGAGGCGGCCCAACCGAGCTTGCCGAACTCCGGCGAGCTCGTGCGCGTGGAGAGAGGCATGGGAGCGCACAAGAGCCACACCAGGGGCTTCCTCACCTTGCGGCAAAGCTCCTGGGGGTCTTCTTGGCGACGGAAATGCAGCGACGGCACGGATCGACGACGGCGTGTGGCTAGCTAGGGTTGCGGTGGCTCGGGTGTCGATGTTAGCGTGTGCGGCTTGGAGCTAGGGTTTGGTTTGAGGTGGAGGAGATGCGGTGGTGCCCGCTTACGCCTATCGTTATACGCGGACGATGCGGTAATTTTCATTAATCTGACAACTGCGAATGTTCGGAACACCAAAGAGCTGTTAGACAAATTTGGCAAAGTCAACGGGCTAATCACTAACAATCAGAAAAGCTCGGTAGCACCCATATGTTGCAATAGACTCGAGCTGGATTCGATTCTAGCCCCCTTCCCAGCAGCAAGAGCAACCTTCCTAGTCAAATACCTAGGACTACACTAGGCAGATTACAAAAGGCTCACTTTGAGACATTATCCGACAAAGAGAACGCAAGATTAGCCAACTGGGCTGGCAAGATGCTCACCCAGCGGGAAGAAGAACACTAGTCAAGGCGGTCCTCTCATCACAACCGATCTACTACCTCTCTGCCCTAAACGCCCCAGCAACGATACTGGAAGAAATAGACAAATGAAGGAAGCGTTTCCTCTGGACTGGTGCAGATCAGATTGTCGGCGGCAAGTGTAAAGTGGCATGGCACACAGCATGCAAACTGACTAAACTTGGTGGCCTAGGAATACTGCATCTAAAGAAGTTCACACGAGCATTGAGACTATGATGGTTATGGCACGAATGGAAGGAACCACGCAAACCGTGGGTCGGTATGCCAACACCGTACAACGACAAGGATAAAAAGTTGTTCGCGTCTGCAATGACCATCACGTTAGGAGATGGGGAGAAGGCCAAATTCTGGGACTCGGTATGGCTGCAGGGGGAAGCGCTAAGAAATATTGCGCCGTCGGTGTATAAAATTTCAAAAAACAAGAGAAGAACGGTCAGGATGCCATAACCAACGACAGGTGGATTTAGGACATCAATGTGGCCATCATATCATCAACGACACATCTCTCAGAATTGACTCTCCTTTGAGCCGGAACAAGATCAATCTAGCTCAACCCGGGAACACCAAACTCCATCACCTAGAATCTGACCAAGCACGGTGAATACACAACAACTTCGGCATACATGGTGCGGTTCCAATCTTCAATACCCTCGGACATGGAGCACCTAATCTGGAGAACATGGGCACCACCGAAGTGCAAATTCTCCTCATGGCTCGCCTATCAAAACAGACTGTGGATGGAAGATCGCTTGATTACGCAAGGATGGCCCAATCAAAAAGTATGCATGCTTTGTCACTCGCACGACGAAATATTATTGCATCTGCTCTACGAGTCTGGGACAAAATATTTGAGTGGACGGCTGCACACATCCCGCCTAGAGGAGATTGGACTACAATTTCATCTGTGAGCCAATGGTGGACACAACTAGGGTCAATGAGTGGCACCCCGCTGAAGGGTTTCAGATCACTGATCATTCTGGTGTCTTGAGAAATCTGGAAGGAGCGCAATGCTAGAGTTTTTCAACAAAAATTCAAAAGCCTCGACCAACTACTCGGCAAAATCAAGGAGGAGGCGCGATGTTGGATTTTAGTGGGAGCAAGGCACTTAGGCTCTATCTGCCAAATCGACGAATGATCGCCGTTTCACACCGCCAATTTGTAATTTCAATATATATTTTTTCCTTTATTTTTGGCTTAGGCCCTGTGACTCTCTTCTCTATTAATTAATACAAGTCCGATAATCTCAGCCGGGTCTACAGTTTCAAAAAAAATTGGTGGGGAAGATACCGCAATCGCGTCAGTTCTGCACATATATTTGACAGCAGTTCATTTGAAGGAAATGCTGGACTGTGCGGGCCACCGCTGTCAAAGTTACCCTATGGCGCTTCACCTTACACTCCTGGTGTTGCACAGGTAGACAAGTCATTTCATCATGTTGATGTGGTCTTGTTTCTCTTCGCCGGGTTGGGCTTTGGTGTCGGATTCGCAGCTGCTATTCTGGTGAGATGGAATCGGGTTGGCAGATGGTTTATTGCAACTGCAAGAGTTTCTAGAACTTGAACGCTGCTGGAAGGTGTGACTTTCGAAGGAATGAATTATGCTCTAGTGAAAGTGAAGGATCTGTGATCTGATGAGGTGTTGCGGTATACTTTGGTCTTTCTTCTGCTGTTACTTCTTGTACTTGTTAATCTTCTTTTGGGTAAATAAGTGTGTTGTGCTCAAGCATCTGGCCTTGCACAAAACCTGCGCTATTGTCAAGTGTGAGCTAACCTGTGTATCTGGTCTCACACATGTATATTGATTTCCAACTCTGTTTTTTTTTCAACATTGTGCCGGACATACATCCCCATTTTAAAAATCTCTATTCAACATTTTGCAAAACCTAGATCAACATTTTTTAAATACTAGATTGAACATTTTTTTTGAAACCTAGATCAACATTGAAAAAATGATGTTCAGCATTTTGCAATACATATATCAACATTTCAAAAACATTAGATTTCACATTTTTCAAAAACTAGATCAACAATTTGAAACAACTATATTCAACAATTTTCAAACCATAAGTCAACATTTTGGAAAAACTAGATCAAAATTTTTTATTTCAAAATGTTTACATGTTATATAAAACATGAATCAATTTAATTACAATGTTGAAATTGTATATTCAAAATATTAAATTAGTATATGTAACATGAGCTAGTATATTTGATTTTTTGAAAAAACATTTAAAATATTTCATTGGACCTTATTTGTTGAATCGATTCAAAGAAATGCCACAGTTCAAATTAAATAGATTTAAAAATAACTTGTGATTTAAGAGATAAAGTTCTTTTAAAGATTGAAATTCAAACAAGCCACTCTCACCCACTTGTCCCACCACGTCCAACATTTCAGTTGATGACACGTGTCATTGTCCAACTCCATGGTCACGTATGTAGTCAGTGCATGCATTTCTTGCTCCCCACAGTCTTCATGGTCTATTTGCACTGCACCAGTCTCAAACATCAGGCGATATATAAGTAATTATCTTTCGGTAGATATATAGGAAAGCCATGTAAATAAAACAATACCCGAACTCCAAAAAATAAAGCCAGCCAAACACCCCAACTCCAAAAAAAAATGAAGCAGTCTAACTTCATGGAGTTATTGGAGTTCTAGTTCATTTTCGTAGAACACCACTTTCACAGATCCAAAACACTGCGAAACGTATCTAGACGTGGAGTTACAAGATACTTACCCACCACTACCGTCGGTTACACAAGAAAATGTTTCGGTTCTATCCCCCCCCCCCCGCTTCATCTGTTCCCACAACCTTCATCTCCCTCGTGACTACCAACCCATGTGCCGCCCCTAGCCCAGGACCCAACCCTCAGCCCACGTGCCGCTGCTCCTTGATCCTTGCCGCTGCCGCCATCCAACTATGCGCCGTCACCATCACCTTGCGCCTCCGCCATCGCGCGTGAGGGCTGGAGCCATCGTTCCCCTTGCGCACCGCCATTGTCCTACATGTCAACCTCATCATGCGCGCCGCTAAACCCATCCAACACCACTACCATCCTGTGCGGTGGCTCCGTCCCGCGCACCGCCCACCCATCCTACACGCCGCTGGCCCCACCCCGCGCACCCCATCCTGCACGTCGCCAGCTGGCCCCATCCTACGCCGCGCCCATTCTACACGCCGCAAGCTCTATCCCGTGCATCGGCAACGTCCTGTGATCCGCCTGCTGCCGACCTAGAACTGTTTGCCACTGCTAGCCCCCATCCGGTGCGCTGCTGACTCTATCTGGTTACTAGCTTGGGTAGGGTGAATCGAGCCAGGCCTCGCGGGCCATGGGCGAGCAGACGAGCTGATTCAGTCCCAAGGAAGAATATAAGCTCACAAAAAAGGAAAAAAATTGGTATTACAGAGGATGACATGTGGGGCCAGGGGGCAAAAATGGCAATTAACTATGAAAATCCTCTTTTTTTGGAGCTGGGTACCCTTCTACCAAACATCCCATCCACACAACTCCAACTCCAACTCCAAGCAAAGCTAGCTCCAGCCGAAGTTGAGCAGCAAAACCTGGAGTTGGAGCCATGCCAAACAGAGCCATATTACACATCAAGAGATGTAAGCTGAAAGTTAAGTGGCCATGTCTGTGAATAGGCCGTGTTTGGATATCCTTCAATGAAGGAGTGGACACCTAGATTTGCGCATCAACACGGTATCCTCCTCCCCCCCGGCACCTCCAAGTCGTGGTATCCTCCCCTGCGATGTACCACAGAGGAGCCGCACAACAACGAAAGACCATGCAGCAATAGGTGTGGCAGGATAGAGGGAAGGGGATGGCTAAGGTGAGGGAGGCAGGGGCACTATGGTCATTGCCAGCTCAATTCACGCTAGCACGAGGACGTGGCTCACCACATCTGCAAAAATGGTAAAAGTTTAGACTAATTCTTTCTTCAATGACAGATATGTAGGAATTCGTTAGAGTTGTTTTTGAAGGAGCACCATCCGTAAGAATGACAAATAGTTAAATATCCTGACTTTACTTGCTCAGATCTTAGATGTTCCTTACCCTGTATTGTAGGGAGCTTCAGCAATCAGTGGTGGTGGACGAGTGCAACTGCGGCTAATGCTCGCCAAATTTGACACGGTCAGCGCTGTCCGCGGGTACCCGCTTTGAAAGCTGCTGATTAGAAAAAAAAACAAAAAGGTTCTGGTGTCATCGTCTTATTGGTCGTAGGCAAAGGCGACCTGAGGAACATGCATGTGACGCGACGTCTCCTTCGTATCGCACGGTTCGGCCGGAGGAACGCTATGGATTGGATGAGCTCTAGACGTGAACACTGCAACGTCTTCTTCGAGAAGACGAGAACTACCGCGGCTGGAATACGTCGCGACATGTTTCAGCTGCAGCTCAACTGCATTTTTACTTGCTCCTTCTCGCTGATTCTTTAAGCACCACTATCATCTTCAGCCACGTTTTGTGCGAGATAAAACGAGTCAAGTCAGTGTTTTCCACAGCAGTAGGATCTTGATGCCGCTCCACTCCAACCAAAAAGAAAATGAAGCACATCATCAGATCAGCATATTCGATGTTGTTATCTGCGGAGTGCGGACTAATTCATCCCAACGCCCAACTTGATTTGATCTTCAATTCCACCTTCCTCAGAATGTAGCGGCCGGCTTAGTTGACTTGGAAGTCTTGCTATAGTGAGACTTCCAATTACCGGTCACTGTTGTAGCAGTGGATGATACCAACAGCATTTGACGAAAGGCTAATCAAGTCTCCTCAGGTGTAGCAATTGCGTACAGCTAGCCCATGGTACAGTCAAGTCTCCTCAGGTGTCGCAATTGCGTACAGCTTAGCCATGGTACTCGTAAATTAATTAATTTATTAATGGACGAAGACTTGACAGCAGCTGGAAGCTGCATAACAATCTGTCACGCATTACTATGTATCTGCCTTGTGCCTCTTTGTAAGCCTATCATCGGCTCATACTGAGTTGCTATGGCTTCCATCGGCTGGGTGTTACTGCTCTTTCTTGCTCAGCTACACACACTACTCTCCACCTCTATTGCCCACCGTGCTGATGGTGGTAACCTCACTCACCTCCCTGTCTCATTTTTGTGCCATCCAAACCAAGCTAAGGCGCTCCTCCAGCTGAAGAAGTCCTTCTCCTTCACAGATCCACCACCAGGCTTTCATCATGGCGAAATGGTACCGACTGTTGTCTCTGGGAGGGTGTTGGCTGTGACCCTTCGTCTGGCCATGTCACCATTCTCGACCTCAACAACCGTTGCTTGTCAAGTCATGGCTTGGACCCTGCACTCTTCAGCCTCATATCACTTCGGCGACTCGACCTTAGCATGAATGACATCGGTGGAGACAACATCCGTTCTGCTGGTTTTGAGAGGTTCACTTTTTTAACCCACCTAAACCTTTCCAATTCAGGATTATATGGTCAGATACCTCCTAGCATCAGTAAACTAGTGAACCTTCTCTCATTGGATCTTTCAACATACAATATTGATTATTCTCTCGGTTTTTATGGTCCAAACTATTATGATTATTATAACTATTTATGGGAATCAAGTTTTGATACCTTTGTGGTAAACCTCAGCAACTTAAGAGAGCTCTACCTTGACTCGGTGGATTTGTCTAATAGTGGAGAAGAGTGGGGCACATCTCTTGCTGCATATGTTCCTCAACTTCAGGTACTTAGTTTAGCTGATTGTCACCTGAGTGGTCCTATTCATAAAGCGCTCTCGAGACTCCATTCTCTTGTTGTGATCAAACTCCAAGAAAACTTTTATGAACCTAGTGGTCGTCCATTTCCAGAGTTCTTCATGGATTTTCCCAATTTAACCGTGCTTCAACTTTCTCAGACAGATCTTGAGGGGCCGTTACCATCTAGACCCTTTCAATCAAAAAATCTAAGGGTCCTTGATTTGTCCTATAATATGAATCTCTCAGGCCATGTGCCAAACTTTTCTAATGCCAGCTCTTTAGAGACTTTGAGACTTGATGGGACCAACTTGGTATATGACATACCAACGCCTTCTAGTAATTTCACATCGTTGAAGGAGTTGGGTCTTAAAAGGAATTTAATTTCTATGGATTTTCTCTCTGCATTCGGTAGACTTGAGTCTCTACACCAGTTGGACCTTGATTGTTTTTTGGATAATGAGTTGGACCACGATTTGGACTCAGGAAGCGACTTAGGTCCAATTTTCTCATGGATTGGCCAGCACAAAAACCTAACAAGTTTGGGACTCTTTGGATGTAACTTCTCTGGGGTACCGCCTACCTTACTTAGCAACTTCATGAACTTGAAAAACTTGAAAATCCAAGACTGCAACCTCCCTAGGCCAGTACTTCATGCAGTTGGAAACCTCACGGGCTTGCAAACACTTGCAATGGATGATTGCACAACATATGGCTCCATGCCATCTTCTATCGGCAACCTCACAAATTTGAGAAACTTGCATATATTATCTACGTTTTCAGGACCAATGCCAGCTGCAATTGGTGGACTCACAAATTTAAGAAACTTGTATATCAAGGATGTTGGGTTTTCAGGACCAATGCCAGCTGCAATTGGTGAACTCACAAATTTGAGAAACTTGTATATCGAGGATGTTGGGTTTTCAGGACCAATGCCGCCTGCAATTGGCAAGCTCACAAATTTGAGAAACATGTATATCGAGCATTCTGGGTTTTCAGGTTCAATGCCGGCTCCAATTGGCAACTCACAAATTTGAGAAACATGTATATAGTATCATGTGGGTTTTCAGGACCAATGCCAGCTGCAATTGGTGAACTCACAAATTTGGTTCTTCGAGTTTGCAATTTTTCCGGAAGCGTACCAAGCTCAATAGTTAATTTGACCCAGCTAACAATGCTGGATCTTTCTTTTAATTCTCTCAACGGTACGTAACAATACCCCTACCCACAAACGCACACATATTTGCGATTGCAAAATGCTGTATTATCCATTCTGTGCTATTTAGTTAAAAAAAACATAGCCCTACGCCCGACATGCCACAAGTGACAAGTTAAACCGTGACAGATTTCTGAGGTGGCCGGCGCCTCTGCTCCCTCCTTGACCAAACTACACCTGGAGGGGCATGAGTCTGCTTGCTCTGGAGAAGCTAGTCAGCCGCACCCGCGCATAAAAAGTTAGGTATATGTAGCTAGCAAATTTCTAGCTGTCACACATCATACAATTTCTCACACAAAATATGCACATGTGCAGTATATAGGATTTGAACCAAGATTGCTCTTGTCACACCCAGTTTATTTTAATTAACAAAACATATGTGAAGGATACTATAGAAAGAAAAATAACCTATGTTGGAATTAATGCAAATTATACTTTATTTACAAAAACTGAGGTAAAACCTTATCATATTTTATTCATAAATGTTCATGTATAAATTATACCCATTACACACTTAACTTTAGAAAGATGAACACATCTTATCGAATTAATACATCTGTCGTGTTGGGCTAGACAAAGTTTATTTAGAAAACACATTCATATTGACATGGGTCATTTTATCAATAATTAGGGAAAACCGAGTTATAATTTATCCATATTTTAATTGTAAATATTGAAGTATAAATGATATCATTTAAACATTTAACTTTTAGAAAAGCCAAACTATGTGAAACATCTAAATGTATACTTTATGATTCAAGTTGGATATCATTCTAAATCATTTAACTATGATTCAAACTATGTGTAAAAGCCTAATCAACTTTTATTTAGAAAAGTTGACTCAATGTTGAATACTAAAATAATTAACAATGGAAATCTTAAATGGGTATTAGGGCTCATAAAGCTTCTCATTTGCTCTAGTTTACTCTAAAATAACTTCATTGGTGCAGTTGACACGATATACTTCTCTAACCCCGGCCCTCTTATACAAAAGCTGGCAGCTTATATAGATCATTGCAAGAGGTTAAACACAACAAATGAGTTTGACATTGTGTCAAGAACTTTGGGGGAGGATTTTGCAGCGTAATGAGTAAAAAATGCATATATTAAAAAGTTAAACAAGTTCTTGAAAAGAAATCTACAATGCTATTTTTTATAAATTTATTAATTCTTGTAAACTCAAGTCCACTTATTCATGTCAATGTCAATTCTACATTTCAACTTAACTCCAAACATTATCTAATCATAATTTAAAACAATTAATGGTCAGATGTCATGCAAAGAGTAAAAGATGTTGAATTAAACTGAAGAAACATATATAATTACTCATGGATTTACTTAATTTCAGATATTAACAAATTTTGATGTTCGGATGGGGATCCTATATAAGTGATCTTACCAATTCATTTTGATGGTACAGGACTATACACTGGGTATCATAAATCATAATACCATAAAATTATGATCCATGATGGGTCCGGATCATTTCAGCTTCATGGGTCCTACGATTATGAAATTCTATGGTCCGTAGGTGCACTAAATTCTTCCGGTAGTCCTTAAACTTGCACACTAATCTCACCCACCCCACTATTAGCAAATTAATGAGTTGAACCAGCATCGAACCATTGCCTAACACGTGGCACAACAAAGATGAGGGGGTTGGGAAAGTAATTTGCAACAAGTGCAAGGGTCGGCGAGGTTACCACACAAGTTTTGGCCATTTATTTAGAGACTAGTAATGCAATTTTCTCAAAATAAAATAAATAAACTTGGGATATATATTTCTATGGTACGATATCAACTTTTACTTTTCTTGAGAAAGGGTCAAGTATTCATGTTCTGAACAAAATAGAAGGTAGCATCTTCTGATTTCAATTTGTAGAAGGGGAAACACTTTCTAACTTAATGTTTTCTATTGTCCTTCCAGGGGAGATTCCACCATCTATTTTCAGTCTTCCTATATTAACTCACCTTGATCTCTCTTTCAACCAGCTTTCTGGCCCTATACACGGCCATGTATCTCCCTCAATTTGCAATGCCACAGAGCTGGATGCCCTTGATCTATCATATAACTACCTTAATGGCCCGATTCCACCTTGTTTTATAGAAAATATCCACTTACGTGTTTTAAATTTGAGGCAGAATCGCTTGCAAAGGATGCTGCCTTCCAATATAACAACAAGATGTCATTTACAGACGATAGATTTACATGGCAATAAGATCGAAGGGAGGCTTCCTAGGGGCCTTTCTAACTGTACAGACTTGGAGGTTATAGACTTTGGAAGCAACAAAATAGCTGATGCTTTTCCTTGGTTGAGGGGGCTTCCCAAGCTTTTTGTACTCGTCCTGAGATCAAACCAAATGTATGGCACCATAGGTGATATTGTTGGGGACACAAAATGTGAGGAATGTTTCCCTAGCTTGCAAATTATCGATCTTGCCTCAAACAACTTCTCTGGTACTTTGAGGCCACAATGGTTCAAGCAGTTAAAGTCAATGATGGCAGAGTTTAATAGTTCTGGGAAAACTCTCGAAACTCTAAACACCTTACACGGAGAAGAACGTTTCTATCAATATTCTATTGAGATCATGTACAAGGGGGAAGATATGCGATTTGGAATGACTACCGTAACAGCAATTGACTTCTCAAAAAATAGTTTGGAGGGTACTATTCCTGAAACATTTGGAAGCCTTGTATCACTACGCGTACTGAATCTGTCACACAATGCCTTCACTGGAAAAATTCCAGCCCAACTTCGAAGCAATGACTGATTTGGAGTCACTAGACCTGTCCTGCAACCAACTCTCAGGGGACATTCCACAAGAGCTAACTGATCTCACCTTTCTTGGCTCCCTAAACTTGTCATGCAATCACTTGGTGGGGAAGATACCGCAGTCACGTCAGTTCTCTACATTTGACAGCAGCTCATTTGAAGGGAATGCTGGATTGTGTGGGCTGCAATTGCCAAAATTTCCTTGTGGTAGTTCACCTCACCCTCCAGGTGTGGCACATGGGCACAAGTCTTCTCGTCATATTGATGTGGTTTTGTTTCTCTTCGTTGGGCTTGGCTTCGGCGTTGGCTTTGCAGCTGCTATTGTGGTCAAATGGGACCGGTTTGGCAGATGTTTCTATTGCAACTGCAAGAATCTCGCGTACTTGATCACCACTAGAAGGTGATTTTTTTTTTCTCTGCAAATACAGCATTATACTTTCCTGGAAGCTAACGGAGCTATGATGAGGCACTAAGGTTTATTGCACTGTACCTAGCTTCCAGTTGTATTTCTAAGCCTATTTCCATAGTCATTACTTCGGTATTGTACTTATATGTTAATCTTCCTTTCGGTACATCAAGAGTGCAGTGCTAAAGTATCTGGCCTTGCACGAAATCTGAAACTTAATTATGAAATGCGAGCTAACTTGTGTAGCTGGCCTTACACTAGTCTTTTTTATACTGACACAAGTACTGTGCTCTGTTGTTCAATGTAAGCTGGCTACTTAATGTAACCATTCCATACATGTTCCACTTCATTCGAGTAACTAAACACTACCTAAACCTACCAGTCTTGCACTCGCCGGCCGCCAGCGGCGGGTAGCTAGGAAGAGATGGTGGTCCACACCCACAGCCGCAACGAGCCCCTGCGATCCTAGCTTATCCTGATGAATAATGGATCTCTTGGGTAGTGTTTGGTTACTTGAATGAAGTGGAACATGTATGGGATGGTTCACCTGGATAGAATGATTCTGAATGATATGATACAAGTTGTATGTTTGGTTGTCTGAATGGGACGGTACATGGTTTTATTTGGTTACTTGAATAGGATGATACAGGATGGTACAAGATCATGTTTGGTTACGTGATTGAATCAGGGTATGGTAACCTCCTTACTATAGGTGGTAACTTTACCTCTGATACAATGAGAAAACAAATAAAATTTGTTAGATAAATAAATTGACATAAAAGACTAATGAGTGGAGGGGAAGGCGGACAGTGAATAGTTCGCCTCTCGATCATGCTCGGCCTGTCCTAGACGGCGTGGTTCGAGAGTTTTGGACGCACAGGATGGTTCAGCCATCTGGACGGCATATTTCTGGAACCTGGATGAATGTATTCTGGAGGATCTGGTTCGATGTAGGAAACCAAACACGCGGACCGCCGCTTATCAAGAGTGCAGTGCTAAAGTATCTGGCCTTGCACGAAATCTGAAACTTAATTATGAAATGCGAGCTAACTTGTGTAGCTGGCCTTACACAAGTCTTTTTTTATACTGACACAAGTATTGTGCTCTGCTGTTCAATGTAAGCTGGCTGCTTAATGCTACTGTTACTACTAGTATGGTATAGTATGAACACTACTGAAGTCTCAAATAGGTTGTTACTTGTATATCTTCTTACGTTAATGTTTCCATCCATGGAAAACATTGTTAGCTTTTATCTCTTTTTTTAAAATTAATGGGTATAAGATTGTGCCTATTTTATTGATAAAGAAGAAGAGTTACAAGCTGGCTAATAGGTAGAGAGTAACAAAAAAATTACTGCGCTAAAAGTTCCGTTAGGTTTTTTGCCCTGCCCCTACCCAAGCAGCCACTTCCTTTTTTATTTTTGCCACCAAGGAAATCAAGGAGGACTCACACAGTCCGAAAAATCTAGAGTTTCGTTCCAACCGAATTTCTCAGATGTTGAGGAGTGTTAAGCTTTGTATAGCTTTCTCGGGGTACGAGGTGAAGTGGTTATGTTTGTAATATTCCAGAATTTTGTAATATTTATTTGAGTGAAATTTTCAAAAATTTAAAACTTTTATTTGAATTGTGTGCTTATTTGAAAATGGTAGTCAAATTCTCCTCTCATCCCAAAATTCCATTTCAAAACTTGTGTGGAATGATTTGGATTTTTTTAGAATTTATGTGGATATCATGTTTGAGTGTGTGTTTGAATTTTTAATCTAATTCAAAACTCAAACTAAATCTAAATCTAAATAAAAACAAAACCTATCTAACCCTCCTAACCAACCAGGCCAGCCGCAGCCCACCGCCCTGGCCCGCTCGCGCCTCACCCTCACCCACCTTCGCCCCGGCCCAGCCAGACAGCCGACCTGGCCTGCTCTACCGCGTCGCCTGCGCAGCTCGACGACCAGCCCAGCAGGCCTCTTAACCGGCCAGCTGGCCTAGCCCGCAGTCGGCACCCGCGCCCCGCTCTCCCTCTCTTTCTTTCTCGCTACTGCGCCGGACCCGCTCACGCGCACCTCACGTGCGCCCCGTGACCTCGCCTGCGCCCTTGCTTTTGCGCTAGCAGCCTCGGATGGCCATCACGTCACCCGCACCGTGCGATGCCACATCCTAGCCGTCCACATCACCGACGTTGTGCCCCCAAACCCTAAAGCCGCAACCTCCCTCCGGAACTCCAGCCGTCTCTCCCCTATAAGTAGAGCCGCTCGGGGCCTCTCCTCGCCATCCACCTGGGGCTTCGCCCTTGCGCCATCGACCACCTGATGAGAGAAGAGGGAAGGAGTAGAGGAGGAGGGAGGAGTAGGAGAAGAGGAGGAAAGGGAAGGAGGGGGGAAGTAGAAGAGAAGAAAAAGAAGAGGGGCATCTAATGAAGGAGCCGGAGCTGTCGATCGCCGCTCGACGCCGCCCGCCTTTGCCATCTTCCCGCAGTGAGCCTCGCCGCCCCTCTCTTTCCTCTTGTTTGCTTGTCGTATGCCCAGCCTTCGATCCATGGTAGGAGCTCCGCCGTTCACCTTGCTACCAGCCGCTACGGGCCTAGGACACCGGGACCCCGCATGCCGCCGTGGTCGTGCCGCGGTCGGGGACTGCCTCATGCCCGCGCGCACGCGCAGCAGCTGCGCCGTGACACCACGACGTTGTGGGCGCGGTCACCGCTGCGTCGCCGCCAATCAGGCCTGTGCCACACCCGTGGCCACATGCCGATAGTGCACTGTAACAACCCTAGGTTAACTAAACCTTCTTTAAGCCTAAGTGAAGCTTTTAGCAGCAAATTAACCGAGTCAAAGGTCAACTTTGACCCCTAAGAGCTTAAAAATTGATTAAGCCATAATTTAAATTTTTATATAAGAACCTGAAATTTTGTCCAACTAAGAGTTGTTAAACTCATCTTTTCTAACAACTTTTGTTTTTGGCGTTTTGTTTGAATCTGAGCAGAAGGCTTTCAAAAACTTGAAATTCAAATATGTGCCAAATTGTGAAAAACATGAAAAACCCAAACTTTGAAGCCCTTTATCTCACAATTTTTAATGTAAACTCAAAATAGACTTTTTATAAAATTTTTAGTGCTACAAGTCCTTAACCACTTTGATTATTGGAGCTAGGCCAACATCTGCACAAAAGGTTTTCAAAAACAAGGTCAAACACAGCTAAAATAGTGAACACTATCCAAAAATGGCTGAAGCGCCTAAGTCTGAAAGTTTCAATTTTTACGAACTTTGGCGCATTTTATCTCTGAATCCGTTTGAAATCTGGGCAAAAACCTTTAGTAAAGTTTGAACTCGGTTGTTAGGAAAACAATTTTTGTAAAGGGAGCCAACGTGGTTTAGTTCAAAAATCGCGTGCAATTTTGCCCCAAAACTCCGGCCCTGCAACTGTCCCGCGTTCTCGCCCTGCGCCAGAGCACACGCGCCAGAGCGTGCTGCATGTCGCCCGCCCCGTGGCGCAAGCTCGCCCGCGCCACCCCCATCGCCCAACCCGCGCCCGCGCGCTAACCAGTCGACGCTCCACCTCGCCTGCCGCACCTCGCTGCAGCACCTCACCTACCGTGCCTCGCCGCAGCACCTCGCCGCATGCACATGACCACGCCATGGCTGCCGCGTCACAGCCGCTCCGCCAATGCCCGTCCAGCGTGCCCCCGACGCCTTGTCGTGTCGTTCTTATCCTTGCACCACCCCCAGGCCTTGAGCCGGCCTTATCCTCCAAGCCAGAGCCTCCCCAAACCAAGCCTTCCTCCATTTTTGCCCCAAACAGCCAACTCGAGAGGTTCCTGTTCCCCGGCGAAATCCGGCCAGCTCCCTCCGCCTCCGCCTCCGCCAAATCCCTCACGCCCTAAGCTTCTACACTCCCTTGGCTCCACCCTCAGCCTCTCCTCATCGCCCGCCGTCCATCCCTTGGTCGGGAATCCAAGTTTCTCCTCCGATCAGAAACTGTCAATTGCAGCCATGACCCTCACCGTGAACGCCCCCTTCCGGCCTTCCTCATCGACAACCAACAGCTAAAACGGAACCTAGGTGAGCTCCTAACCATGATGTTGTGTGCCGCCCCTTTCCTCCCTACCTGTGCCGCACCAAGGAGACCCCTTGTCCTGGGCATGGCACCACCCCCTCCCCTAGCGCCGCCACACCTTCTTTACCCTCTCCCCGGCCGGCCGTGTGCCCCCATGTGTGACAATCCTGTGCCTGTGCGATCTGTTCCAAGGAAGAAGATATCAGTGAGTTTTGAGAAGAATAGAAGTCTAGGGGGTTATGGGATAATGTTCAGGAGTTATGTTTAAGGTGGGAATCTGTCCAGGGGTGTAGGCGCAAAAACCAGGGACCTTTACGTGATTAAACCATAGACTTGAGGGCTAGATTGCAAGTTTGCCTCGGTTTTCTTTTTTTTTCCTAGATCTAAAAAGGCTAAAACTTTGAAAAGGCATAGAAAAGTGTAAAAATGATAAAAATGCAAGATGAATTTTGTTAGACTCAGTGTTGTGTGTCGTTTCATATAAAAATAAGTTTGCACATGTCTCTGTTAGAATTAATGTTATATGTTTTAATCCTTGTTTGAGCTATTTAAATCATAGCAAATCACAGAAAAATGCTAAAAAGGTAAATCCAACTCTCAATTGCTTGTCTCAGAGAATAGAATCTTGGAAAAATGATTTGGAGCCTAGCTCAGAAGTTGAAGTCTCTGTTCTAGTTGTATAACTACAATCTTTTGCACAATTTTTAAACCAGAGATGATAAAAATGTGAAACAAATTGGAATAGGTCAGTGGTGTAGTGTAGTTTGTTGGAAAGTTATAGAACCTGGTCAGAAGCAGAAAGAAAATCACTTTCCTTTTTAGAGAAAGATAAATGAGGTAAATATGTGAAATAGATGTCCTTCATTAAAAATCATGAAAAATTCTCCAAAGGCTTTGTATCACCCATATAACTCACTGTTAAAATTTCATGACCAGTTTCGTTATGGTTTATGTTTTAAAAATGTTTAAGTATATGCTACCTTAGGGTAATAAAGTAATTCTAATTCTTTTTATACACCTCCAATGGATCTCAAATTTATGCAGTAGCTTATCTATGACAAAGTTAAGTTGCTGTTAAATTTGTAGCTTCATAGCTTGCTGTTTGGATAATGACATAAAATTTGGAAGATGGACCTAATTAAATGGATGAAAGAAACTTTGAGTAATGATACTGGTAATTTTCGAAAGAGGTACAGAAAAACATTCAGAAACTTAACAAACTTTCTAATCTGAAGTTAATCAACTCGTTTCACATATATGTGTACACAATCTCCATTAAAATCAACGCCGGGTTTTATGCCACAACACACCTTACCTCATGAAGATAATAAAAGTTTAGAACCTTGTTTAGGTGAATGTGGTCAAAATGTAAGTTATACTCCGGCAATAACTCATGTTTTGCATCCTGCATGTGAAAGCATGGAAAATTTAACTTGTTGCATTTGTATTTCGTGTAGAAGTGAACCTTGCTGACGGCACGTACAAGCTGCACCCAGCGCCGGAAGAAGAAGCCGTAGCAGATCTGCACCACGCCAGAGCTGAGCCTGCACCAGAGCAAGCCGAGGACTAGTTCGCTAACTCCCCGTGCGAAAGCAAGTCCCGGAGCATGAATTCCTATCTTTAAATATTGAAATACAATTGATTGCTTGATTGTGCATTTATGTTCCAGGAGTTGATTGAAATCGTAGATGCATGAACTCAGTACCCTTGTTGTGAACACTAGTATATTAAGTTGAGTAGTTGCAGTGCTTAATAGGACTCGGTAAAAGTCAAGTGATTGCCTATCACTCGCAAGTTATAGGAGTTGAATGCCCTTTTCTTTTGCTGCAACTGTAAGGACGATGGGCGGGGCAGGGCTCTGTGAACTATTTTTGGTGGTCGGTGGATTGCCCCGTCTGTCTACTTGAAATTGACTAAGGTCGAGATGTGATAGTGTTCGTGATCAAGTGTTTTAAAGTACTAATCTCATACCTAGTATGGGATTGGGAAGCCTAGTACCTGATTGAACCAGGACATGAGTGGATCGCCCCACTGTCTCTGGAACGGAGTTTCCCTTGTGGCTGCATGTGGTGACAAGTGCGGTCATAGAACGACAGAGGCCGGGTCTATGAAGCCTTGTACCAAGGGAAGTGGGCCCAACACAGGTCTGGGAATCGATGGGGACGGCTGACAAGTGAAGCGGCCCTTCGTGGTGCATGGATGTCATGAGATTAGGTTCACCATGCATGGTTAAGAAATTCGAATCGATTCGTCTGCCTCTCACAGTTTGGGACTACTTGATCGCTATGCTATACTGAGTAAGAAAGGAATGTGACGATGATTAAATGTTGTTACTTGTTATTAATTGCTTGAAAAGCTATGCCTGCTTAGTATAGTTGCTTACCTAGAATGGTTAATCAACTAGAACATGGTGCTAAAATATTGAAAGTAAAGACCTACTCTAGTCGCTTTTGGCAAAAACAAACCCCAAAACCAAAAAGCTTGCATGTTTAGGTGTTGGTGGATGTAGTTACCACCCGTCGGTTAAGTCTTGTTGAGCATAGTTGCTCAGCCTTGCTTGTGGCACATCTTTTCAGGTGATGTTGTTACCCCTGAGCTCGCTGCAAGTAGAACTTGGCCCACCCAACTCCCTCCGAGATGGACGGTCGAGTAGGATCCTTCCTCGGACGGTGAGGACAGGGATCATTAATGTCATGATCGGCTTCGTCATGATATCCTACAACGACGTTAGCTTCCGCTTATTTATTTCTGCTGCTTGAAACTCTGCAAACTATGTTTGAATTTCAAACTGGATGTTGTAGCAATTTGATGCACTTGTTTAATATGGATAGACTGTTGTAATCTCTGTAACCACTCACCTTCGTGTGAGCTATGCTTTCTCGATCCTGTGATAAGTGGTTTATCGGATGAAATCCGACGGACTACCGAGTTGACTTGATTAAAGTACATGATCGTGTGTTAGGCGACTTAAGTGTGCTTTAGCCAAGTTAATTTGAGCAGTTCCGCCACACGCACAGGATCCGCCCGACACATGGATCCCGGCCGGCTGGGGACGACCACGTGTGCGCCATGTGGCAGTGCCATGTAGACTAGATGGCCACGTGGCTGCCATGTGGAGCCATGAGGCGTTGACATGTTCGAGGTGCTGACACTACTCGAGACATATAGAGTTCCACATAAACTGGCATACGGTAAGTAGTCTTGACAGGAATAAAATGAGCCGACTTAGTGAGTCGATCCACGATAACCCATATGGAATCATACCCCTTTGAGGTAGTAGGCAATCCTACTATAAAATCCATGGAAATGTCTTCCCACTTCCATTTACGAATGGTTAAGGGTTGCAATAAGCCAGCTGATTTCTGATGTGTGGCCTTCACCCTTTGGCATGTATCACATTCAGATACATACTTGGCTATTTCCCTCTTCATCCTTGTCCACCAAAAGCATTGCTTCAGGTCTTGATACATCTTAGTACTTCCAAGGTGGATAGAGAATCTTGACAAATGAGTTTCATCTAGGATCTTTTTTCTCAAGCCCATCTTCTTGGGTACTACTATTCAGTTTTTGAAATAGAGCACCCCTTTTTCATTCTGGGTAAAACAAGTAACATCACCTTGGCTTACTCGTTCCCGAAGTATTTTCATTCTTTTGTCCTTCCATAGTATTATAGTGAAGCTGGTTGCATCAAAGGATTCTAGGTCTATTCATCTTCCTTGGTACTTTCTTCTTCGGTCCCCTGTTTGCACCGGTCCTGACCACGTCTAACTTCTAACGCACGGAACGGGTTTTAGGTCTAACGACAGTCACCAAACCCAAAAGTTTTTAAAACATGCTATGCAATTATGATGCAGCGATTCCTACGTGCTTTCAGACTCATATACACACTCGTAGGAAAATTGATGGCATCGTAATCCCTCCCTAGTAATATGCTACCGAATACTAGCGACACGCAGCAAACAGTTAGCATCTGCAAAACAAGAAACCAATTAATACTACTGCCACCTAAGACTCACGTTTTCTTTATTTAAAATAGAGTCTCAATTTTTAAATAGTAATATCTGTTGATTATCCCAACCTATGGCTCTGATACCAGCTATGGTGGAACTGCCCAACTTAAACTGACTTAAGTGCACCTAATTGCTGTCAGAACAACAATTATCCAAAACGCACTTAAAATAGTGTAAATCTGGTAGTCCATCAAGGGTTCTGTTCACAGAACTCCTTGAAAACCTCCATAGGGTGTTCCATAGCCATACATCAGGACCGCTTCCACGATGGGATAGCATCAACAAATATTACATTTTTACATACATAACCGAGGTACGATTTACAAACCATAGATTGAGGAAACTTAACAGTGCAAGTTAAACCATTGCTAAGAGTTTAAAATATAAAACAGTCCGAGGTAAGTAATTAAACATCTAAGTTTATTCTAGGGTATCATGAGACTCTTAAGATACCCTAGTTCTTCGGTGCTTCCTCCTCGGTGGGTCCCTGCTGGGTTTCTGAAAACAACAACAAAGGATCCCCTGAGTACAAAGTACTCAGCAAGTCTGACTTGTCTAACCAATATAAATATTTCTGTCATACTGTATGATGGCTTTATGGTGTACTCGCTGACTCACATTTTGCCGAAAAAGCTTACCATATGTAAAACCTTAGTTTTATCTTTTATTTCAGATTGAGTCTGTTACCTGACCAGTCTAGATGATGAAAAATATTTTATCAACCAGATGGAACTAAGTCATTCAACATATTTATTCAAAAGCAACGGTTCCCTTCTCTTTGTTACACTACGATGCTTAAGCAATGATCAAGTGCATTCATATCCGAGAATTGCGGCGATCCGGACTGATTTACATCCTGCAGGAGTGTGGTGGAACCACCTCGGATTACCTTGATTAAAGCACGGTTAAGTCGCTTGACACGCGACACTCATGCCTTAGTCAAGTTAACTCGAAGTGCCGTCGGATTTCATCCGATTTAACCACTTAACAGGACCGAGTTAGCAAAACTCACACGAAGGTGAGTGGTTCCAGAGAATACAACAAATCCACTGAGTTAAACAAGTTTGACAATTTAGTTCAACATCAAAACGAAAGTCAGAGTTTTACAAGATTCAAAAGCAGCGGAAAGGTAAAATAGCGGAAGCTAGCGCCGGGGTCGGATGTTCCTGATGAGGCTGATCAGGACATCAGTGATCCCTTTCCTCGCCGTCTGAGGAGGGATCCCACTCGACCGTCCAACCCGGAGGGAGCTGGGGCGGCCAAGTGCCAACAGGAGCAAACTCAGGAGCTACGACTTCACCTAAAAAAGAGAGCCACAAACAAGGCTGAGCGGCTAAGCTTAACAAGACTTAACCGACCGGTGGTAAAACTACTCCACCACGTCTAGACATGCAAGGCTCTTTGGCTGAGGGGTTTGTTTGCCAAAAGCGACTATGTTAGGTCCTTGCTTTCAAGTTATAGCTCAACTTCTAAGTTCATTAACCAGTCTACGTTGGCATCTTACTCTAAGCAAACATAGATCCAACTTTATGTATATAAGCTCATCATCAAGACCATGTCATCATCAGACTCTTTCATTACTCAGTGTAGCATAGCGATCAAGCAGTCTCAAACTGTGAGAGGCAGATGAATCGATTCGAGTTTCTTAACCATGCATGGCGAACCTAATCTCATGACATCCACGCACCACAAGGGTCGCTTCCTATGTCGGCCGTCCCCATCAATTCCCAAGCACGTGTCAGGTCCAAACTTCCCTTGGCATGCAATGCTCCACAGTCCCGGCCTCTACCGTACTGTAACCGCACTTGCACCCACATGATGCACCATGGGAACCTCGTTCCAGGGACAGCAGGGGTATAAGCCACGCCCTAGTTCAATCAGGTACTAGGCTTCCCCATCCCATACTAGGTATGAGATTAGTACTTTCAAATACTTGATCACGAACACCACCACTGTCGGGCCTTAACAGATTTCATAGACAGACGGGGTGATCAACCGACCACCAAAAGAGTTAACCAAAACCCTGCCCCGTCCATCATCCTTATAGTTGTAACAGAAGGAAAACAACCAACTCCTATAACTCGCGAGTGACAGGAAATCACTCGACTTTTACCGTTTCCTATTTAAGCATAGCAACTACTCGGCCTAACAAACTAGTGTTCAGATCAAAGGAACTATGTCATGCATCTAAGGTTGCAAACAACTCCTTTACGTAAATGCACAAACATGAGAAAGAAGGCATGCGCAAGTTTGGGAAAAATTTGGGGTTCATGCTCTGGGGCTTGCCTTCAAGCGGAGGGGAGGAGAACTAGTCTTCAGCTGGGGTGACTTCGGCTTCTGGAACTGGTAGCTCAGCTACAGCTCCGTCTTCTGGCACTGGGTGTAGCTCGTAGACGCCGTCAGCGAGGTGCGACTCTACACGAATGCAATGCAGGAGTTAGTGTTTAGACGGTTATTTCAACAACACTTGCAGTTAAGCTCGGACACTTGCAGCAAGGCTACAGAAAATGTGGGGAAGTTTACTTTAGTTGGTGGAGAGCAAGATAAAAGGGTCGGATGGGAAGAAACTTATGATCTGACCCTTAAGCTAGAGGAATAGCTGTGCTGGGGGTCCTCAGAATTAACGTAGAGAAGTCCCCGCTCTTTTACACAGGTACCCTCGGGCCAAGGAAAGGATACAGCCAAGTCCTCAGGCGAGGCAGATAAGGGTCGGCTAACAGACAGGGTCGGGCGAGACGGAAAAGGGGTCGGGCGAACAGATAGGGTCGGGCGAACCGGTGAGGGGTCGGCAGCTTACCTTCGGTTTATAGGTGAAGCTTTGGGGTCGGGAAGGAGTAGACTTGGGCGGAAGGTCTTAAGCACTAAGGCTTGGGTGGCGGCGATGTCCGGCGGTGCTCCGACGGCGGTGGAGCTTCTTGTGAGCAACAAGGAAGCTCTAGCACAGCGCGGAGGAGCAGGCGGCTAGGTGGATTGGGAGGGGCGGGTGTTGAGCAGAGATGAGAGTTCCTCAAGAACTTAGGTGGCGGCGCTCGAGCACGAAACAGAGGAACAAGGCGGCAAGGCAACGATGGCGAAGGGAACTCAAGTAGGACTCTGGCATTCCCTTTTATAGCTGCACGGAAGAGAGAGAGTTGGAGTAGCACTAAGACCGGAAGAAAAGGATGGAGTGCACTGCCATGGCGGCAATTGAGCGGCGATGGGCGGCGGAACAGGACTTCGGAGATAGCGTCCTCGGCTATTGGGCACTGGAGACAAGGCGGCGCAGGCGCGATTTTGCCGGGGTTGAGATTTGGCGGAGGTGGGCATCATCGAGCGGCGGATCTGATTGGTGTGATAGGGAGAACGGCACTACAAGCGAGGTTGCAACAGGTGAAAAGACAGGTGGGCTGCGGCTGCGCGGGCAAGCGCGAAACAGCGGTTTGCCGGGCACAGTTCTGGCAAGGCGGACAAGGAACTGTTGTTGGAGGTATGCCCTAGAGGCAATCATAGAGATGATGATATTCCATTTGTATCCATGATTTGTATATTGTGTTCATTGAATATCCATTAAAGGCTACTTGAATTGATTTGCAATTATGTGAATTGTATGTGAAACTCTTTACTTGTATGGTTATTCTAAAGTTGTCCCTAGTCGGAGTTCATGTGAGGACACACATGAATATTAGACTAGCACATGTATTAGTTGATGACTATGTTTCACAAGTCATGGACATGGAGATGTTGAACTAATAATGTGGACACATGTGGAGACATGTGCTAGGACTGACCCAACACGAGAAGTAGTTCTCTCTTTAAACAACATATACGCTTTGTCCTTAGACCTGAGATTGTCGCATGTATTCTAGATGTGGATCGACCTACTTAGGGGCTATCAAACGCTACGTCGTAACAGGGTAGTTATAAAGGTAGCTTTCGGGTTTGTCAAGAAGCATGCTATGAGACATGGTCAATCAAGATGGGATTTGCCCCTCTCTGATTGAGAGTGATATCTCTGGGCCCCTCGAGTGATCGGATCCAAAAATGCATGGCCATGCTACGTACGGTTAAGAGTTAACCTACAAAGGGATTCCGGATCACAGGATCGAGAAAGAGCGGTTGGCTTGAAGCTAGACCAAATATCGTGAGGCAAAGGGAATAGCATGTATATTATGTTGTGATGGTTCGTCTGATATGATCTTCGTGTGCGTATAGGAGTTGGCACGTCTTGCTAGAGGCCGCTACCGACTATTGGGCCGAGTAGGAGTACTCGGGCCATGTCTATACGTATCCGAACCCATAGGATCACACACTTAAGGGGCTGGAAGCCCAATTCGGATCTGATCCGAGTTGGATTAGGTTTAGAAGTACTAATGGGCCTCGGATCCAGAGGCCCGTCAGGAACCTAGAGGGGTGGGGGCGCCCTAGTGTTTACACCTTTTGGCAAAACACACCTGCCGCGCCTCCCACGCCCTCGCCTGTTGCAACTCACGGATCTAGCAGTCCGGCTTGCGATGCTTCCTCCCTGCATGTGTGGATACCTTGGAGGTGTTGCGCCTACAGCACTTGGACGAGCCGTCGACGAGCCGCCGATGAGCCACGACAAGCCGACGATGAGCCGCGGCACCGGAGGCGATCTTGCTGCACGTGGACGAGCTGCTGAGGAGCTGCTGGACGTGATCGACTACGTACGATTACGTTGATCGACTACGTACGACTACGTGATCATCTTCACTGCATCGACGCATATCTACATCTTCCGCACCAGTAGTGCGTCGAGTGGTAATCTCGTGATCCTTATACGGCAGTTCTTCCTGGTTATACGCAGTAGAATTTTTGAATTGCGCTAGTGTAGCGTACCTCGTATACCAACAACTGTCGCGGCCGGAGTCGGGGTTGGCGATGGAGGAATCGTCGCGTAGCGAGTTCGTGGGCGGCGCGACTATGGAGAGGCGGCGGAAAAGCCGGAAGGCATCGGGCCTTGCAGCCGGGGATCTGGTGAGATGATGATGGGCGCGAGCCGCGAGGCGGTTTGACGCAGCAGGCGGCAAAGCTCTGCCACAGCGGCGACGGAGCACCAAGGCACGACCGGCGAGGGCGCGAGCGAGATGAGGCGTTGCAGAAAGGGTTGCAGAGGGGCTTTCGCTGCGAATGGGGAGGAGGGCGCGAGAATCCATCCTGTCGCGGCCGGCGAATGGGCGAAGCGGCGGGTGTCGGAGAAGTTGAGCCACGCGGCGGGGGAGCTCTGAAGCGGTGCAGGCCGCTCGAGTGCGTTTGCCTCGGGAGATCCGGGGAAAAGATTTGCGGGTCCACCGATCAGTCTCGGTTGTCCCACAGCTCCAAGATTGAAAGAAGCACTGCCTCGGGGAACTCAGAAGGAACCGACGGGGTTGGTTCGGGTCTTCAAGGGTCGGGACCGGGAACTGGAGTGGAGCACTCCTGCTCGGGAAGAGCTGAGACAGAGGAATTTGGGCTTCCAATTTAGATTAACTCGAATGATTTGACCAGGGTCGTTACAGCCTACCCCTCTTAAAATAAATCTCGTCTCGAGATTCGAGTGTAAGAGCGACCACTGGGGGTGTGCAGTCCTTACCTCCTTGGCTGAAAAGAAAACCTTGGAAATGCTTGTTCAGATACTCTTCTGTTTCCCATGTTGCTTCATCCTCTGTGTGGTTATTCCATAGGATTTTGTACATTTTCACCACTTGTCGTCGGGTGTGCCTCTCCTTACGGTTAAGAACTTTGGCCGGGTACTCAGCATAGGTCAGGTCGGGTTCGATTTGAAGTTGCTCCTGCCCTAAGATCTCAGTTGGGACTTGGACACATTTCTTCAGTTGGGAGACATGGAAAACATCATGAAGGGCCGAGAGCTGCCCGAGTAGTTGGATCCGGTAAGCAACGGGTCTGCAAATTTCCACAATCTCATAAGGGCCAATGTAACGGGGAGCCAATTTCCCTTTTACTCCAAACCGTTGCACTCCTTTGGTCGGGGAGACTCGAAGATACACATGATCACCAATATCAAATTGCAGGGGTCTTCTTCTCGTGTCGGAGTAACTCTTCTGTCAAGATTGGGCGGCCTTGAGATTTGCTTGAATTATCTTCACTTGTTCTTCTTCTTCTACTACTAAGTCAGGGCCATAGGTCTGTCTTTCACCATCTTGTGACCAATTCAACGGTGTCCGACATTTCCGACCATATAGGGCTTCAAATCGTGCCATCTTCAAGCTAGTCTGGTAGCTATTGTTATAGGAGAACTCTGCCAATGGTAAGCACTTATCCCAATTTTTGTCATAATGGATGACACAAGCTCTCAACATGTCTTCAAGGATCTGATTTACCCTTTCAGTTTGACCATCGGTTTGAGGGTGGTAAGTCGAGCTACGAATGAGCTTGGTGCCCATTGATGCTTGTAGCTGTTCCCAAAAACGCGCTACAAACTGAGCTCCTCGATCAAATATGATCGTCCTAGGCACACCGTGCAAGGAAACAATGCGGTCAAGATACAACTCTGCATATTTCTTGGCCGTGTAGGTGGTGTGAACCGGAAGAAAGTAGGCAGTCTTGGTAAGATGATCCACAATCACCCAAATGGAATCATGCCGCTGCGATAAGGGGTAGTCCAACAATGAAGTCCATGCTGATGTCTTGCCATTTCCAAGAGGGAATAGGTAGGGGTTGCAGGGTACCTGCTACCTTTAAATGGCTGGCTTTGACACATTGACAGGTGTCGTATTCTGAAACATATCGTGCAATCTCAGGTTTCATTCCACTCCACCAGAAGATTTGACGGAGATCATGATACATCTTATTGCTGCCAGGATGGATTGAGAACTTGGAGAGATGAGCTTCATCTAGGAGTTGCTTCCTAAGGGTGGGGTCGGACGGAACAATGAGTCGGTTCTCAAAGTACACTCTCCCATTCTCATTCTGTCAGAATTGCTTATACCTCTCATCCTTCCATGAAATCTTTCTTTTGGTTCGCCTTACTTCCTCATATTCTAACTGTGCCGTCCCAATTTGGTCCTCCAAAGCAGACTCAAGGGTGAGATGTGTCCGAGGGTTCCATGGGAGACAATTTCCAAATTAAGTTTTCCCACCTCATGGCACAGAGTCTCTGTGAAGTTGGTTGCCAACAAGCAATTGCAATGGGTCTTGCGGCTAAGAGCATCTGCCACTACGTTGGCCTTGCCGGGGTGATAATGCACCTCCAAATTGTAATCCTTTATCAACTCCAACCATCTTCTTTGGCGCATGTTGAGGTCGGCCTGAGTGAAGATGTACTTGAGGCTCTTGTGATCGATGTAGATGTTACAGTGGGTGCCCATCAGATAGTGTCTCCATATTTTTAAGGCATGAATCACTGCTGCCAACTCAAGATCATGGGTCGGATAGTTCAGCTCATGAGGTCGTAACGCCCGTGAGGCATAGGCAATGACTCGATTGTCTTGCATAAGAACACACCCAAGTCCAGTGCCAGAGGCGTCACAGTATACGTCAAACGACTTAGAAGTGTCGGGTTGAGCCAAAACCGGGGCTGAGGTTAGCAAGTGTTTCAAGGTGTTGAAGGCTTCTACACACTTGTCGTTCCATACAAATTTGACCTCTTTTTCTTCAACAGCTCGGTCATCGGCTTAGCTATCTTGGAGAAATCTAGAATGAAGCGCCGATAGTAGCCTGCCAATCCAAGAAAACTTCGGATCTGGTGAACTGAAGTGGGAGGCTTCCAGTCCATGACTTCCTGTACCTTGCTGGGGTCAACGGCTATGCCATTCCAAGAGATAGTGTGTCCCAAGAACTTGACACTATCTAACCAAAATTCACACTTGGAGAACTTGGCATAAAGCTGATGATCCTTCAACCGTTGAAGAACCACATGAAGATGATCGGCATGTTCTTCTTCGTTCTTCGAGTACACTAGGATATCATCAATGAACACCACCACAAACTTGTCTAACTCGGGCATGAACACCGAATTCATGAGATACATGAAGTAAGCGGGTGCATTGGTGACTCCAAAAGGCATAACCAGGTACTAGTAGAGTCCATATCTTGTGGAGAAGGTAGTATTGCGAATGTTACAGGGTCTGATCTTGATTTGGTGATAACCGGAACGAAGATCGATCTTGGAGAATACTCTTGCTCCAGCTAACTGATCAAACAGAACATCAATGCGGGGAAGTGGATACTTGTTCTTGACAGTCACCGCATTGAGAGGTCGGTAGTCCACACACATGCGTAGACTCCCATCCTTCTTCTTCACAAACAGGGCTGGGCAACCCCAAGGTGAAGTGCTGGGTCGGATAAAGCCTTTTTCCAACAGATCCTTCAAATAGGTTTTTAACTCGGCCAACTCAGCGGGTGGCATCTGATAAGGTCTTTTGGAGATAGGGGCGGTGCCGGGGATCAACTCTATGGAAAACTCCACATCTCTATCGGGCGGCATGCCCGGCAAAACATCGGGAAACACGTCGGGGTACTCACAGACTACAGGGATGTCCTTCAATTGGGTCTCAATTGCGGGATACGCACAAGAATTCACATCTTCTCGGCGAGGCAATTGGACAACAGAGGGGCCTTGGTGGGGTGAGTTGACATGGATAGCTCGGGCTGGAATATCTAACACAACCTGGTGCCTTGTCATCCAATCCATTCCTAGGATGACATCAATCCCCTCCAGATCGAGAATAACAAGATTCTCCTTAAAAAGGGTTCGGCCTAGCTAGATAGGCACATTGACACTCATCCTATCAGATGTGATTACCCCACCCGGGGTGGATATCCTAAAAGATCCTCTTGTTTGGCATTCCTTTAACCCATATTTGTCACTAGTCTTTCTTCCAATAAAACTATGTGAGGCTCCTGAGTCAAACAAAACCAAAGCTGAAAGACTGTGAATAAGAAAGGTACCCGTCATTATCGGTGCACCTTCAGGAAGCTCTGCTGCATTGGTGAAGTTCAACCGACCTTGGCGAACTTGCATCTTGGGCCTCTTCCCTTTATTGAGCATCGCATTGCTTTGCCCTTGGCGCTGATTCTGATTCCTGGGGCAGTCCTTGGCGAAATGCCCCAAATTGCCGCAGGTGAAGCAGTGGTTACCATTTGCAGGGCACGGTGGTGGCGGTAGGGTCGGCCGCGGAGCCTGAGGTTGAAATCCCGGAAAATGAAGTGCTACCGCTGGTGGGGGTCGGGCAACCCATCTTCCCGGCTGCTGAGGTCGGCTGGGTGCCTGTGGTGGAACCATTCTGAAACGTTGTGTAGGTGGGCTGGGCGTTGGCAGTGGAGCCTTCCTCTTCCTCTCGGCTACCAGAGCCTTCATGCAGTCCTCTTGTGAGATGGCCAAGTTGACCAACTCGTTGTACGTATTCACCCTTATTGGGTTTAATCTCTCTCTGAGCTCCAAGCTTAACCCTCTGTGGAACCTGTCCTGCTTCTTCTAATCTGTGTCCGCATGATACCCAGCGTATCGGCACAGATCATTGAAGGCCTGCGCATAGTGCAGGTGTAACGACCGACCCCTAAGCCTTCTAGTTAGTCTTGATCGCAGCCCTTAACCTTAGTCAGCTGTCTTGCTTGACCGCACCTAAGTGCTCAGTTTCCCGCCGGTCCCGACCCCTGAGATCCAACCCCTTCCGGCTTCGCTCCTCTCCCGACCCCGACGAGCTCAGCCCACCGTCAGATTTTGTTAATCTTCCTCACCCGTCCGATCTATCCACTGGTGGACCCGCGAGATCTTTTCCAGATCCCCCGCGACAGCCGCACTCGAGTTGCATGGCTGCTTCAGAGTCTTCCTGCCTCGTGGCTCGTCTTCTCCAACGCCTGCCGCTCAGTTTTGTCTCTGGACAGCGACCGAGTGGGTTCCCGCGCCCCTTTCCCCAATGGCAGCGGAAGCCCTCTGCACCCCTTTCTGCAGAACCTCGCCTCCCGCGCCCATCATCACGCCACCAGATCCCGGCCCCAGAGCCCAATGTCGCCCGTCTTTTCCGTCCCTTCAGCCACAGTTGCGCTGCCTGGTCGCCGCTACACGACGATTCCTCCACCGCCAACCCCGACCGCGGCCGCGACAGTTCCTTTCCCCCGCTCTGTTCGAAGCCGCCCGACAATCTGTTGTTCCGCGCTCTCCCCCGCGCCCGCGTCCGCCTGCCTTCTCACCCGAGCGCCCTCGATTCTAGTTTCGTTAAGCCGGTCACTTCTATCACATCTTCCGCACGACGACGCCCACTTTCCGCCAAATCTCAACCACCAGTCTACCCACTCCTACGCCACCCTGACGGCAGAACGCCATGATTGCTGGCGTCACCCCCGGAGTTCTGCACCACCGCCCTCTTTGCTCAATCGCCGCCCCGGCAGAGCACTCCATTGCCTCTCCCCGGCCTTCGCGCCGCTCCCCTTCTCTCTCTCCGCGCCGTTTCCTTTCCTCTGCTCCAGCAGCTATAAAAGGAATGCCCCCGTCGCCGGAGTTCCCTCCGCTCTCGTTGCCTTCAGCCTCGTCTAGCTCCCTGCTCAAGCTCCTAGCGCCACCCACCCAGTTCTTGAGGAGTTCTTCTCTCAGTTCTCCCTCAGTTCTTCTCCAAGTCACCCAGCAGCTTGCTCCTCCGTGCTGCGTAAAAGCTCTCTTGTGATCCGCAAGAAGCAGCGCCGCCGCCGGAGCATCGCCGGTCTTAGCTTCTGATCAAACCGTAGTCCCTCCGCCCAAGTCTGCTTCGTTCCGACCCCAAGCTTTCCTTTCAGGAAGAAGGTGAGTTGCCGACCCCAGTCCGCCTCGCCCGACCCCTCCTATCCGCCCGACCCCGGTTTCGTCTCGCCCGACCCTGTCTGTTCCGCCGACCCTTGTCCGCCTCGCCCGAGGGCTTGGCTGTGATCTTTTTCTTCAACTCGAGGGTGTATGTGTAAAACTTGGGAACCCTTCAACGCTTGCGTCTAAGGACCCCCAGTTTATCACATCCTCTAGTTCAAGGATCAGACCACTAGTTCCTTCCTACCCTTACCTCTTGATCATCATCAGCTCTCGAACCACCTTAACCTCCTGCTCTTTGTCGCGAGTTTCTGGGCTCAGGCGAGCCAGTGTTGCTGTTGAAGTAACTGTCTATGCTAACCCCTGCATTGCATTCGTGTAGAGCTGCACCTCGCCGACGGCTTCTACGAGCTTCACCCGGCGCCAGAAGAAAAAGCTGTAGCCGAGCTCCTGTCCTCCGAAGCCGAAGTCGCCCCCGAAGTCGAGCAGTTTCCGTCCTCCTTGCTTGAAGGCAAGCCCCGGTTGCATGAAAGTCCTATGTGTTTTACCAGACTTGCGCATGCCTTCTGTAACATGCTTGTGCATTTGCACATCCCAGTGATCTGAGCACTAGCTGTTGGACCGAGTAGCTGCATTGCTTAACTAGGAGACGGTAGAAGTCGAGTGATTTCCTGTCTCTCGCGAGTTGTAGGAGTTGCATGTTTACTCTCCTGTTATAACTATAAGGACGATGGACGGGGCAAGGTTTTGGTAACTTTTTGGTGGTCGGATGGTTGCCCCGTTTGTCTATGAAATCTTGCTAAGGCCCGACAGTGGTGGTGTTCGTGATCAAGTGTTTGAAAGTACTAGCCTCATACTTAGTATGGGATGAGGAAGCCTAGTACCGGATTGAACCTAGACGTGAGTGGTCGCCCCATTGTTCTTGGAACGGAGTTTCCCCTGCTGGTTGTCGCACGTGGTGGCAAGCGTGGTCACAGAATGGCAGACGCCGGGTCTGTGGAACCTTGCACCAAAGGAAATGGGCCCGACACGGGTTAGGGGATTGATGGGGAAGGCCGACACAGGAAGCGACCTCCGGGTGCGTGGATGTCGTGAGGCTAGGTTCACCATGCATGATTAAAGAACTCGAATCGATTCGTCTGCCTCTCACAGTTTGAGATTGCTTGATCGCTATGTCACCCTGAGTAAATGAGGAATCTGATGATGGCAATGTTTGTTGTTGTATCTATACATCTTGTTTGATTCTATGAATGCTTAGAATAGGTGGCACAACCTAGATTGGTAAATGAACCTAGAACCGGAGCTAAAACTTGAAAATAGGGTTACTTAGTGCTTTTGGCAAACAACCCCCTCAGCCAAACAGCCTTGCATGTCTAGAAGGAGGAGTAGCCCTTCCTCCTATCGGTTAAGTCTTGTTGAGCTTAGTAGCTCAGCCTTGTTGTGGCTCCTGTTTTCAGGTGAAGTTGCTGCTTCCGACCCCTCTCTGGTTGGTGCTTGGCCGCCCCAGCTCCCGCCAGGCTGGACGGTCGAGTGGGATCCTTCCTCGGACGGCGAGGGAAGGAGCCAGTGATGTCCCGGTTGGCCTCACCAAGGATGTCCGACCCCGACGAAGTCTTCCGCTAGTGTTTTCTCTGTTGTTTCCTTGAAAACTTGTAAAACTCTGATGTTGGATTTTATGGCCAAACCAAATGGGTAAAACTTGTTCAACTCAGTGGACTTGTTGTATTCTCTGTAACCGCTCACCTTCGTGTGGGTTTGCTGAACTCGATCCTGTTTAAGTGGTTAAATCGGATGAAATCCGACGGCACTTCGTATTAACTCGGTTTAGGCAGGAGTGTCGCATGTTAGGCGGTTTAACCCTGCTTAATCAAGCTAATCCGAGGTGGTTCCGCCACAGCTGGTATCAGAGCCGTGTTTAGCATTTCAGAGAACCCAACAAGCCCTAAACATTCTTTGAAAGGGATAAAAGTTGCAAGAAACTTTTGAAAAATCTCGTACAATCGTTAAGGATGACTTAGTGCGAGAGGCCCTAGGGGATTTTGGGGTTGTTTTAGGTGACTAATAAATATTTGGTTATTTTGCTAACTCTTCCAGCACTTCGCCACGTCTATCATACGTGTGCCGAGTTCCGCATCACGAGCATGCGAGGGTTGATAGGGAGCTCCATTCGAAGGACCCTATCTTCGCGGTTGTTTTCGCCCACGTCTATTACACGTGCGCAGGTTCCGTATGTGTTCCATACGAAGGTTGGTACGGTTCGATTCCAACGAACCTATCAGCACGGTTGTTTCGCCACGTTTGTCATACGTGTGCCGATTCCGCATCACGAGTATGCGAAGGGTTATACGGATCCATTCAAAGGGAGCCTATTTCCACGGTTGAGTGCTATCCATGCAGCCTTAAACGCATGGGTGCCGTTCCTATAGGGAGCGGTAATGTTTGAGAACGCTTTCGTGGGTGCTGGCACGAAAGGTTCGTGTGTGGTGTTTTCTGCAGGTTGCTAACCGCGTTCGTTTAGGAGACGTTACTAGAACCGACTAGTTATTATAGGGAGAGACGTATTGTTGCCTTGTCACCGGCACTGACCGCGTAAGACCCGAGTTTCGGGCAGTTGTTTTTGGTTAAGAGTAAGGTAGGCCGTGCATGTGTCACATCTTCAAGGTCGTACGGTTCCCTTTCTCAACAGCAACCCTGTTCAAAAGAGTTCTTCTGGATCTAAGGATTTCTAGTTTCTCTTAGTGCTCTCGGTTAAACCCGTATGCTTCTCTATCCGACCCCTGATCCTTGGAGTTTATCTCACGTGGTTTCCGGTTTTCTTGGTTCCAGATGGCTGCTCCCGGACATGTTGTTTTTGGAGCGGACGGTACCTTCCAGTCAACGTGCCTGCATTTCGAGGGGTTTCCCACGATTCTGTGGGATACGCTGAAGTGGTTTGGGTATCAGTCCCCGCCCTTGTATGCCGGGCGGTTATATCTGGAACAGGGCCTTCAGACGTGCCAGGTGCAAGCGTTGGTACCACCTCCCCTTGCCCGGCCCGACTGGCCCTCTCTGGGCATAATAGCCTATGGTCTTGCCCCGGAAGATACATGGGAGTCTGCCGCCCTTCAGTTGCTCACCCAGTTCTGTCAGCTGCATCCCGTGGAGATCACGCTAGACCCGATCGGCCTCTTCCCCTTCAGGAACCGGCTGGACCCGGCCTGGCTTGACCGTGTCGGGAACATCGAGGTGTTAGCCACCACCTGTGCCATGGTTACCATCTCCACCAACATCCGGTGCATGGCCGCTCTCTACCGGTTGATAGAGCTTCAGGGGAGAGCCATGACCCTTTTCGCCTGGACGGCAGCAGATACCCACGGTCACCTCCAGGCAGCAAGAAGAGATATGGTAGGCCAAACCTACCAGCTGATCCAGCGTGGTATCCAGATCCACGATATGCAAGATCGGATCTCTGAGCTAGAAGGAGAAGTTGCCGACCTCATGGACGGCATGATAGAGCTCTCAGAGGAAAACATGGAGGTGGAAATGGAGTTGGCAGTTGCCAATGCCCACCTAGAGGAGCACCAAGCCGAGCTCGAGGATATGCATGCCCTCAACATGCAGCTCGAAGCACAGGAGGACCCTGAGGAAGATGAGGGAGCGTCCAACATGGACATAGAAGAAGATGGCGCCCCTTCTCCGACTCATAGTGTCCATTGGTAGCTTAAGGGTTCTCAGGGAACCATCTTTTTGTTGTACTCCTCGGCAGCCTAGATTTTGGAAAAGTTGTAATAGGTTAGCCTCGAGTTGAGTGCTCCCTGTGTTGAAACACCGTTGTATATAAAGTAACCCCGGTGCATAGCTTTCTCATCTTTGTATGGCGTGGATGCTAGGTTGAGTAAGTTGTGCCGTGACCATATGCTGTGTTCTGAGGATCTGTTCAGTTGGCCGACCCCAGTTTGTGAGGCCGAGTGCGCCGACCCTTTGAGGCAGTCTCCGCCTCGTCCAACCCTTTTCAAGTACGGACCGTGTCCGACCCCTTGGATTGAGTGGATCAGATCGTAGGAGTCTGTAGTCTGTATGTGGCATGTGTTGCCTGAAGTGGAGTACCAGGTCAAGTAGAGGTTATCTATGCTGAGAATGAGAGGAATGTGCTTTCTCTATGAGGACGTGTGATGCACTATTGGCAAGAGTCGCATTAAGGGATTTAATCCATACGTTCCATTTGTTGGAGTATACCTAAGGTCATGAAATTAATGGGGCGTTAACTCTTGCAGATGGCGCACCGCACTAGGTCTGGTGCTGTGTCCAGCGGTAGTGAACAGCGACAGGATCTTCCCCCGCCCCCGCCCCCATCGCCATTGGAGGCAATCCTAGCAACTCAAACTGAGTTGCTAAGGCATCTGGTGAAAGGACAGCAACAACAGCCACATGGTGGAAGAGCACAACCGCAGCCGCATATCGCGCGGTATGAGGACTTCCTGGGGACACAGCCCCCGCTGTTCCAAAAGACACAAGAACCGCTCGATGCTGACGCATGGGTTCGTACAATCGAATCCAAGTTCGAGCTCCTCACCGCTCCATGCCCCGATCACAACAAGGCGCGGTTCGCAGCTCAGCAGCTGCGTGGCTCCGCACGGCTTTGGTGGGACCACTACCATGCCATGCTGCCGGCTGGCCACGTGGTCAGCTGGAACGAGTTCAAGATGGCGTTCAAGGCGCATCACATTCCCGAAGGTCTCCTGGAGCGCAAGCTCAACGAGTTTTTGGCCCTCACCCAAGGAACTCGGGATGTGCTGCATTACGCCCAATCTTTCAATGACCTATGGCGTTATGCTGGCTATCATGCGGACACAGACGAGAAGAAGCAGGACAGATTCCGCCGAGGACTGAGCTTGGAGCTCAGGGAAAGGTTGAACCCCATCAAGGTGGACACCTACAACGAGTTGGTCAACCTGGCCATCTCTCAGGAGGACTGCATGCAAGCCCTCAAGGCTGACCAGAAGAGGAAAGCCTCTGTGGCATTTCCGAGTCCACCGACTCGAAGGTTCCGGATGATCCCTCCACAAGCCCCTGGCCGACCCCAGCCGTCAGGGAAATGGATCGCCCGACCCCCGTCGGCGACAATGCCTCGTTTTCCAGGCTTCCAACCGCAAGTGCCCCGGCCGACCCTGCCAACGCCACCCCGCCCTGCAGCCAGTAATCGTTGTTTTACCTGCGGCAATGAAGGACATTTCGCGAAGGACTGCCCCAGGAACAAGAATCCACAGCAAGGTCAGAACCCCATGGCAGCCAGAGGAAGAAGGCCCAAGGTGCAAGTCCGGCAAGGCCGACTCAACTACACCAGCTTGACTGAGCTCCCCGAAGGTGCGCCAGTAATGACGGGTACTTTCCTTGTTTTAAATCAAGCTGTTGTTGTGTTGTTTGATTCGGGAGCCTCTCATAGCTTTATCGGGAGTAAGGCAAGGGAAAGATGTGGGCTAAGTGTCGGTCACGCTAAGGAACCCTATGTGATTGCCACTCCTGGAGGAAGGATAACGTCAGATCAGGTCGTTATTCTTGTACCTCTCCAGCTAGGTCCCACCCTCTTCAAGGAAAACCTTATCATCCTTGACCTAGAAGATGTCATCCTTGGTATGGATTGGATGGCCCGACATCATGTTGTTCTAGATACATCAGCCCGATCTCTTTACATCAGCTTGTTGGAGGTATGCCCTAGAGGCAATCATAGAGATGATGATATTCCATTTGTATCCATGATTTGTATATTGTGTTCATTGAATATCCATTAAAGGCTACTTGAATTGATTTGCAATTATGTGAATTGTATGTGAAACTCTTTACTTGTATGGTTATTCTAAAGTTGTCCCTAGTTGGAGTTCATGTGAGGACACACATGAATATTAGACTAGCACATGTATTAGTTGATGACTATGTTTCACAAGTCATGGACATGGAGATGTTGAACTAATAATGTGGACACATGTGGAGACATGTGTTAGGACTGACCCAACACGAGAAGTAGTTCTCTCTTTAAAATAACATATACGCTTTGTCCTTAGACCTGAGATTGTCGCATGTATTCTAGATGTGGATTGACCTACTTAGGGGCTATCAAACGCTACACCGTAACAGGGTAGTTATAAAGGTAGCTTTCGGGTTTGTCAAGAAGCATGCTATGAGACATGGTCAGTCAAGATGAGATTTGCCCCTCTCTGATTGAGAGTGATATCTCTGGGCCCCTCGAGTGATCGGATCCGAAAATGCATGGCCATGCTACGTACGGTTAAGAGTTAACCTACAAAGGGATTCCGAATCACAGGATCAAGAAAGAGCGGTCGGCTTGAAGCTAGACCAAATATCGTGAGGCAAAGGGAATAGCATGTATATTATGTTGTGATGGTTCGTCTGATATGATCTTCGTGTGCGTATAGGAGTTGGCACGTCTTGCTAGAGGCCGCTACCGACTATTGGGCCGAGTAGGAGTACTCGGGCCATGTCTATACGTATCCGAACCCATAGGGTCACACACTTAAGGGGCTGAAAGCCCAATTCGGATCTGATCCGAGTTGGATTAGGTTTAGGAGTACTAATGGGCCTCGGATCCAGAGGCCCATCAGGAACCTCTATAAATAGAGGGGTGGGGACGCCCTAGGGTTTACACCTTTTTGGCGAAACACACCTGCCGCGCCTCCCACGCCCTCGCCTGTTGCAACTCGCGGATCTAGCAGTCCGACTTGCGACGCTTCCTCCCTGCACGTGTGGATACCTTGGAGGTGTTGCGCCTGCAGCACTTGGACGAGCCGTCGACGAGCCGCCGATGAGCCACGACGAGCCGACGACGAGCCGCGGTACCGGAGGCGATCTTGCTGCACGTGGAGGAGCTGCTGAGGAGCTGCTGGACGTGATCGACTACGTACGACTACGTTGATCGACTACGTACGACTACGTGATCGTCTTCACTGCATCGACGCATATCTACATCTTCCGCACCAGTAGTGCGTCGAGTGGTAATCCCGTGATCCTTATACGGCAGTTCTTCCTGGTTATACGCGGTAGATTTTTTTGAATTGCGCTAGTGTAGCCTACCTCGTATCCCAACAGTGGTATCAGAGCCGTAGCTGCTTAGTTTTGGATTCGGGATGTGTGCATATGGAGATATGCGAGTTTTCAGTTTGATCTATGTCCTGGTTTCGTGCCCTTGTTGCAATGGTAGTGTAACGACATACTCCTACCGGTCGGTTTCCGCCATCGGAGTTAAGTGATACACGTAAATCCAGTTGCAGTGAGGGAAGATCAATATGATTGGTCGAATCGAGATCCAGGGTCATACGCCAGGCACATTAGATGTGCAATAGTAGATGGGATCTACTGCCGGGGTCGGGATTTTGCCGTATGCGTATGCTTCGGTAAATCAGCCGTAACTTTTCGGTACGATCTCGGATCGGGGCGATTTTTATACGAAAATTGATCTATAGAAAAAGTTACACATGAATTTCAACCGCTTCGCCATTTTCGGCGAGATTAGATTTCCCAAATTCGGCTTGGAAGATGGAGTTTTGGGCCTCCGAAGTTTGGAACGTTAGGACGCCTAACTCTCTTTTGCAGGATGTATGTATGTATCTTGTGATCAGTATGGCCCCCTTGTGTATGTGATGCATGTGTGTAACTCATTCGTGACCTGCGTGTCGCGCGTACGGCAACACGGCAGGAGCCATATGTGTTGTCACTTTATTGTATTTAATGGTCTGCGTACCAATCTGTGATGATCCAAGCAACTATGTAATCTTCATTACTAGATTCTTTACTAGCTATTAGGCGTAATAGCATGCTCTAGTTCTTGGAGGACTCATCACCAGGAGGATGGCGCACATGGAACATGGAGATGGAGATCACCATGGTGAACAGGTTCTATGGAGATGGAGATCACCATATGAAAATGGGCCATACTGTGTCACAACTGTGTGAATGCTATTCTGTTTATGTTTTACTTTCTGCATGCTGTGATGTTAGAAGTAGAACGATCCCTCACAAAGTTTAAGTTAGTATGCCCTCCCAACTAAAACTTGCACCATCCCATGTCTTGTACAATTAGTGGTGGGTCTATGAAATTAGGGTGCCACTAGTTTTCCTTGACTAGACGGGTTTGTGTCGGACACTTACACGCATAAGGGTTGGTTTGCTTAACAAGGTTATCTTAACGGTTAAGGACCTTGGGGCATAAAGGTTGGGCGCCGAGACATAGAGATGTCACCCAACAACAGGAGTCATATGTGATATGATTAGCAAAAGTTGCTTACCGATCTACCTCGTTTGCTAGCGGTGATGCTAAAGCTCACTAGTAGACTTGTTAGTTGTGGATCCTGAATCACTAAGTTTCAATAGAGGGATATTGATTTTAGTGGGAGTAGATTCTGTTAAAGTAGTTTAATATAATTTGCTCTATCATGGATATGTTTGTCTTAGTGTATTTTGCATTACTTTTGTTGTAGATTAAATGGCACCTAGCAACACCACCACATCGTTTGCTTTGCGTTCGGTCCTTGAGAAGGACAAGTTGAATGGAACAAACTACTCGAATTGGATCCGTAACCTGAGAATTGTTCTCAGGGCTGAGAAAAAGGAAGATGTTCTAGAAAACCCACTACCAGAAGAACCTGCTGATGATGCACCCGCTGCTGCTAAGAATGCTTACAAGAAAGCATGTGATGCTAACCTCGAAGTAAGCTGCCTTATGCTTGCTTGCATGGAACCCGAGCTGCAGATGCAGTTCGAAACAAACCATGAGGCGCACGATATGATCGTGGCGCTTAGAGACATGTTCCAAACACAGGCCAGGACTGAAAGGTTCAATGTGTCTAAGGCCTTTGTTGAGAGCAAGCTAGCAGAAGGCGCAGCAGTAGGACCACACGTAATCAAGATGGTTGGTTACACTCAACGGTTGGAGAAGCTAGGCTTCCCACTGGGCCAAGAGTTGGCCACTGATTTCATTCTTTCGTCTCTTCCGCCTAGCTATGGGAACTTCATCTCGAACTACCATATGCATGGGACGGAGAAGGGTCTGAATGAGCTGTGTGGCATGCTTAAAATAGCAGAGCCTGACATCAAGAAAAGCGCTAGTACCAGCCATGTGATGGCGATACAGAACAAGCCCAGCTTTAAGAAGAAGGGCAATTCTTGGAAGAAGAAGGCCAAGGCTGGAACGTCCAAGCCAAACCCACCGCCCAAGGTTAAAGCTGGACCTGGACCTGCTCCAGACAAAGAGTGCTTTTACTGTCATGAACTTGGTCACTGGAAGAGAAACTGCAAGCAGTACCTAGCTTCCTTGAAGAATGGCGGAAGTAAGAGTACTTCTACCTCAGGTACGCTTGTTGTTAATGTTATAGACAACATATTTCTCGCTGATACAATTATTAATTCTTTGGTATTTGATACCGGATCGGTTGCTCATATTTGCAATTCGATGCAGGGAATGATAAGAAGTAGAAGCGTGGAAAGAGGAGAAGTTGATTTCCGCGTGGGCAATAATGCAAGAGTTGCTGCGTTGACCGTCGGGACGATGCAACTCCACCTCCCGTCAGGATTTATTATGGAGTTGAATAATTGTTATTTTGTTCCTAGTTTAAGTCGAAACATTTTGTCTCCTTCATGCTTGATGAAGGATGGTTATTCATTTGCGAGTGAAAATAATGGTTGTGTGATCTCTAAGAATAATATGTTTATGGCTTTTGCACCCATTGTGAATGGATTATTTGTTTTACATCTTGATGGTTCACCTGTCTGTAATGTAAGTGCTAAAAGGCCTCGGCCTAATGATTTGAGTCCTACCTACTGGTGGCATTGTCGTTTGGGTCATATAAGTGAAAAGCGCATGAAGAAGCTCCATTCTGATGGACTTCTAACTTCGTTTGATTTTGAATCATACGAGACATGTGAGGCTTGCTTGCTAGGCAAGATGACCAAGACGCCTTTCACAGGTTTTCCTGAGAGAGCAGTAGACTTGTTGGAACTCATACATAGTGATGTATGCGGACCAATGAGCACGACGGCTAGAGGAGGATTCCAATACTTCATAACTTTCACTGATGATTTTAGTAGATATGGCTATGTCTACTTGATGAGGCACAAGTCTGAAACCTTTGAAAAGTTCAAGGAATTTCATAATGAAGTTGAAAATTAGCGTGGCAAGAAAATTAAGGCCTTACGATCTGATCGTGGAGGTGAGTATTTGAGCCACGAGTTTAGCAATCATCTAAAGAGTTGCGGAATTGTTCCACAACTTATGCCGCCTGGAACACCTCAGAGAAACGGTGTGTCCGAGCGACGTAATCGAACTTTGTTAGACATGGTTCAATCAATGATGAGCCAGTCGGACCTACCGTTGTCATTTTGGGGATACGCTCTAGAAACAGCAGCTTTCACACTTAATAGGGTACCATCTAAATCCGTAGCTAAGACACCATATGAGATATGGACTGGAAAGGTTCCTAGTTTGTCTTTTCTAAAGATTTGGGGATGTGAAGTGTTTGTCAAGCGACTTCAGTCGGACAAGATCACACCCAAGTTGGATAAGTGCATTTTCGTGGGATATCCAAAGGAAACTTTGGGATATTATTTCTACAACCGATCAGAAGGCAAAGTGTTTGTCGCTCGGAACGGGGTTTTTCTAGAGAAAGAGTTTCTCAAAGGAGAAAATAGTGGAAAGACAGTGCATCTTGAAGAAGTTCAAGATGAGCCGATTGGGCAAGAATCAATAAGTGATGCTAACGTAGCAGAACAAGTTGAGATACCCATGGCAAGAGAAGCACCGCCACAACCACGAAGGTCGGCAAGGCTCCGCGAAATGCGGGAAATATTATTGTTGGACAATGATGAGCCTGCGACATATGCAGAAGCAATGATGGACCCAGACTCCGAAAAATGGCAGAATGCCATGCAATCCGAAATAGAGTCCATGGGAGACAATCAAGTTTGGAACTTGGTTGACCCGCCTGATGGTGTTAAAGCCATAGAGTGCAAGTGGATCTATAAGAAGAAAAAGGACATGGATGGAAATGTTCACATCTATAAAGCACGACTTGTCGCAAAAGGTTTTCGACAAGTTCAAGGAGTTGACTACGACGAGACCTTCTCGCCCGTAGTGATGCTTAAGTCCATTCGGATTATTCTAGCTATAGCTGCATATTTCGATTATGAGATATGGCAGATGGATGTCAAGACAGCTTTCCTGAATGGAAACCTAGCTGAGGACGTGTATATGATACAGCCCGAGGGTTTTGTCGATCCGAAAAATGCTGGAAAGGTATGCAAGCTTCAGAGATCCATTTATGGATTGAAGCAAGCATCTAGGAGTTGGAACATTCGTTTTGATGAAGTGGTCAAAGGGTTTGACTTCACCAAGAACGAAGAAGAGTTTTGTGTTTACAAGAAGGTTAGTGGGAGCTCTGTAGTATTTCTAATCTTATATGTGGATGACATATTACTGATTGGAAATAACATTCCTATGCTTGAGTCTGTAAAGACTTCACTGAAAAATAGTTTTTCGATGAAGGACTTAGGGGAAGCGGCATATATTCTGGGCATTAAGATCTATAGAGATAGATCAAGAAGGCTTATAGGTTTAAGCCAAGATACTTACATTGACAAAGTGTTGAAGCGGTTCAGCATGGAAGAGGCAAAGAAAGGGTTCTTGCCTATGTCACATGGCATACATCTCAGCAAGACTCAGTGTCCTTCGACTACTGATGAGCAGGATCGCATGAGTAGAGTGCCATACGCCTCGGCTATTGGATCTATCATGTATGCAATGATAAGTACTCGCCCAGATGTTTCATATGCGCTAAGTATGACAAGCAGACACCAATCTGATCCGGGTGAGAGTCACTGGACAGCGGTGAAAAATATTCTTAAGTACTTGAGAAGGACTAAAGATATGTTCCTCGTCTATGGAGGTGAGGAGGAGCTCGTTGTAACAAGTTACACCGATGCTAGTTTCCAAACCGACAGAGATGATTCAAAGTCACAATCAGGATTTGTGTTCACGCTAAATGGTGGTGCTGTTAGTTGGAAGAGTTCCAAGCAGGAGACGGTGGCCGATTCTACGACAAAAGCCGAGTACATCGCGGCTTCGGAAGCCGCGAAGGAAGGTGTTTGGATAAGGAATTTCCTCATTGAGCTTGGTGTGTTCCCGAGTGCGTCCAGCCCATTGAATCTCTACTGTGATAACAATGGGGCAATTGCGCAAGCAAAGGAGCCAAGGAACCACTAGAAGAACAAACACGTAATGCAGCGATTTCATCTCATTCGAGACTTCGTTAACCGGGGTGAGATCAAGATATGCAAAATACACACGGATCTGAACATTTCTGATCCGTTGACAAAACCACTCCCGCAGGCTAAGCATGATGCGCATGTAAGAGCTATGGGTATTAGGTACCTTCTAGATTGACTCTAGTGCAAGTGGGAGACTGTTGGAGGTATGCCCTAGAGGCAATCATAGAGATGATGATATTCCATTTGTATCCATGATTTGTATGTTGTGTTCATTGAATATCCATTGAAGGCTACTTGAATTGATTTGCAATTATGTGAATTGTATGTGAAACTCTTTCCTTGTATGGTTATTCTAAAGTTGTCCCTAGTCGGAGTTCATGTGAGGACACACATGAATATTAGACTAGCACATGTATTAGTTGATGACTATGTTTCACAAGTCATGGACATCGAGATGTTGAACTAATAATGTGGACACATGTGGAGACATGTGTTAGGACTGACCCAACACGAGAAGTAGTTCTCTCTTTAAAACAACATATACGCTTTGTCCTTAGACCTGAGATTGTCACATGTATTCTAGATGTGGATCGACCTACTTAGGGGCTATCAAACGCTACACCGTAACACGGTAGTTATAAAGGTAGCTTTCGGGTTTGTCAAGAAGCATGCTATGAGACATGGTCAGTCAAGATGGGATTTGCCCCTCTCTGATTGAGAGTGATATCTCTGGGCCCCTCGAGTGATCGGATCCGAAAATGCATGGCCATGCTACGTACGGTTAAGAGTTAACCTACAAAGGGATTCCGAATCACAGGATCGAGAAAGAGCGGTCGGCTTGAAGCTAGACCAAATATCGTGAGGCAAAGGGAATAGCATGTATATTATGTTGTGATGGTTCGTCTGATATGATCTTTGTGTGCGTATAGGAGTTGGCACGTCTTGCTAGAGGCCGCTACCGACTATTGGGCCGAGTAGGAGTACTCGGGCCATGTCTATACGTATCCGAACCCATAGGGTCACACACTTAAGGGGCTGGAAGCCCAATTCGGATCTGATCCGAGTTGGATTAGGTTTAGGAGTACTAATGGGCCTCGGATCCAGAGGCCCATCAGGAACCTCTATAAATAGAGGGGTGGGGGCGCCCTAGGGTTTACACCTTTTTGGCGAAACACACCTGCCGCGCCTCCCACGCCCTCGCCTGTTGCAACTCGCAGATCTAGCAGTCCGACTTGCGATGCTTCCTCCCTGCACATGTGGATACCTTGGAGGTGTTGCGCCTGCAGCACTTGGACGAGCCGTCGACGAGCCACGACGAGCCGACGACGAGCCACGGTACCGGAGGCGATCTTGCTGCACGTGGACGAGCTGCTGAGGAGCTGCTGCACGTGATCGACTACGTACGACTACGTGATTGTCTTCACTGCATCGACGCATATCTACATCTTCCGCACCAGTAGTGCGTCGAGTGGTAATCCCGTGATCCTTATACGGCAGTTCTTCCTGGTTATACGCGGTAGATTTTTTTGAATTGCGCTAGTGTAGCCTACCTCGTATCCCAACACAGCTCACCCTCCCATGGTAGTTCTACCGTATCCTTGACCCATCCTGAGTCTTCGACTCCTTGTGCCTACCCTCTCTTGGGATCCCGTCTAGAAGACCTCCCTATTATCTGTGAGTACCCTGATGTGTTTCCAGAAGATTTGCCGGGTATGCCACCTGATAGAGAAGTGGAGTTTTCCATAGAGTTGATTCCTGGCACAGCCCCGATATCTAAGAGACCCTATCGGATGCCACCCGCTGAGTTAGCCATGTTGAAGACCCAGTTGCATGATCTGTTGGAAAAGGGCTTCATTCGACCCAGTACATCATCTTGGGGTTGCCCCGCCCTGTTTGTGAAGAAGAAAGATGGCAGTCTACGTATGTGTGTGGATTACCGACCCCTCAATGCTGTGACAGTCAAGAACAAGTACTCGCTGCCACGCATTGATGTCTTGTTCGATCAGTTAGCCGGAGCAAAAGTGTTCTCCAAGATCGATCTTCGTTCTGGTTATCACCAAATAAAGATTCGACCCTGCGACATACCCAAGACAACTTTCTCTACCAGATATGGACTGTACGAGTACCTAGTCATATCCTTTGGACTCACCAATGCACCCGCCTATTTCATGTACCTTATGAACTCGGTGTTTATGCCCGAGCTGGACAAGTTTGTGGTGGTGTTCATTGATGATATCCTAGTTTACTCGAAGAACGAGGAAGAGCACGCCGACCATCTTCATATAGTTCTCCAACGGCTGAGAGATCACCAGCTCTATGCCAAGTTCTCCAAGTGTGAGTTTTGTTAGATAGTGTCAAGTTTCTCGGACACACTATCTCCAAGGATGGTATTGCCGTGGATCCCAGCAAGGTACAAGAAGTCATGGAATGGAAGTCTCCTACCTCAGTACACCAAATCAGGAGTTTCCTTGGATTGGCAGGTTACTATCGGCGTTTCATACCGGATTTCTCCAAGATAGCTAAGCCGATGACCGAGTTGCTGAAGAAAGAGGTCAAATTTGTGTGGGACACCAAGTGTGAAGAGGCTTTCAAGACCCTGAAGCACTTGCTGACCACCGCCCCCTTGTTGGCTCAGCCCGACCCCTCTAGGCCGTATGACGTATTGTGGCGGAACCACCTCGGATCAGCTTGATTAATCAAAGTTTAGCCGCCTAACATGCGACACTCTTGATTAACTCGAGCTAACACGAAGCGCCGTCGGACTTCATCCGATTTGACCACTTAAACAGGATCGAGTTCAGCAAACCCACACGAAGGTGAGCGGTTACAGAGAATACAACGAGTCCACTGAGTTGAACAAGTTTTACCCACTTAATTCGACCATAAAATCCAACATCAGAGCTTTACAAGTTTTCAAGAAAACAACAGGGAAACGCTAGCGGAAGACTTCGTCGGGGTCGGACGTCTGGGCGAGGCCAGCCAGAACATCACTGAGTCCTCTCCTCGCCGTCCGAGGAGGGGTCCCACTCGACCGTCCAGCCTGGCGGAAGCTGGGGCGGCCAAGCGCCAACAAGGGAGGGGTCGGGAACTGCAACTTCACCTGAAAACAGGAGCCACAACAAGGCTGAGCTACTAAGCTCAACAAGACTTAACCGGGGAGGAGTCAACTACTCTCCCAACTAGACATGCAAGGCTTCTTGGCTGAGGGGTTTGTTTTACCAAAAGCACTAAGTAACCTATTTTCAAGTTTTAGCTCCGGTTCTAGATTTACTTACCAGTCTAGGTTGTGCAACCTATTCTAAGCAACCATCAAGCCAAACAAGGGTGTAGATAAAAACAACAACATTGCCATCATCAGATTCCTCATTTACTCAGGGTGACATAGCGATCAAGAAATCTCAAACTGTGAGAGGCAGACGAATCGATTCGAGTTCTTTAACCATGCATGGTGAACCTAGCCTCACGACATCCGTGCACCCGGAGGTCGCTTTACGTGTCGGCCTTCCCCATCAATCCCCTAACCCGTGTCGGGCCCATTTCCTTTGGTGCAAGGTTCCACAGACCCGGTCTCTGCCGTTATGTGACCACGCTTTGCCACCACGTGCGACAACCAGCAGGGGAAACTCCGTTCCAAGAACAATGGGGCGACCGCTCACGTCTAGGTTCAATCAGGTACTAGGCTTCCTCATCCCATACTAAGTATGAGGCTAGTACTTTCAAACACTTGATCACGAACACCACCACTGTCAGGCCTTAGCAAGTTTTCATAGACAGACGGGGCAACCATCCGACCACCAAAGAGTTACCAAACCCTGCCCCGTCCATCGTCCTTATAGTTGTAACAGGAGAGTAACACATGCAACTCCTACAACTCGCGAGTGACAGGAGATCACTCGGCTTTTACCGTTTCCTATTTAAGCAATGCAGCTACTCGGTCCAACAGCTAGTGCTCATATCAAGGGTTACTAAGTCATGCATCTAGGGTTTCACACAACTCCTAAACGTAAATGCACAAACATGCTATTCGGAAGGCATGTGCAAGTCTGGCAAAAACACGTAGGATTTTCATGCAACCGGTGCTTGCCTGCAAACAAAGAAGGCTGGAACTGCTCAACTTCGGGGGCGGCTTCGACTTCAGCGGGCAGGAACTCGGCTACAGCTTCTTCTTCGGGCGCCGGGTGCAGCTCGTAGAAGCCGTCAGCGAGATGCAACTCTACACGAATGCAATGCAAGGGTTAGCTTAACGTTTAAGTCGACAGCAACACTGGCTCTCCTGCGCCCAGAAACTTGCGACAAAGAGCAGGAGGTGGAGGCTGTTTGAGAGAGCTGATGATGATCAACAGGTAAGGATAGGAAGGAGACTAGTGGTCTGATCCTTGAACTAGAGGATGTGATAACTGGGATCCTCAGACGGAAGCGCTGAAGGGTTCCCACGTTTTACACTTACACCCTCGAGTTGAAGAAAAGATCACAGCCAGACCCTCGGGCGAGGCGGACAAGGGTCGGCGAACAGACAGGGTCGGACGAGACGGAACTGGGGTCGGGCGGATAGGAGGGGTCGGGCGAAGCGGACTTAGGGTCGGCACTCACCTTCTTCCTGAAAGGAAAGCTTGGGGTCGGGAAGAGGCAGACTTGGGCGCGGAACTAAAGCTTTGAGCAGGGACTAAGGCCGGCGATACTCCGGCGGCGGTGCTGCTTGCGGATCACAAGAGAGCTCTTACGCAGCACAAGGGAGCACGCTGTTGGTGACTTGGATGAACTGAGAAGGAATGGGGAGATGAACTTTTCAAGACTGGGCGGATGGCGCTAGGAGCTTGAGCAGGGAGCTAGAGGAAACTAAGGGCAACAAAGGCGGAGGGAACTCCGGCGACAGGGGCCTTCCTTTTATAGCTGCTGGAGCAGAGGAACGGAAACGTCGCGGAGAGAGAGAAGGGGAGCGGCGCGAAGGCCGGGGAGAAGCAATGGAGTGCTCTGCTGTGGCGGCGATTGAGCAAACCGGACGGTGCTACAGAACTCCGGGGGTGACGCCAGCGATCATTGCGCTACTCCGTCAGGGCGGCGTAGGCGCGGGTAGACCGGTGGTTGGGATTTGGCGGAGAGCGGGCGTCGTCGTGCGGAAGAAGTGATAGAAGCGACCGGTTAAACGGCGCTAGAATCAAGGGCGCACAGGTGGGAGAACAAGCGGACGCGGCGTGGGGGAGAGCGCGGAACAACAGATTGTCGGGCGGCGTCTGACAGGGCGGGGAAAGGAACTGTCGCGGCCGCGGTCGGGGTTGGCGGTTGGGGAATCGTCGTGTAGCGACGACCGGACGGCGCAACTGTTGCTGGAAAGGATGGAAAAGACGGGCGACATCGGTCTCCGGGGCCGAGATCTGGTATCGTGATGATGGGCGCGGGGAGCGAGGATCTGCAGAAAGGGGTGCAGAGGGCTTCCGCTGCTATTGGGGAAAAGGGCGCGGGAACCCACTTGGTCGCTTGCCAGAGACAAAACTGAGCGGTGGCATCGGAGAAGACGAGCCACGCGGCAGGAAAGCTCTGAGGCGGCCATGCAACTCGAGTGCGGCTGGTGCGGGGGATCTGGAAAAGATCTCACGGGTCCACCGGGGGAAAAGATCGGACGGGTGAGGAAGATTAGCAGGATCCGACGGAGGGCTGAACTCGCCAGGGTCGGGAAAAAGGAACGAACGGTAGGGGTCGGACCTCAGGGGTCGGAACTGGCGGAAGACTGAGCACTTAAGTGCGGTCAACAGAGCAACTGACTAAGGTTAAGGGCTGAGATCAAGCCTAACTGGGAAAGATTAGGGGTCGGTCGTTATAGCCTACCCCTCTTAAAAGGAATCTCGTCCCGAGATTCAAGATCAAGGGTGTGCTGCTCTTACCTCCTGGATGAGATAGAAAACCTGGAAAACGCTTGTTCAGATATTCTTCCGTCTCCCATGTCGCTTCATCTTCGGTGTGGTTTCTCCAGAGGATCTTGTACATCCTCACCACTTGACGTCGGGTGTGCCTTTCCTTATGGTCAAGAACTCGATCTGGGTACTCGGCGTAGGTCAGGTCAGGTTCTACTTGAAGTTGTTCTTGTTTTAGGATCTCTGCTGGAACTCGGACGCATTTCTTCAACTGAGACACATGGAAAACATCATGTATGGCTGATAGCTGTTCTGGGAGTTGGATCCGGTAAGCAACGGGTCCACACTTCTCCATAATCTCGTAAGGGCCAACATAGCGGGGAGCTAACTTGCCCTTTATTCCAAACCGTTGCACTCCTTTGGTTGGGGAAACTCTAAGGTACACATGGTCACAAAGGTTGAACTGCAGGGGTCTTCTCCGCTGGTCAGAGTAACCCTTCTGTCGAGATTGGGCAGCCTTGAGATTTGCCTGAATTACCTTCACTTGTTCCTCGGCTTCTGCCACTAAGTCAGGGCCATAAACCTGTCTCTCTCCTGGTTGGGACCAGTTCAAGGGTGTCCTGCATCTTCGGCCGTACAAGGCTTCAAACGGTGCCATCTTCAAACTGGACTGGTAGCTGTTATTGTAGGAGAACTCTGCTAAGGGCAGGCACTTGTCCCAGTTTTTGTCATAATGGATAACACAGGCTCTTAACATGTCTTCAAGGATCTGGTTGACTCTCTCGGTTTGGCCATCGGTTTGGGGATGGTATGTTGAGCTTCGGATGAGCTTGGTGCCCATAGATGCTTGTAGTTGCTCCCAAAAACGTGCCACAAACTGAACTCCTCTGTCCGAGATGATGGTCTTGGGTACACCATGTAGAGAAACGATACGGTCGAGGTACAACTCTGCATATTGCTTGACTGTGTAGGTGGTACGAACAGGAAAGAAATGTGCCTTCTTGGTCAGACGGTCCACTATAACCCAGATAGAATCATACTGTTGAGTTGTAAGGGGTAACCCAACTATGAAGTCCATGCTGATGTCTTCCCATTTCCAAGAGGGGATGGGTAGCGGCTGCAAGGTTCCTGCTACCTTCAAGTGACTGGCCTTGACACGTTGACAAGTGTCGCATTCTGAAACATAACGAGCTATCTCCGGTTTCATCCCACTCCACCAAAAGGTCTGACGGAGATCATGGTACATCTTGTTGCTGCCAGGGTGGATGGAGAACTTGGAAAGATGAGCTTCATCTAGGATTTGCTTCCTTAACTCGGGGTCGGCGGGCACTACTAGTCGGTTTCCATAGTACACACCTCCCGTTTGGTCCTGCCGGAAAAGCTTATATCCCTCGTCTTTTACCAAGACCTTACTGATGATCCGTTTTACTTCTTCATCCTTAGCTTGGGCTGACTGAATCTGGTCCTCTAAAACTGAGTCAAGGATGATGTGATCAAGGGTTCCATGGGGAACAAGCTCTAGACTTAGTTTTCCCATCTCGTGACACAAAGTGTCGGTGAAGGCGGTGGACAACAAACAGTTGCACTGAGGTTTGCGACTGAGGGCGTCGGCCACCACATTGGCCTTGCCAGGATGATAGTGCACTTCCAAGTCATAATCCTTTATCAACTCCAGCCATCTTCTCTGACGCATGTTGAGGTCGGCTTGCGTGAAGATGTACTTGAGGCTCTTGTGGTCGGTATAGATGTTGCAGTGAGCTCCCATTAAGTAGTGCCTCCATAATTTCAAGGCGTGTATCACTGCTGCCAACTCAAGGTCATGTGTCGGGTAGTTCAGCTCATGAGGTCGCAACGCACGTGAGGCATAGGCAATGACTCGGTTGTCTTGCATAAGAACACACCCGAGTCCAGTGCCAGAGGCGTCACAGTATACGTCGTACGGCCTAGAGGGGTCGGGTTGAGCCAAAACTGGGGCGGTGGTTAACAAGTGCTTCAGGGTTTTGAAAGCTTCTTCGCACTTGGTGTCCCACACAAACTTGGCCTCTTTCTTCAACAACTCGGTCATCGGCTTAGCTATCTTGGAGAAATCCGGTATAAAACGCCGATAGTACCCTACCAGTCCGAGGAAACTCCGGATCTGGTGTACCGAGACAGGAGACTTCCATTCCATGACCTCTTGCACCTTACTGGGATCCACGGCAATACCGTCCTTGGAGATAGCGTGTCCTAGAAACTTGACACTATCCAACCAAAACTCACACTTGGAGAACTTTGCATAAAGCTGGTGATCTCTCAGTCGCTGAAGAACTATATGAAGATGGTTGGCATGCTCTTCCTTGTCCTTTGAGTACACTAGGATATCATCAATGAACACCACTACAAACTTGTCCAGCTCGGGCATGAACACCGAGTTCATAAGGTACATGAAGTAAGCGGGTGCATTGGTGAGTCCAAAGGACATGACTAGGTACTCATACAATCCATATCTGGTAGAGAAAGCTGTCTTGGGTACGTCACAAGGTCGAATCTTGATTTGGTGATAACCAGAATGAAGATCGATCTTGGAGAACACTTTTGCTCCGGCTAACTGGTCGAACAAGACATCAATGCGGGGCAGTGGGTACTTGTTCTTAACTGTTACCGCATTGAGGGGTCGGTAATCCACACACATCCGTAAACTGCCGTCTTTCTTCTTCACAAACAGGGCGGGGCATCCCCAAGATGACGTACTGGGTCGAATGAAGCCCTTTTCCAACAGATCATGCAACTGGGTCTTTAACACTGCTAACTCAGCGGGTGGCATCCGATAGGGTCTCTTAGATATCGGAGCTGTGCCAGGAACTAACTCTATAGAAAACTCCACTTCTCTGTCAGGTGGCATGCCTGGCAAGTCCTCTGGAAACACATCTGGATACTCACAGATAACAGGGAGGTCTTCTAAACGGGTTCCCAAGAGAGAAAACGCACAAGGGGTCAAAGACTCAGGATGGGTCAAGGATAGGGTAGCACTGCCATGAGAGGGCGAGCTGATGAAAAGAGATCGGGCTGAGGTATCTAAAACAACACGATGTCGGGCCATCCAATCCATGCCAAGGATGACGTCTAGGCCTTCAAGGTCAAGGAGGATAAGGTTTTCCTTGAAAAGGGTGGGGCCTAGCTGGAGAGGTACCAGAATAACGATCTGATCCGACGTTATCCTCCCTCCAGGAGTGGCGATCACATAGGGTTCCTTAGTGTGACCTACACTTAGCCCACACCTTTCCCTTGCCTTACTCCCGATAAAGCTATGAGAGGCTCCCGAATCAAACAACACCACAACAGCTTGATTTAAAACAAGGAAAGTACCCATCATTACTGACGCACCTTCGGGAAGTTCGGTCAAGCTGGTGTAGTTGAGTCGGCCTTGTCGGACTTGCACCTTGGGCCTTCTCCCTCTGGCTGCCATGGGGTTCTGGCCTTGCTGCTGAGTCTTGCTCCTGGGGCAATCCCTTGCAAAATGCCCCTCATTGCCGCAGGTAAAACATCTGTTACTGGCTGCTGGACGAGGTGGCGTTGGCAAGGTCGGCCGGGGTACTTGTGGTTGGAAGCCTGGAGAACTAGGCATTGTTGCCGGCGGGGGTCGGGCGATCCATTTCCCTGACTGTTGGGGTCGGCCAGGGGCTTGTGGAGGGATCATCCGAAACCTTCGGGCTGGCGGGCTCGGAAGAGCCACAGAGGCTTTCCTCTTCTGGTCGGCCTTTAGAGCTTGCATGCAATCCTCCTGGGAGATGGCCAGGTTGACCAACTCGTTATAGGTGTCCACTCGGATGGGATTCAGCCTTTCCCTGAGCTCCAAGCTCAAACCTCGGCGGAATCTGTCCTGCTTCTTCTCATCGGTGTCCGCGTGATATCCCGCATAACGGCACAGGTCGTTAAACGCCTGGGCGTAGTGCAGCACATCCCTAGTTCCCTGGGTGAGGGATAGAAACTCGTTGAGCTTGCGCTCCAGGAGACCTTCAGGAATGTGATGCGCCTTGAACGCCGTCTTAAACTCGTTCCAACTGACTACGTGGTCAGCAGGTAGCATGGCATGGTAGTGGTCCCACCAAAGCCGTGCGGAACCATGCAGCTGCTGAGCTGCGAACCGCGCCTTGTTGTTGTCAGGGCATGGAGCGGTAAGGAGCTCGAACTTGGATTCGATCGTACGAACCCATGCGTCAGCGTCGAGCGGTTCTTGGGTCTTTTGGAACAGCGGGGGCTGTGTCCCCAAAAAGTCCTCATATCTTGCGACATGCTGCTGCTGCTGTGCTCTACCACCGTGTGGCTGCTGTTGTCCTTGTACCAGATGCCTGAGCAGCTCGGTTTGAGTTGCTAGGATTGCCTCCAATGGCAATGGTGGCGGGGGCGGGGGAAGATCTTGTTGCTGATCCCTGCCACTGGGCATAGTTCCAGACCTTGTGCGGTGCGCCATCTGCAAGAGTTAACGCCCATCAATCTCATAACCTTAGGGGTACTCCAGCAATTGGGAACGTATGAATTAAGTCCTTTAATGCGACTCTTGCCAATGGTGCATCATACGTCCTTACAGAGGAAGCACATTCCTCCCATTTTCATCACAGATAGCCCTTACTTGCCCTGGTACTCCACCTCAGGTAACCACACCACATACAGACTCCTAGGGTCGGGTCCACTCGAACCGAGGGATCGGATACGGTCCGTACTCAAAGAGGGTCGGACAAGGCGGTAACTGTCTTAAGGGTCGGCGCACTCTGGTTCGCAAACTAGGGTCGGCCAACTGAACAGGCTCCCCGAAAACAACACAGGGTCACGGCACCACTTTCTTAACTTTAGCATCCACATCATACGAAAAGGATGAAACTATGCACTGCACTGGGTTGACTTTATACACAACGACGTTTCAACACAGGGAGTACTCAACTCAAGGATAACCTATTACAACTTTCCAAAACTAGGCTGCCGAGGAGTACAACAAAAGAAAGAAGGTTCCCCGAGAACCCTTAAGCTACCACTGGACACTATGAGTCGGAGAAGGGGCGCCATTTTCTTCTATGTCCATGCTGGACGCTCCCTCGTCTTCCTCAGGGTCCTCCTGAGCTTCAAGCTGCATGTTGAGGGCATGCATATCTTCAAGCTCAGCTTGGTGCTCCTCTAGGTGGGCATTGGCAACGGCCAACTCCATTTCCACCTCCATTTTCTCCTCGGAGAGCTCGATCATACCGTCCACAAGGTCGGCAACTTCTCCTTCCAGCTCGGAGATCCGGTCTTGCATGTCATGGATCTGGATTCCACGTTGGATCAGCTGGTAGGTTTGGCCTACCAGGTCTCTTCTAGCTGCCTGGAGGTACCCGTCGGTGTCTGCAGCAGTCCGGGCAAAGAGAGTCATGGCCCTTCCTTGGAGCTCTATCAGCTGGTAGAAAGCAGCCATGCAACGGATGTTGGTGGAGATGGTGAGTGTGGCACAAGTAGTGGCCAACACCTCGAGGTTTCCGATGCGGTCCAGCCAGGCCGGGTCCATCCGACTTCTGACGGGAAAAAGTCCGATCGGGTCCAGGGTGATCTCCACAGGGTGGAACTGACAGAACTGCGTGAGCAACTGGAGAGCGGCGGATTCCCACGTATCTTCCGGAGAAAGACCGTAGGCTATGATGCCCAGAGAGGGCCAGTCGGGCCGCGCAAAAGGGGGTGGCACCAGTGCTTGCACCTGGCACGTCTGGATGCCCTGCTCCACATACAGCCGCCCAGAATACAGGGGTGTGGACTGATACCCAAACCATCTCAACGTATCCCACAAGATCGCGGGAAACCCCTCGAAATGTAGGCATGTTGATTGGAAGGTACCGTCCGCTCCAAACACCACATGCCCGGGAGCAGCCATCTGGAACCAAGAAAACCGAAGCCACGTGAGATAACTCCGAAGATCAGGGGTCGGATAGAGAAGCAGAAGGGCTTAACCGAGAGCAACTAAGGGGAGCTAGAAATCCTTAGATCCAAAAGAACTCTGTCGGACAGGGTTGCTGTTGAGAAGAGAACATTACCGATTTTGTATGACGCATGCACGGCCTACTATGCTCTTAACCAAAAACAACTGCCCAAACCTTGGGTCTTACGCGGTCAGTGCCGGTGACAAGGCAACAATACGTCTCTCCCTATATTATCTAGTCGGTTCTAGCAACGTCTTAACGAGCGCGGTTAGCAACCTGCAGAAAACACACACCCGAACCTTTCGTGCCAGCACCCATGAAAGCGTTCCCAAACATTACCGTTCACTATAGGAACGGCACCCATGCGTTTAAGGCTGCATGGACAGCACTCAACCGTGGAAATAGGTTCCTTCCGAATAGAACCATATAACCCTTCGCATACTTGTGATGCGGCATCGGCACACGTATGACAAATGTGGCGAAACAACCGTGCCAATAGGTTCGTTGGAATCGAACCATATCAACCTTCGTATGGATCACATACGGAACCTGCGCACGTATAATAGATGTGGGCGAAAACAACCGCGAAGATAGGGTCCCTTGAATGGAACTCCCTATCAACCCTCGCATGCTCGTGATGCGGAACTCGGCACACGTATAATAGACGTGGCGAAGTGCTGGAGGGGTTAGCAACATAACCAGATACTTATTAGTCACCTAAAACAACCCCAAAATCCCCTAGGGCCTCTCGCACTAAGTCATCCTTAACGTTGGTACGAGATTTTCGAAAGGTCCTTGCAACTTTTAATTTCAAAGAAGTGTTTCGGGCTCATCGGGTTCTCTGATATGCTAAACTCGGCTCTGGTACCAAGCTGTGGTGGAACCACCTCGGATCAGCTTGATTAATCAGAGTTTAGCCGCCTAACATGCGACACTCTTGATTAACTCGAGCTAACACGAAGCGCCGTCGGACTTCATCCGATTTGACCACTTAAACAGGATCGAGTTCAGCAAACCCACACGAAGGTGAGCGGTTACAGAGAATACAACGAGTCCACTGAGTTGAACAAGTTTTACCCACTTAATTCGACCATAAAATCCAACATCAGAGCTTTACAAGTTTTCAAGAAAACAACAGGGAAACGCTAGCGGAAGACTTCGTCGGGGTCGGACGTCTGGGCGAGGCCAGTCAGAACATCACTGAGTCCTCTCCTCGCCGTCCGAGGAGGGGTCCCACTCGACCGTCCAGCCTGGCGGAAGCTGGGGCGGCCAAGCGCCAACAAGGGAGGGGTCGGGAACTGCAACTTCACCTGAAAACAGGAGCCACAACAAGGCTGAGCTACTAAGCTCAACAAGACTTAACCGGGGAGGAGTCAACTACTCTCCCAACTAGACATGCAAGGCTTCTTGGCTGAGGGGTTTGTTTCGCCAAAAGCACTAAGTAACCTATTTTCAAGTTTTAGCTCCGGTTCTAGATTTACTTACCAGTCTAGGTTGTGCAACCTATTCTAAGCAACCATCAAGCCAAACAAGGGTGTAGATAAAAACAACAACATTGCCATCATCAGATTCCTCATTTACTCAGGGTGACATAGCGATCAAGAAATCTCAAACTGTGAGAGGCAGACGAATCGATTCGAGTTCTTTAACCATGCATGGTGAACCTAGCCTCACGACATCCGCGCACCCGGAGGTCGCTTCACGTGTCGACCTTCCCCATCAATCCCCTAACCCGTGTCGGGCCCATTTCCTTTGGTGCAAGGTTCCACAGACCCGGTCTCTGCCGTTATGTGACCACGCTTTGCCACCACGTGCGACAACCAGCAGGGGAAACTCCGTTCCAAGAACAATGGGGCGACCGCTCACGTCTAGGTTCAATCAGGTACTAGGCTTCCTCATCCCATACTAAGTATGAGGCTAGTACTTTCAAACACTTGATCACGAACACCACCACTGTCGGGCCTTAGCAAGTTTTCATAGACAGACGGGGCAACCATCCGACCACCAAAGAGTTACCAAACCCTGCCCCGTCCATCGTCCTTATAGTTGTAACAGGAGAGTAACACATGCAACTCCTACAACTCGCGAGTGACAGGAGATCACTCGGCTTTTACCGTTTCCTATTTAAGCAATGCAGCTACTCGGTCCAACAGCTAGTGCTCATATCAAGGGTTACTAAGTCATGCATCTAGGGTTTCACACAACTCCTAAACGTAAATGCACAAACATGCTATTCGGAAGGCATGTGCAAGTCTGGCAAAAACACGTAGGATTTTCATGCAACCGGTGCTTGCCTGCAAACAAAGAAGGCTGGAACTGCTCAACTTCGGGGGCGGCTTCGACTTCAGCGGGCAGGAACTCGGCTACAGCTTCTTCTTCGGGCGCCGGGTGCAGCTCGTAGAAGCCGTCAGCGAGATGCAACTCTACACGAATGCAATGCAAGGGTTAGCTTAACGTTTAAGTCGACAGCAACACTGGCTCTCCTGCGCCCAGAAACTTGCGACAAAGAGCAGGAGGTGGAGGCTGTTTGAGAGAGCTGATGATGATCAACAGGTAAGGATAGGAAGGAGACTAGTGGTCTGATCCTTGAACTAGAGGATGTGATAACTGGGATCCTCAGACGGAAGCGCTGAAGGGTTCCCACGTTTTACACTTACACCCTCGAGTTGAAGAAAAGATCACAGCCAGACCCTCGGGCGAGGCGGACAAGGGTCGGCGAACAGACAGGGTCGGACGAGACGGAACTGGGGTCGGGCGGATAGGAGGGGTTGGGCGAAGCGGACTTAGGGTCGGCACTCACCTTCTTCCTGAAAGGAAAGCTTGGGGTCGGGAAGAGGCAGACTTGGGCGCGGAACTAAAGCTTTGAGCAGGGACTAAGGCCGGCGATACTCCGGCGGTGGTGCTGCTTGCGGATCACAAGAGAGCTCTTACGCAGCACAAGGGAGCACGCTGTTGGTGACTTGGATGAACTGAGAAGGAATAGGGAGATGAACTTTTCAAGACTGGGCGGATGGCGCTAGGAGCTTGAGCAGGGAGCTAGAGGAAACTAAGGGCAACAAAGGCGGAGGGAACTCCGGTGACAGGGGCCTTCCTTTTATAGCTGCTGGAGCAGAGGAACGGAAACGTCGCGGAGAGAGAGAAGGGGAGCGGCGCGAAGGCCGGGGAGAAGCAATGGAGTGCTCTGCCGTGGCGGCGATTGAGCAAACCGGACGGTGCTGCAGAACTCCGGGGGTGACGCCAGCGATCATTGCGCTACTCCGTCAGGGCAGCGTAGGCGCGGGTAGACCGGTGGTTGGGATTTGGCGGAGAGCGGGCGTCGTCGTGCGGAAGAAGTGATAGAAGCGACCGGTTAAACGGCACTAGAATCAAGGGCGCACAGGTGGGAGAACAAGCGGACGCGGCGCGGGGGAGAGCGCGGAACAACAGATTGTCGGGCGGCGTCTGACAGGGCGGGGAAAGGAACTGTCGCGGCCGCGGTCGGGGTTGGCGGTTGGGGAATCGTCGTGTAGCGACGACCGGGCGGCGCAACTGTTGCTGGAAAGGACGGAAAAGATGGGCGACATCGGTCTCCAGGGCCGAGATCTGGTATCGTGATGATGGGCGCGGGGAGCGAGGATCTGCAGAAAGGGGTGCAGAGGGCTTCCACTGCTATTGGGGAAAAGGGCGCGGGAACCCACTTGGTCGCTTGCCAGAGACAAAACTGAGCGGTGGCATCGGAGAAGACGAGCCACGCGGCAGGAAAGCTCTGAGGCGGCCATGCAACTCGAGTGCGGCTGGTGCGGGGGATCTGGAAAAGATCTCACGGGTCCACCGGGGGAAAAGATCGGACGGGTGAGGAAGATTAGCAGGATCCGACGGAGGGCTGAACTCGCCAGGGTCGGGAAAAAGGAACGAACGGTAGGGGTCGGACCTCAGGGGTCGGAACTGGCGGAAGACTGAGCACTTAAGTGCGGTCAACAGAGCAACTGACTGAGGTTAAGGGCTGAGATCAAGCCTAACTGGGAAAGATTAGGGGTCGGTCGTTACACGTATACTGTGACGCCTCTGGCACTGGACTCGGATGTGTTCTTATGCAAGACAGCCGAGTCATTGCCTATGCCTCACGTGCGTTACGACCTGATGAGCTAAGCTACCCGACACATGACCTTGAGTTGGTAGCAGTGATACATGCCTTGAAGATATGGAGGCACTACCTAATGGGAACTCACTGCAACATCTACACCGACCACAAGAGCCTCAAGTACATCTTCACTCAAGCCGACCTCAACATGCGTCAGAGAAGATGGCTGGAGTTGATAAAGGATTATGAATTGGAAGTACACTATCATCCTGGCAAAGCCAATGTGGTAGCTGATGCCCTCAGCCGCAAACCCCATTGCAACTGCTTGTTGTCAACAGCCTTCACCAAGACTCTGTGTCATGAGATGGGAAAACTAAGTCTGGAGATTATTCCTCAAGGAACCCTTGGTCACATCATCCTTGACTCAGTTTTGGAAGACCAAGTTCGGTCAGCACAGGTAAGAGATACAGAAGTACAATGGATCATCGGTAAGATCTCAGTAAAGGATGAGGGATATAACCATTTCCATCAGGACAAAACAGGAGGTGTGTATTATGGAAACCGGCTAGTAGTGCCCGCCGACCCCGAGTTAAGGAAGCAAATCCTAGATGAAGCTCATCTCTCCAAGTTCTCGATCCATCCTGGCAGCAATAAGATGTACCATGATCTTCGTCAAACCTTTTGGTGGAATGGAATGAAACCAGAGATAGCTCGTTATGTTTCAGAATGTGACACCTGTCAACGTGTCAAGGCCAGTCATTTGAAGGTAGCAGGAACCTTGCAGCCGCTACCTATTCCCTCTTGGAAATGGGAAGACATCAGCATGGACTTCATAGTTGGGTTACCCCTTACAACACAAAGATATGATTCCATCTGGGTTATAGTGGACCGTCTGACCAAGACAACACATTTCCTTCCTATTCGCGCCACCTACACAGTCAAGCAGTATGCAGAGTTGTACCTCGACCGTATAGTTTCCCTACATAGTGTACCCAAGACTATCGTCTCTGATCGAGGAGTTCAGTTTGTGGCATGTTTTTGGGAGCAGCTACAAGCATCTATGGGCACCAAGCTCATCCGAAGCTCAACATATCATCCTCAAACCGATGGCCAAACTGAGAGAGTCAACCAGATTCTTGAAGACATGTTAAGAGCTTGTGTTATCCACTATGATAAGAACTGGGACAAGTGTCTGCCCTTAGCAGAATTCTCCTACAATAACAGCTACCAAGCCAGTTTGAAAATGGCACCGTTTGAAGCTCTGTATGGCCGAAGATGCAGGACACCCCTGAACTGGTCCCAACCAGGAGAAAGACAGGTCTATGGCCCTGATTTAGTGGCAGAAGCCGAAGAGCAAGTGAAGGTAATTAAAGCAAATCTCAAGGCCGCCCAATCTCGACAAAAGAGTTACTCCGACCAGCGGAGAAGACCCCTGCAATTTGACCTTGGTGATCATGTGTACCTTCGAGTCTCCCCGACCAAAGGAGTGCAGCGGTTTGGAATAAAAGGCAAGTTAGCTCCCCGCTATATTGGCCCTTATGAGATTGTGGAGATATGTGGACCCGTTGCTTACCGGATCCAACTCCCAGAGCAGCTGTCGGCAATACATGATGTTTTCCATGTGTCTCAACTGAAGAAATGTGTCCGAGTTCTAGCAGAGATCTTAGAGCAAGAACAGCTTCAGGTAGAGCCCGACCTGACCTACGCCGAGTACCCAGATCGAGTTCTTGACCAAAAGGAAAGGCACACCCGACGCCAAGTGGTAAAGATGTACAAGATCCTCTGGAGAAACCACACCGAGGATGAAGCAACATGGGAAACGGACAAATATCTGAGCAAGCGTTTCCCAGGTTTTCTATCCTCTTAAGGAGGTAAGGACAACACACCCCCTTGATCTCTAAATCTCGGGACGAGATTCTTTTTAAGAGGGGTAGGCTGTAACGACCGACCCCTAAGCCTTCCAGTTAGTCTTGATCACAGCCCTTAACCTTAGTCAGCTGTCTTGCTTGACCGCACCTAAGTGCTCAGTTTCCCGCCGGTCCCGACCCCTGAGATCCGACCCCTTCCGGCTTCGCTCCTCTCCTGACCCCGGCGAGCTCAGCCCACCGTCGGATTCTGTTAATCTTCCTCACCCGTCCGATCTATCCACTGGTGGACCCGCGAGATCTTTTCCAGATCCCCCGCGACAGCCGCACTCGAGTTGCTTGGCTGCTTCAGAGTCTTCCTGCCGCGTGGCTCGTCTTCTCCGACGCCTGCCGCTCAGTTTTGTCTCTGGCCAGCGACCGAGTGGGTTCCCGTGCCCCCTTTCCCCAATGGCAGCGGAAGCCCTCTGCACCCCTTTCTGCAGAACCTCGCCTCCCGCGCCCATCATCACGCCACCAGATCCCAGCCCCAGAGCCCGATGTCGCCCGTCTTTTCCGTCCCTTCAGCCACAGTTGCGCCGCCTGGTCGCCGCTACACGATGATTCCTCCACCGCCAACCCCGACCGCGGCCGCGACAGTTCCTTTCCCCCGCTCTGTCAGAAGCCGCCCGACAATCTGTTGTTCCGCACTCTCCCACGCGCCCGCGTCCGCCTGCCTTCTCACCCGAGCACCCTCGATTCTAGCGCCGTTAAGCCGGTCACTTCTATCACATCTTCCGCACGATGACGCCCGCTTTCCGCCAAATCTCAACCACCAGTCTACCCGCTCCTACGCCGCCCTGACGGCAGAACGCCATGATTGCTGGCGTCACCCCCGGAGTTCTGCACCACCGCCCTCTTTGCTTAATCGCCGCCCCAGCAGAGCACTCCATTGCCTCTCCCCGGCCTTCGCGCCGCTCTCCTTCTCTCTCTCCGTGCCGTTTCCTTTCCTCTGCTCCAGCAGCTATAAAAGGAATGCCCCCGTCGCTGGAGTTCCCTCCGCTCTCGTTGCCTTCAGCCTCCTCTAGCTCCCTGCTCAAGCTCCTAGCGCCACCCACCCAGTTCTTGAGGAGTTCTTCTCTCAGTTCTCCCTCAGTTCTTCTCCAAGTCACCCAGCAGCTTGCTCCTCCGTGCTGCGTAAAAGCTCTCTTGTGATCCGCAAGAAGCAGCGCCGCCGCCGGAGCATCGCCGGTCTTAGCTTCTGATCAAACCGTAGTCCCTCCGCCCAAGTCCGCTTCGTTCCGACCCCAAGCTTTCCTTTCAGGAAGAAGGTGAGTTGCCGACCCCAGTCCGCCTCGCCCGACCCCTCCTATCCGCCCGACCCCGGTTCCGTCTCGCCCGACCCTGTCTGTTCCGCCGACCCTTGTCCGTCTCGCCCGAGGGCTTGGCTGTGATCTTTTTCTTCAACTCGAGGGTGTATGTGTAAAACTTGGGAACCCTTCAACGCTTGCGTCTAAGGACCCCCAGTTTATCACATCCTCTAGTTCAAGGATCAGACCACTAGTTCCTTCCTACCCTTACCCCTTGATCATCATCAGCTCTCGAACCGCCTTAACCTCCTGCTCTTTGTCGCGAGTTTCTGGGCTCAGGCGAGCCAGTGTTGCTGTTGAAGTAACTGTCTATGCTAACCCCTGCATTGCATTCGTGTAGAGCTGCACCTCGCCGACGGCTTCTACGAGCTTCACCCGGCGCCAGAAGAAGAAGCTGTAGCCGAGCTCCTGTCCTCCGAAGCCGAAGTCGCCCCCGAAGTCGAGCAGTTTCCGTCCTCCTTGCTTGAAGGCAAGCCCCGGTTGCATGAAAGTCCTATGTGTTTTACCAGACTTGCGCATGCCTTCTGTAACATGCTTGTGCATTTACGTATAGGAGTTGTGTGAAACCCTAGATGCATGACTTAGTTATCCCAGTGATCTGAGCACTAGCTGTTGGACCGAGTAGCTGCATTGCTTAACTAGGAGACGGTAAAAGTCGAGTGATTTCCTATCTCTCGCGAGTTGTAGGAGTTGCATGTTTACTGTCCTGTTATAACTATAAGGACGATGGACGGGGCAGGGTTTTGGTAACTTTTTGGTGGTCAGATGGTTGCCACGTCTGTCTATGAAAACTTGCTAAGGCCCGACAGTGGTGGTGTTCGTGATCAAGTGTTTGAAAGTACTAGCCTCATACTTAGTATGGGATGAGGAAGCCTAGTACCGGATTGAACCTATACGTGAGCGATCGCCCCATTGTTCTTGGAACGGAGTTTCCCCTGCTGGTTGTCGCACGTGGTGGCAAGCGTGGTCACAGAATGGCAGAGGCCGGGTCTGTGGAACCTTGCACCAAAGGAAATGGGCCCGACACGGGTTAGGGGATTGATGGGGAAGGCCGACACAGGAAGCGACCTCCGGGTGCGCGGATGTCGTGAGGCTAGGTTCACCATGCATGGTTAAAGAACTTGAATCGATTCGTCTGCCTTTCATAGTTTGAGATTGCTTGATCGCTATGTCACCCTGAGTAAATGAGGAATCTGATGATGGCAATGTTTGTTGTTGTATCTATACATCTTGTTTGATTCTATGAATGCTTAGTATAGGTGGCACAACCTAGATTGGTAAATGAACCTAGAACCGGAGCTAAAACTTGAAAATAGGGTTACTTAGTGCTTTTGGCAAACAACCCCCTCAGCCAAACAGCCTTGCATGTCTAGAAGGAGGAGTAGCCCTTCCTCCTATCGGTTAAGTCTTGTTGAGCTTAGTAGCTCAGCCTTGTTGTGGCTCCTGTTTTCAGGTGAAGTTGCTGCTTCCGACCCCTCTCTGGTTGGTGCTTGGCCGCCCCAGCTCCCGCCAGGCTGGACGGTCGAGTGGGATCCTTCCTCGGACGGCGAGGGAAGGAGCTAGTGATGTCCCGGTTGGCCTCACCAAGGATGTCCGACCCCGACGAAGTCTTCCGCTAGTGTTTTCTCTGTTGTTTCCTTGAAAACTTGTAAAACTCTGATGTTGGATTTTATGGCCGAACCAAATGGGTAAAACTTGTTCAACTCAGTGGACTTGTTGTATTCTCTGTAACCGCTCACCTTCGTGTGGGTTTGCTGAACTCGATTCTGTTTAAGTGGTTAAATCGGATGAAATCCGACGGCACTTCGTATTAACTCGGTTTAGGCAGGAGTGTCGCATGTTAGGCGGCTTAACCCTGCTTAATCAAGCTAATCCGAGGTGGTTCCGCCACAGCAGGACATCTCGATTTCCCTGGGTAAGGGCCAGGAACTCGTTGAGCTTACGCTCCAGGAGACCTTCAGGGATATGATGGCCCCTGAACACCGTCTTAAACTTCTCCCAGCTGACGACGTGGTCGACCGGCTGCATGGCGTGGTAGTGATCCCACCAAAGGAGGGTAGAACCACGCAGTTGTTGCGCGGCGAACCGAGCCTTCTTCTCCTCCGAGCAATGGGCGGTGAGGAGGGAGAACTTGGATTCGATGGCACGAATCCAGGCATCGGCGTCGAGCGGGTCTTATGTCTTCTGGAACAAAGGGGGTTGCGTGCTCAAGAAGTCCTCATAACGAGCAACTTGGGGTTGTTGATGGGCTCTCCCTCCACGAGGCTGCTGTTGTTGTCCGTGTACAATGTGCCTTAGCAGCTCAGTTTGAGCCGCTAGGAGGGCTTCCAGCGAAGGTGGGGGCGGAGGCGGAGGAAGATCCTGCCTCTGCTCACTACCGCTGGGCATAGAGCTAGATCGGGTGCGATGCGCCATCTGCAAGAGTCAACGTTCCATTAATTCCATATCCTCAGAAGTATTCCCATTATGTGGGAACGTATAAGTTAAATCCTCAAATGCGACTCTTGCCGATACTGCAACACAATAACATGTCCTTATTAAAGAGATACACACTTCCTCTTGCCATCTTAGTTAGCAACTATCTTAGTTCTGCACACAACTTCAGGCGAACCATAACCACATCCGAGGAGTTCCACTATATCCGACCTTTAGTGCCCGGGTCGGGCTAAGCGAAACAGTGAAACCAGTGGTCGGGCGAAGCAAACTGCACAGCAAGGGGTCGGGCGAGGCGGAGAACTGCCTCGAGGGGTCGAGCGCATCCGACCTTGCGACTCAGGGTCGGCCAAGCTTTGGACAGACCCACAGAAGATGGGTGTGTGGTCACAGGACAAAACTCACACAACCTGGCATCCAAGCGTGTCGCAAAAAGAGTCAAAGGTCAAGTTAAGATCTGATTTCACTGAGGTCATTGCATTGTTGTTCCCCAAAACACAGGAGGAATACTCAACTCAAGGCTAACCTATTACATCACTATCCAAAACATAGGTTGCCAATGAGTATAACAAAAGATTAGATTCCTACAGCTCTCAACCTATGAGGGAACACTATGAGTCGGAGAAGGGGCGTCGCCATCCTCAATGTCCATGCTGGACGCTCCCATGACCTCCTCAGGATCTTCTTGTTCATCCAGCTGCATCTCAAGGGCATGTATAGCATCAAGCTCGGCGTGATGCTCGTCCAAATGAGCATTAGCAACTGCTAGCTCCATCTCGACCTCCATCTTTTCTTCGGCAAGCTCGATCATGCCATCCACCAGGTCCGTCACTTCTCCCTCGAGCTTGGAGATTCTGTCTTGCATGTCATGGATCTGTATGCCTCTTTGGATAAGCTGATGCGACTGTCCCACCAAGTCTCTTTTAGCGGCGTTGAAAAGCCCTTGGGTGTCTATGGCTATCCGAGCTAAGACAGCCATCGCTCGGCCTTGAAGCTCAATCAGCTGATACAAGGCTGACATGCATCTGGTGGTGGTAGAGATGGTGACCAGCGCATGAGAGGCTGCCAACACTTCCATGTTGTTGACGTGATCAAGCCACGCCGGGTCTAGCCGATCCCTAGCGGGGAACAAGCCGATTGGGTCCAAAGTGACCTCAAGCGGGTGTAGTCAACAGAAGTGGGTGAGGATCAGCAGAGCAGCTGACTCCCATGTATCCTCCAGAGCGTGCCCGCAAGTCAAGACTTCGAGCTGGGACCACTCGGGCTGCACAGGGGGTGGAGGTATCACCACCTGCATGTTGCACCTCTGTACTCCGTGCTCCTGGTACATCCATCCCATGTACAAAGGCGGGGACTGATACCCAAACCACCTTAAGGTGTCCCACAGAATAGCAGGAAAACCCTCAAAGTGTAGGGACGTAGAGTGGGACATGCCGTCAGCGCTGTACAACACGTGTCCGAGGGCAGCCATCTGGAACCAAAAACTGAACTGACGTGAGATAGAAACTCTAAGAAGAAGAACAGGTCAGGCAGAAAAAGTACTCGGATTTGACCAAAGCACAAGCTAGAAAGGAAGCTAGAAATCCTTAAACCGAAGAAGGGCTTTAACCAAGGCAAGGTTGTTTTAGAGAGGTGGGTTCAAAGATTTTAGTTCATGTCGCATGCATGGCCTACTTCATCCTCTCAACCAAAACAACTGCCAAAACTTTGGTCTTACGCAGTCAGTGCCGGTGTCAAGGCAACCAGTACGTCTCTCCCTATAATATCTAGTCGGGTTCTAGTAGTGTCTCCTAAGCGAACGCGGTTAGTGTACCTGCAGAAAACACAACCACATGAACCTTTCGTGCCAGCACCCACGAAAGCGTCCCCAAGCATTACCGTTCACTATAGAAACGGCACCCATGTGTTTAAGGCTGCATGGATAGCGCAACAACCATGGAAATAGGTCCCCTTTGAATGGAACCGTATAACCCTTCGCATACTCGAGATGTGGAATCTGCGCACGTATAATAGACGTGGGCGAACAACCGTGATGATAGGCTCGTTGGAATCGAACCATACCACCCTTCGTATGAATCAACACACGTGTCCGAGGGCGCGAGTGAGACGAGGCGCTGCAGAAAGGGTTGCAGAGGGGCTTCCGCTGCGATTGGGGAGGAGGGCGCGGGAATCCATCCTGTCGCGGTCGGCGACTGGGCGAAGCGGCGGGCGTCGGAGAAGTTGAGCCATGCGGCGGGGGAGCTCTGAAGCGGTGCAGGCCGCTCGAGTGCGTTTGCCTCGGGAAATCCGGGAAAAGATTTGCGGGTCCACCGGTCAGTCTCGGTTGTCCCACAGCTCCAAGATTGAAAGGAGCACTGCCTTAGGGAACTCAGAAGGAACCGACGGGGTTGGTTGGGGTCTTCAGGGGCCGGGACCGGGAACTGGAGTGGAGCACTCCTGCTCGGGAAGAGCTGAGACAGAGGAATTTGGGCTTCAGATTAAGATTAACTCGAATGATTTGACCAGGGTCGTTACAAGGAGATACCTGACCACCAGCCATGTACAACTGTCCGGGTTGCACATAACGACCTTTCGATTAGATGTACCCAACGATCGGAAATATGACTACTTGAACCCAGGGCCGCACCCCCACATGGAACCCCACGTCTAGCGATCTCCACTATGAGTTTCCGGCTACGCCCTGCCCTTCCACTGCACGCCAAGCACGGGTACGAAATATTTCCGATCAGAGAGCCAACTAACCTACCGGGCTTGCTGGTTCCCATATAGCAGTAAGCAACCAGGTAATATCACTTGATCATGGGTTAAAACAACGATCGGTCCTTAATCAAATTAATCGAGTAGACAGAACTACGGAACTCAAGACTCCTTTCTTGATTCCATCCAAGCTTCCGTCCACTATCTTCCAAAACCGGTCATTTCTTTGATATACATATGTATGACAATGTTACCTTAGGCTGCTGAGTACCATAGGTTCTCAGGAATGGTAGAGGTAGCGCGACTATGCTTTGCTAAGCATGGGATACTTACTAATTATTGACAAGTGGCAAAGATGTCCTTAATAACAAGGTTGGATTGTGCATAAAAGTAAGGTTTCAATCAACTCCTAGACTTAATGCATTCATAAAGAAATAACCAATAGTTGGACACATGAAATAATAACTCCAAAATAGATAGGCATAGATGCACCGGGGCTTGCCTTGATCTGTAAAAATGTTAGCGTTGCTCGACGGACTGGCTTCACAAGGGATCAACTCAACGATCTCCTCAAATTCCGAAGGTTCTTCAGAAATTTCTAGAAATTCCGCTTCTGGAGCTTCAGTATCTACGATAAAGCGTATGCATGAGTCAGAGATGCAACTTTTTAAGCACAGGACTCTACAACTTCTTTCATGATAAAGTTGCAAGCCAACAGTGACTTAGACAACTTAACTTCATGATAAAGTTGCAAGCCAACAAAACTCTACCCATAACGTGTAACTCGCGATTTAAACTCCCTTATTTAAACCCATTTTAGACTTTTCTTTTTATTTTTGAAAATCATTTGAAATAATTTCTAATGTAAAAGAAAATGTAAAACTATAGATTAACATTTGTTTGGAATTAATCAAAACATTATTCAGAATTTTATTTATTTATAAAGCTTAAGCATTTATTTAAATATTTTAAGGAAAAGCATTAAATAACTACTTAATCTTTATCTTTTATTTAAAAACGTAAGCCTTTTGTTTTTATTTTTGAAAATCATCATAATTAATTTCTAATCTTAAACTCCTAATTACTATAGATTATGGTTAATTTGTAATTATAAAAGCATTATTTCATATTTTATGTATTTTGGAATTATTAAGTATTTATTTAACAACTTTAATTAAAGGCACTAAATAAATACTCAAAAGGTTTCTATAAATATGTTTTAACAATTTTAATGTGTAAAGGAGATTAAAATAAACCTAAAGAAATTTATTTCACTATTTTTGGGTACCTATACAATTTACAGTGAATTAAATGGGTTGGCAGTTATTTAAATTTATTTTTAAATCCAAAAATTCCAACCTTATCGGAAAAACCCCCTGGAATCCTATTGCTACCGCCCCCCTACCCTATCCTCACCGATGCGTGGGGCCAACCTGGCCAGGCCTCCCCTGCCCGACCCAAAACAGGGTGCCCCGCGGGTGGCTCCGGCGGCTCAACGGCCGGTGGCCTGCCGACGGCGGGGCCAGGCCGGGGAGCACCCCTAGGCCCCAGCGCACCTGCAGGTGGCGCTAGCTCACCCGGAGGCGGCCTAAGCCGGGCCCTGCACGGGCGGCGGCGGCCATGGCCGAAGGCCGGCCGGATTCTAGGTCTGGCGGCGGCGCAAGCGGCCGGCGGATGCGTCCTACGGCGTCTTCACGACCTAAGGAGCCTCTAAACCCGAGCACAAGAGTGGAGAAGGGGCGGCGCGGAGGGCTCACTGGAGGGGCAGTAGCGGCGGCGGGCGGATAGGAGATGCGGCGGGTGTGGCTCGCCGGCGGGAAAACTGGTGGACGGGGCGGTGTAGGGTGTCGGCGAGGGGCTAGGGGAGCTTCAGGTGGAAGGGATCGAGGATTAGAGCGGCGGTGCGGTGGAATCGGCCGGCGGCAGTGCCGGTCACCCGAGCTCTGCTTTGTGACGGTGAAAAGAATGGCGGCAGGGTGAACGGATGAGGATGGGAGCGGTACAAATACGAACTTCTACCGCGTGCATGACGGCCACATCGACGACTTGAAGGCGTGCGTGGCGCGATTTGGATTGTTGCGCTGGCCGGCGGGCAGAGGTGCCGGCGGCAGCACGGCTCTGTTCCTGCTCGCCTGTTTCCCTCTTTCTTCTTCTTCTTCTCCAAAATTCAGACTTCCCCATCGACCAATTTCAAATCCGAAGGTCCAAATGTTCCTTAAGCAAACTTGTAGAGTAGCCCAAGTACTTCATTTGATAGATTGACCTCCAACCGAAATGAGCACCCTAACACTGAAATTTTGAAGCTTGAAGTTCGACCAGAAGCTTCTGTAACTGAACCTCAATGATTCAGTTTCGTCAGGTACGGTGCAAGGCCATTTATACCTCTTTGAGCTTGATTTAAATTAGGCAAACTTGTTCCATGCAGCTTGACCCTTGCCCATACTTGTTCTACAACTAACAAAGATTCTATTTTGCACATGAACTCATATATCTTTTACACTAGATTTTTCTAAAATTCACTCCAAACATGGCTAGTCAATGCTGTTTTCAGACTTAAGATTTTTCTTGGCGAGAAGGCTGAAATCTACTGATTTGCTGATTTTGGGCTTCATTTTAAATTCAAATCTTCCACTTTCTCTGGACAACAACATTTCATTTACCTTCTCCATAGTCCATATTTCACTAATGTCCAAAAATATCTGCTCACTTACAGGAGAAATTCTCCAGGAATTGGCTCCAAAGTTGTGTACTCAATATTAATTTCAGAGTTGCGCGTTTTCGGACGACGAATAGTGACTTTGCTGACTCCCTCTTCGATTGTATTTATGAGAGCTTTATGACTTGATTTAGACTTCAAGATTCATTCCTTTGAGTTCTGAATACTCTCAAGACTCTATTTCATATTTTTGCCAAATTTATCCAAATTTGAAACTCCAAATTCCAAATTTGGTCGAATTCGGCTCAAATTTGATTTTTGGCTCAAATTACCTTCCTTTAATCCAACTTCACCATTAGCTTCTTAATGTCATACTTAAGTTGTCATTAACACTAGGTGTTACAGCGGGTACCTTGTTTGTTACTAAAGAGCAGGTGGCGTACTTGTACGTTGCAGGTACTTTGGCACATACTTATGGAGTAGAGTGCTCGCTCTCAGCCGCTTAAACACTGAGTTAGTTTACCACTAGTCACAACAGCTATTTTACGTACATACCACTCGCTTACATTATGGGAAGGGTTCGGTCCGAGACTAGTGGTGGATACTGCTCAGCCTGTAGGTGGATTGGAGGATCGTGTAATGAGTTCGAGGTATTGGCCTACTCTGACCAAACTTGAGGAAATAGGAGAGAGCTATCTACCTACTAGGGCTCCGGCTGTTAGGTGGGGTTTTGACGGATCTCCACCGTTTAGACTCCATCCGTGTGGGTACAGTTGTACATCCTTTGCAGGGTGTATAAAGCTATAGCTATAATCCATGTTCACTGGCTATGGACAGTGCTGTTGACTACCGCTATTTCTAACTAGACTTTGCTTATTCTTCTACCAAGGTTTGAGTTGTTAGTGTCAAAGGCTCACCGGACTGCCGCCAGAAGGGCCGTGCGTGAGGTGCATGCGCAGCTCCTTGACAGGTTGGCTCAGACTCCCTACCGCTGCCTAACCAGGGCTTGCCGTGGGCTGAGGGACTTCGAGAGTTTAGCCCGTCAGTACTATGAGGATGTTTATGCAGAGCCCAACGAGAAGTTTTACGTGGCCTCCCACTGCATTCACGCTCAGGATTTGGCACTGTTCTGGAATGACAGAGAGGTGGAGGTACTTCGCAAGGGTTGGGACAACTGCATCGGTACCGACGCCATGCTTGAGGGCAAGATAATGGGACTTGAGCACTATTTGACTGACCTGGACCAGACGAACCGTCGCTTGCAGCACAAGGTGGACACTGCACTGGACAACTACGACGAGAGGGACTCGCTGAGGATTGCCACGCTGGAGGCAAGAGTTGTTCGGATGGAGGAGGCACTGAAGGCTAGGGACAGGGTGATAGAGGAGAAGAACACCTTGCTCAAGGAGAAGGAAGAGCTGATTGATACCTTGGATGCCACACTGGTCACCAAGAAAGGAGTCATTGAGCAGCAGGAAGCAATGGGATCATTCGGCTCATCAACTGTGCTACGGAGAAGTTAGCTAAGGTATAGTACCCCTAGCCTTGTCTTTGTTCCTACGTCAAACTTGAATGAAGCTTCATTTGCATAAATCAGTACTTCAGTTGCTTACCTGACAGATACCATCTATGATATCCGATCCAGAAGGTCATTTGAATTTGGTTTGATTATGGAATTGTCTGTTTGCTATGCATTAATACCACTAGCAAACTGTAACTTTTGCTCACAGAAGATTCTGGTTTTTGGATACTTCAGCATGTCCGTCATAGTCAAGACACGTTCAACCTAGTGTATCTATTTTGGCGTTATACATATAGTCAGGAGACTGGGCATGCCAATAAATACTATCCTATCCTATGAATTAGACTGTGCACGTGTTTATTTGTTATTTCTGTTTATGGAATTCTACAGAGCTTTGTTGGCCATGGTGACTCAATAAATGAGATAAGGACTCAAGCGTTGAAGCCTTCGCTCATCATTTCTCTGCAAGCAAGGTTAGCAGATAACCTGTTCTTAGGCTGAATGTACTTTCTTATAATTGTTCTGACACTGTTTCATATGACATTATTGAATAGGATGAATCTGTTAGGCTATGGAATGTCCATACAGGGATCTGCATCTTGGTATTTGCTGGAGCTGGAGGTCATCGCAATGAAGTGTTGAGTGTTGTAAGTAGCTCCTGCCTCCTCTTATGGTATTGTTTCAGAATATTACTTGCTCAAAGTGCCCTGAAGCTACCACTCTTTCAGCTTCTGATGTTACTGTTTGTTATTGAGCATTACATCAGGGATAAATATAGTCCTGGTGAGTGGTGACTACTATGGCTTTTGTACTTCCATTACGTTAGGCATAAATGTACTGATCAAAATACATTATTTTGGCAGAAGGACTTCCACCCTAGTGATATTGAGCGTTTTGCAAGTTGTGGCATGGACAACACTGTGAAAATCTGGTCAATGAAAGGTTGGAAAACTACTTCAAAGTAGCATCATGTTTACATTTGCATGCTGCATATCATTGATAGAGTTTCCCAATGTTGTCACAGAATTTTGGCAATATGTTGACAAATCATATTCCTGGACTGACCTTCCATCAAAGTTTCCAACAAAATATGTCCAGTTTCCGGTATGTTTAGCATCTATAATAATCTTAGATCTATTCCTTTGCAAACTACTGTTGGTGGTTAATCCTCATGCCATCAAACCAACCTGTTTCTTTCCTTGCAGGTGTTGATTGCTGCAGTACACTCTAACTATGTTGATTGTACAAGATGGCTTGGTGACTTCATCCTGTCAAAGGTGAAATTCCTTCCCTTAAATGGATACAAATTGCTGCTATAGTAGTAGTACAGTCGTCATTCTTTTGATGCTTCAAAATACCACTGTATCTGGATCCTGTATTCTTGTACTGTGCATGGGTTCAGTCTTTCAACCTTTTCTTTCCCAGTGCCAGTTTTGGTTCCTGTATAATGAGGAATCTGATCTATGCTAGCTTGGATTTGCAGAGTGTTGAGAATGAAATTGTGCTTTGGGAACCAAAAACAAAAGAACAAAGTCCTAGGGAGGTGATACAATTTAACTTTTCTTGAATTTAACTTCCAGCGGTTTCTTTGATTTCTAGTCGTTGACTGCCCATTCCTCTGAAGTAATATGACTTTCTCTTTCCTCATATAGGGAAGCATCGATATTCTTCAGAAGTACCCTGTGCCAGAGTGTGACATCTGGTTTATAAAATTTTCGTGCGATTTTCACTTCAATCAGTTGGCAATAGGTAATATCTATGATCTGGGCTGTTTTCTGACATAAAAGTTATATTTAAGTTATTGATTTGTAAATTTCACACACCAGAAGTTATAAAGAGGTTTTGGCATGGCAAAATGTTCACACTTAAAATATATGACTGGATTTTCATAGAAACGTTTGCTGATTAATCATCCTCCGCTTCAAACAGGAAATCGTGAAGGCAAAATCTATGTGTGGGAAGTACAGTCAAGCCCTCCTGTCCTAATTGCCCGGTAATTTTTAATGCAAGAATTTCAGTTATTCTTGTCCTCCACTTTTATTGGTGCTGCGTATTAGTAACTCTTATGCTTCTGGATGCAAATACTGTATCATTTTCAGGCTATATAATCAGCAATACAGATCACCAATAAGGCAGACTGCAGTGTCTTTTGATGGAAGGTACTTCACTCTAATGCTCCTCTTGGTGTATTGCCTATTCTAGTTTTCTTTTTTACTGATGGAGAAATTCTCAATTGCGTGTAATGTTCTTGCTTAATTTCTTTTTCTGTTTTTGCATTGGGTTGATTAAAAATGTGACGTTGTCTTCCTTTTCTAGCACTATCCTTGGAGCTGGTGAGGATGGCACCATCTGACGATGGGACGAAGTGGATCATGGCAGCTTCAAAAACTGAAGCAAGTGCTGCTGCTCTGCTACCAGTGAAAATGCGGGACTGATAATTTGGTTCTGAACTGGTTAGTGTTATGGTTGTTCAAGACTGCAACCTGGTTGTGCTGTAGTCAGAACGGTTGGTGTTAACTGAATGTTGAATGTTTGGATGTTGGCTCTGTTATGCTTCAAATGTTGTAACATGGGATGCTCGTGCTGTTATATTGCGCCAGGGACAAGATAAATTCAATCGTCGTTGCAACTTTGGAAAACCGTTAAATGTTTGTTCTGCATCCTCGCTCTAGCATTGCTGATGCATGCCTCATTTATATCCTAACCTGCTACCAGTTTTTGCATGCTGAAAGATAAAGCGTTGCTCTTCGTTTTCTTTTTTTCATTTTTTAACAGCGAATTTCGGAAAACTTGAGTTTTTCTGGTATTAGAAAACTACAAGCTTGAGGTATGTTTTGTGAATTTTACTCTACTTTCTTTTTACTGTTTATCCAGTTGATTTGTGCTTCAGCTCCACCTTCCTCGGTTCGTAGCCACTTTACTTGACTTGGAAGTCCTTTTTTTTCTTTCTGAAATGGAAGCCTTGATAGTTGGAGCTCCACTTCCCAGGTCGCAATTATGTCCAGTGGTGCTGAACAATACCGACAGCAACTATGGAAAGTCTCATAAGTTGTAACAAGTCTCTTCCATAACTTACTGTCATGATCCATTGCTAGTGTACGTCTGTATCTTACCCTTACTTGATTGGCGTGTTTACAGGGGCAGAGACTTGGAGATTCTGAATTGCGACCATCACTTAAGCTCATGGAAGAAGCCTTGTGTGAAACTACCGCTTCACAAGATGTACAACAATTCTGTCACCCATTACTAGACTAGACTACCATTATATATCTGTGCCATTTTGACGCTTGTCAGCTCATACCTCCATTGGACCATGGCTTCCACCGGCTGGGCGTTACTGCTCTGTCTTGCACAGCTCCTCACACTCCCTGCCACCTCACCATGCTGATGGTGGCAACCTCACTCATCTTCCCTTTTTGTGCCATCCAGACCAAGCTAAGGTGCTCCTCCAGCTGAAGAAGTCATTCTCCTTCCATGAATCGACCACAAGGCTTTCATCATGGTGAGATGGTACCGAGTGCTGTCTCTAGGAAGGTGTTGGCTGCAACGACGCCTCCAGTAATGTCACCGTACTTGACCTCAACAATCGTGGCTTGTCCAATAATGGCTTGGACCCTGCAGTCTTCAGCTTGACAACCCTTTGTCGCTTTTGTAGAGAGATAGAGTTTAGGAAAACACCACACACCCTAATGAGGGACGTGACCTCTATCATATAGCCAATCTGGTTTGGTATACAAGGAATACAATTAGTATACATGGAAAGCTATAAATCAGCTATATACAGCTATACATTGCCTAATACCCACCCGCAGTCGCAGCGGGAGGTTCCCGGATGCAAAGACTGGACCTAAAGTCAGTGAACAGCTGAACTGGAAGGCCTTTTGTCATGATGTCCATGAACTGATGGGACGAAGGCACGTGAAGCACTCGGACCTATCCTAAAGCAACCTTCTCCCGGACGAAGTGGATGTCAATCTTGATATGCTTCTGCATCGATGATGAACCGGATTGGCTGTCATATAGACAACACTCACATTGTCACAGTAGACAACAGTGGCCAAAGCGAGGGGGACATAGCTCCTGAAGAAGTTGTCGAAGTTAGCAACACTCTACAACAGCGTGAGCCACAACCCGGTATTCAGCCTCAGCACTGGACCGAGACACTATGCTCTGGTGCTTGGAGAACCAAGACACCAAGTTATCCCCAAGATAGACTCAGAAGCTGGAGGTCGAGCATCAAGAGTCCGGGCAGCCAGCCCAATCCGCATCGGAGTAGGCTGTCAGGGACTGGACATGGCCGGTGCCGATGTGAAGCTCGGAGGACAGGGTGCCCTTCACATAGCGCAGGATGTGCTTGATCAGTGTGAGATGAGGCTCGCAGGGATCGTGCATGAAGAGGCACACCTGCTGAACTACATATACCAGGTCAAGTCGAGTCAAGGTGAGGTACTGGAGAGCCCCTGCAAGACTCCTGTACTCAGAGCCATCCTTGAGCTTGTTGCTGTCGGTCGCCGAGAGCTTGGCATGAGTGTCAACAGGACTCGCCGTAGAGTGACACTTAGCCATGCTGGCATGCTGGAGGAGGTCCAGGGTGTACTGTCACTAGGATAGGAACAGGCCGTCAGTGGAGCGCGTGATGGAGATGCTGAGAAAGTGATGAAGATCACCAAGATCCGTCATGGCAAACTCAGAGTGAAAACTAGCCATGATGTGCTGGAGGAGCATCGAAGATGAGGCGGTGAGGATGATGTCATCGACGTAGAGCAGCACGTAAGCAGCAAGTTGGCGAGGCGAAGCTCCTTCAAGGCGAGCATGTCACAAGCCTGGGCGAAGGACGGGAAGCTGGCGGGGGAGTTGGTGATGTCGTCAGTGGTGTTGGAGTAGTGCGGGTTGAGGCCATGGAGAAGATTCAGGACCAACTGGGAGTCCTGAACGGGGTGACCAATGTCCCTCTGGGTCATGGAGTGAAAGTCGTAGCTAAGGAAGATCGCCCGAAATTGCCTGTTGGCGCGGAAGAGGCCTTCAATGGTGAGCTAGAGGGCCCTGGCGGTCTACTCGTGGTCCTCCATGGCGAGGTCCACGATGGAGTTGTAGACAAAGCCAAAGATCTAGAAGAGGATGCAGCAATCCGCTTGATCCCAATCGGAATCGTCAGGATGGGACACCACGGTGCTGTCGATGTGTGACTTGAGGCCGAACTTTCCACACATGGATTTGAAGAATAAAGCCCACTTGGAGTAGCCAAAGGTTTTCATCGTCCACGTCATGGGGACGTGAGCCTTGACAGAGATCATGGCGTAACGGTGGATGATGGCCGGCGGCGCCTGGTGGAGGAGAAGACTGCCGCCACGGGGGCAGTGCAGGGCCGTCACTAGCAGCAGGGAGGGCGCCTGAGCCGCCCAATGGTTCAGGTCTAGTGGGGTGGTGGTGTCACCAGAGATGGGCAGGGAGCCATCGCCAGGCGCCAGCCTGGGGCCACCAGTGGACAGAAGGCCGCCACCGGACAGGGAGGACTTGGCAGAGGAATCGTTGGCCATGGGAGGAAGGGAGGTGGGGAGAGGCGCCGGTGCAGGGGAGAAGTGCCACTGCACAGGAGGTGCACCTAGTGTTAGGCGCGTCGGGAAGAGGTGGAGCGGAAGGAAAGTCCCAGTCAGATTGATCCTGGTCTCATGATACCATGTAGAGAGATAGAGTTTGGGAAAACACCATGCACCCTAATGAGGGGGGTGACCTCTATTATATAGCCAATATGGTTTGGTATACAAGGAATACAATCAGTATACATGAAAAGCTATAAATCGGCTATATACGGCTATACACCGCCTAATAGCCTTCACCTTAGCATGAATGATGTTAGTGGGGCACAAGATGAAGATATGCCATCAGACAACATCCTTGCTACTGGAATCGAGAGGTTGGCTTCATTAACTCTGTAGGAATCTACATTACTTAATCTTAACTAAAACAGGATCTTTGCACATCTAGAACGTGAACACCACTCAATGAAGATGTTAGAGTACAACCAGCTGCCACGGCTTGTGATGATCTGGCCATTAGGGTCTTCGACGAGGCCGGGATGACGGATGTCATAGGTGTACTAGCTCGGAGTAGATCACATCTCCCTTCAGGTCTCCACCTCGTCTGTCCATGGACAGCGACGGTGGTGCGGTGATGGCCTTTGGCCAACTCCAGCGCCACTGTGATCGGGAGGCATCAATCTTATCCTTCCCGTTTTCCTCTCGGCCTTTTGACCACCACATTATTTTTCCAAACGTTCTCCCCTTTGGTCTAAAGGCCTATAACTTATGCCATTCTTAAAGCAGAATTATGTAGGGAGACAATGTGTGACAATGATGATTAAAATCCCACTGTGACACAGTTATCCACAATGTATAAAACTACCTATCATGATGGGAGGCGGTTGTCTTATGACCCTCCAAGATCACAGGCTATCCGATAATCCCATACCGGCAACATGTTCAATGAATATAATGGGAGGTAAGCCTTTGTTAATGGATCCGCAAGCATTTTCTTAGTACTTATATGCTCTAACTCAATGGTATTATCTTGGATTCTATCTTTCACATCAAGATACTTAATTTCAATGTGCTTTGCAGCATCACTTGACTTGTTGTTATTCGAATAGAAAATTATTGACTTATTATCGTAGTATAATTTTAGTGGCCTACTTATGTTGTCTACCAGTCTTAATCCTAGGATGAAACTCTTAAGCCATACAGCTTGTCCCACAGCTTCATAACATGCCACAAACTCAGCTTGCATCATCGATGCAGCTTTTAATGTTTGTTTGGAGCTTTTCCACGATATAGCCCCATTTGCAAGTGTGAAGACATAACCTAATGTGGATCTCTTTGTGCCAACACAACCCTCAAAATTAGCATTTGAATAGCTGATTATCTCTAATTTCTCAGTTCTCCTGTACATTAGCATGTAATTCTTAGTGCTTGCATGTAACACAAAGCTTTCTTAACTCCTTTCCAATGGCCTATTCCTGGATTAGACTGATAGCTTCCAAGCATCCCGCTTATAAAGGCCAAGTTAGGGCGTGTACACACTTTTGCATACATTATACTTCCGACAGCTGAACCATAAGGAATCGTTCTTATTTGATCAATTTCTAATTGATTCCTAGGACTTTGGGATGACCCAAACTTATCGTCCTTGATAACTAGAGCAGTTGTGCCTGAACATTGCTGCATATTATATCTTTCAAGGACCTTCTCTATGTAAGCTCTTTGAGAGAGTTCTAGTACACCCTTGGACCTGTCTCGGTGAATCTCAATGCCTAAGACATAAGCGGCATCACCGAGGTGCTTCATATCAAAGTTCGATGAGAGAAAGCCCTTTGTCTCATGCAGCAAGTTCTTATCGCTGCTTCCTAATAGGATGTCATGCACATAAAGCACTAGGATCATTATAGAGCTCCCCTTAGTCTTAACATATATGCAGTTGTCTTTCTTATTTTCAATGAAGCCAATTCTCTTAATTACTTCATCAAACTTAAGGTATCATTGTCTGCATGCTTGTTTCAATCCATAAATGGATTTTCATAGTTTGCATCCCAAATGTTCCTTGCCTAGCACGACGAAACCTTCAGGTTGCTTCATGTATACATTCTCATGCAAGTCACCATTAAGGAACACAGTCTTAATGTCCATCTGATGTAGCTCAAGATCATAATGAGCTACTAAAACCATAACGATTCTAAATGAATCTTTCTTTGAGATAGCCGAGAAGGTTTCATTATAATCGACTCCTTCTACTTGAGTGAAGCCCTTAGCCACGAGTCTTGCTTTGAACCTTTCAATCTAACCTTTAGAGTCATATTTCATTTTGTAGACCCATTTACAGCCTACTGTTTTGGCTCCTTCAGCAATTTCTACTAAGTCCCATACTCTATTTGCTTCCATGGACTTCAACTCTTCTTCCATGGCCTCGCTCCACTTATGCAAGTGTTCACTTCTTATGGACTCCTTAAATGAGTTTGGACCGTCCACCTTCCCCATGTTGTGCCCTTCTTCACTTATGTACACATACTCATCGGAACGGGTGGACTTCCTCTCACATGTTGACCTTCTCAGATGTTGTGGTGTTACTTCTTGTGGTGCTTCTACTTGAGCCGGTTCCTGCTGAATCACCTCGGGCTCATCAGTTGCCTCCCCTTGCAATCCACCAGCAGGTTCTACCACATCTTCATCTTGATGCTCACGTATCACATGTGCATCTACATTATCACTTAAGGTAGGTGTTACTCCCACATTTTCTACTGGAAGTTCTACCACCTGAGATGTAACTATGGTATATGGCATAGAAGCATAATAATTCTATCTTATGGGTAATGGCTCATAAGTCCGAATCTCCTTAAGATGAATTTTCCTAGCCTCAGTGCATCGAGTTTCCTCTAAGAAAACAGCATGCCTTGTCTCCACACACTTAGTGGTACGCTTAGAACAATAAAAGCGGTACCCCTTTGACTTTTCTAGATATCCAATAAAATAACAACTTTCAGTCTTAGATCTAATTTCCCAAGTTGTGGATTAAAAATCTTTGCTTTAGCTGCACAGCCCCATATATGTAAATAATTCATACTAGGCTTCCTACCAGTCTAAAGCTCATAAGGAGTCTTAGGAACTGACTTACTAGGAACACGATTATTAATGTGCGCGGCAGTCTTTAAAGCTTTCATCCACAAACTCACTGGCAGCGTAGAGTTACTGAGCATACTATCCATCATGTTCATAAGAGTGCGATTTCTTCTCTCAGCAACACCATTTTGCTGAGGCTCACCAGGAGTGGAATACTGAGCCGCTATACCATTATCTTGGATAAATCTGGCAAAGGGTCCCAGAATTTGTCCATATGTGGAGTGTTTCCCATAATACTCCCCTTCCCTGTCTGATCTTACCACTTTGATCTTTAAGTCATGCTGATTTTCTACTTCATCTTTAAAGATTTTAAACTTATCAAGTGCTTCAGACTTTTCAAGTATGGGATAGATGTATCCATAGCGGGAGAAATCAGCAGTGAAGGTAATGAAATAATTATAACCATCCACTGATCTTACATTAAATGGACCGTATATATGAGTTTGAATTATTTCTAATAATCCTGAACTGTGCTTAGCTCCATCCTTTTTAATTTGTTTTGCAAATTTTCCCTTAATACAGTCAACGGATTGATCTAAGTCAGAGAAATCAAATTTTGGAAGTATCTTTTCTCTAATCAGATGCTCCATTCTCCCCTTCGAAATGTGATGTGGCTCCACTTGGCTGTTGGGATTTGAAGTGGTTTTCCTTGGAATTCGAGTGTTAATCATGTTGAAGTATAATAGAACTGTCGTCCTTCCCAATCGGGTTAAGACTTTAGGTGCAACTGATTGGTGCATGAAGCTCAATAAATTATAGTCAAATTTGAATCAAAGAAATTCCATCAAACATAATTGAAAATCAAGAAAAGGAAAAAGAAAAAAAATGGAGGAAGGAATTCCAGCAATATAATTGAAATTCAACAGAGCACCAATGTTTTCACTTTTTTATTCGAGAATATGTGATGCAACATATTTCATCAAGAATACATTTTGCATACACCTAAAAATAAACAACACTACCCATAAACAGCACGCCAACAAAACAGGAACAAATGGGCGATTTGCTACCCCAGCTTACTTGATTCTGGTGATTTTCTCCTCTTGCCCTCCAGTTTGCTCCTCGGTGAAAGCCGCTAGCCGCACGTTCTGCAGTTGGACTGAGTGGTGAAACAAAGCAATCTTTAAGTGTAACCACATAAAGTGTTCGCTTTAGAGTCTATGTCATGCAACTTTCTAAGGATAAAATAACTAGACTTGGGAGCTTTTTCGATGGTACAGTATCAGTGGCATAACTTATCATGTTCTGAACAAAATAGGAGCCATCATTTTCTGAATTCAGATATTTCTAGAAGAGGAGACACTTTCTAACTTAATGTTTTCTATTGTCTTTGCACGAGAGATTCCACCATCTATTTTCAGTCTTCCTGCATTAAGTGTCCTGGATCTTTCTTACAACCAACTTTCTGGCCCCATATATGGCTTTGACGAGGCAGAATCACGGTTGGCGAAAGTGCGCTTGAGCAACAATGTTCTGTCAGGTTTTATTCCCAAGGCCTTCTTTCAACTAACAAGTTTGGTACTTATAGATGTTAGCTCGAAACAAGTTGATAGGTTCCGTGGACCTCTCCCATTTTTGGAGATCAACTGATCTCACCAGTTTGTATCTTTCCTACAATGAGTTGCATGTCACGGATGCAGATGGTAATAATCCTTTGGCTACCTATTTGGCCAGACTTTACTATTTAGGGCTCGCGTCTTGCAATATAATTCGATTCCCAACATCTTTGATGTGTCTTAAAAATATACAATATTTGGATCTTTCATCTAATAAAATCAGTGGGGATATACCAAATCGGATCTGGGAGACATGGAGCAGTAGTAGCCTTTATTATTTGAATCTTTCGCATAACGTGCTTACGGGCATGCAACTTGCTTCGGATGTTCTCCCTTTTAGTAAATCACTACTAGTGCTTGATCTTAGTTTCAATAGGCTTTTAGGGCAGATCCCAATGCCAAACGCATCAGCTTCTTTCTTGGGATATTCCAACAACGGATTCTCTTCCGTTCCACCCAACTGGGCATCCTATCTTAGGGACACCAGATATCTCAGCATGTCCAGAAACAATATAAAAGGCCATGTATCTCTATTTTAAAGGCAAAACCAGATGCATGAATCACATGTACATCAGAATCAAATTACACATATGCGATGACTTTAGTGAGTAACAAAGATAATGCCATAATGTAGAGAGAGTATATAATTATTACATGATCGATAGTCTTTTAAACCGAATGGCAAAAAGAGTATTATTGTCGCAGTGGATCTTCAACGAAAACGGCGACTCCACAGGCAGATGACTGGAGAAACACGTACGCGCCTAGTACTCCTCCCAATCTTGAAAGACATCCACAGCGTTGACTTGTTCTGAGCAGCGATTTTAGCAAGGGTAAGTACACTTATGGTTGGTACTTAGCAAGCGTGAGGAATGTGTAGTGTATGGCCATTCAATGATAGGTTAAGATTGATTAGCAAGTCAAGCATTTTAATTGGCTGGTCAAGTTTTATTAGCATTTACTTGGCTGGTCAAGTTTTATTAGCATTTACTAAACGGTAAGTTTATACCACCCACATTCAATGTGAACATAAATAAAGATAACAGAAATAAATAATAACAATTTAATTCAACTTCCGATAATTTAATCATGTGAGGGTCCAGGCCGCTCTTGACCGTGAGCATGACTGATCGGTCAGTTTTACACTCTATAGAGCTTGCACATCTTTACCCACAAGTCGCGTAAAAGTTCAAAAGAACTTTATACCCAACCATGTTGTGCAGGCTATGCACAATACCACACTACCGAGGTGCGATTGCATAGGGACGCTACGAGATCTTCACAAAGAGCCCCTAGTAAGTGGTAACCCGCTAAGGTTTCCGGATCAGTAGCAGAGTATAAACCTCGCCAGTGGGCATAATGTTAGGGCAAAGCTCACTTCCCAAGTGGACCGGGTTATACCCCATTTGCCGCCGCCCATCTTGCCCTTTCGGTAAGATTACCCCAGACTAAAATCTCTAATTAATTAGTCAAGACCAGAGCCATTTAGTTCTTGTGGTTGTACTGTTTGCCCAGTTGGTTCTCCATGTTCTAATTAAGTATGGTGATTTTGTGTTAATGATAGGCATATCATAAATAAAACAAGTTTAACCATTGAGTTCATTAATACCACCATACCCAAGTTGAGCAACTAAGCATATACTACCCAACATTATGTAAGCCCGGGTTGATCGAGGTATTGGGAATAAAACTAGTCACTCCTCCTTAATTAGGACACATCATGTTTGTAACTTAAAGTGCATGGCATAAATGTTATTAAATAGGAAATTAAAAAGTTTCATAGCTTCAAGTTGTGATCAAGGGCATGACTTGCCTTCTTGGATTTGCTCCAGCTGCTCGTAGTCTTCAAAGTCTTGACCTCTGAATCCCTCGAGCTACAGTCCTTCTAATGCATCACACGATCACGTACAAGCAAGCAAAGGAATAAAATAAGAAAATATTACATCAATCAGTAACAACAGAGAGAAACAAGATCATAAAACTAATCTATGCGTAAAGATGAACTCATAGACGTAGGAAGCACTTAAAATGGACCTAAAACGCTAAAGATGTGCACTAAACAAGGTGCAAGGGCTTGCTGGCAAAGATTTAAAACTTTTAGGGGTTAAGCTCGAAGAAACCGAGGGCTAAAACATAAATATGCGTATAAACTAAAGGTTTAACGCACAAAAGAGAGAGTCTAGGATTGTGGGCACTATTTTGCAAAAGATCAAGGGCTAGAACAGAAGAAAAAGGACCGAGATCTAAAGATCTTTGAACTACTCTGGACCTTGGGTGCAAAACCCCTAAAACCTAGGGACTATTTAGCAAAATGAACGGTGCGGCATGGGGGTTGACTAGTACGTGTTGGTTTGACTCGGGTTAGATCGGATCTGAGCTGTCCAAAGCAGATCGTACAGCTAGCGGCTGCCGAGAGGACATGGACGGCGCGTGGGCGGCGGACGCGAGCAGCGCGCGATGACGACGAGCAGCGACACGCTGAACTTTGCTCGGAATTGAGTTTCTGGGCATGGTTTTTAACACGAAGAGTCAATCTAGGGTGTTGAGGAGGAGGATTGGGTGCTAGTGGTGGCCGGAGGCTCAACGAGGTGGCCCGGCCGAGCTTGCCCAACTCCAACGAGCTCGTGCGCCCGGAGAGAGGCATGGGAGCGCACGAGACCCGCACCAGGGGCTTCCTCACCTTGCGGCAAAGCTCCTGGGGGTATTCTTGGCGACGGAAAGGCGGCGGCGGCACAAATCGACGACAGCGGGCGGCTAGCTAGGGTTGCAGCGTTAGCGCTGTGGCTTGGAGCTAGGGTTTGGTGCGAGGTGCAGGAGATGTGGCGGTGCTTTTATAGGCCTGGAAGGAGGCACCTTGGCGTGCGGGCCAAGTGGAGGTGAGCACAGAGGATTCGGGATCGACCCCGAGTCGGTTGCGGCGTGGGCGACCGAAGGAAGGAGATGACAGGCGGGCCCCGCCTGTCATCGGGTGGCGGCGGGCGCGTGGTGTTGGGCCGAGGCGGAACGAACCGACATGGGAGTTGGGCTGCTGCTGGGCTGTGGCATGCGACAGGCGGAGGAGGAGTGGGGCGCCGGGCTGAGTTGGGCCGGAAAAAGGAGACGGGCCGAAAGAGAGAGAAGAAAAGGAGGGAAAACGAAAAGGGTTTCCTATTGTTTGAAGGGAAAACAAACATAAATTCAAAACTGAATTCAAACACAAATTTGAATTCAAGCAACCAAAAATAATGCACCAGCACGAATGCAATAATAAACTCCTATGATTCATTACTTTATTTTGAAAAAGATTTAATTGCCTAAGAAAATTTAACTGCAACCTTAAAATCCTTAGACACATGCACCTAATTTCTAACAAATTTTATTAAATTGCAAAAGTTGAAAATTAGGGTGTTACAAATCCTACCCTCTTAAGAAGAATCTCGTCCTCGAGATTCGGATGGATTAGCAAAGAGCTGGGGAAATTCCTCCTTCAGTTCATCCTCTCTTTCCCATGTTGCCTCATCCTCTGCATGGTAGCTCCATTGTACCTTACACATCTTGATCACTCTATTCCTGGTAACACGTGCTAGAGTATCCAAGATTTTTATAGGGTATTCAGTGTAGGTGAGATCATCCTTTACATTTAAATCCTCCATCGGTATCTATTCCTCTGGAACTCTGAGACACTTCTTTAGCTGAGAGATATGAAACACATCATGCACATCTGAGAGCTGATTGGGTAACACCAACCAATAAGCTACTTCCCCATTCTCTTTAGAATTTTGAAGGGTCCAATAAAGTGAGGTGGCAACTTCCCTTTAACCTTAAATTTGCGTAAGCCTCTAATGGGTGACACTTTAAGATACACATAATCACCTTCCTAAAAGATCAATTCTCTCCTTTTAGTATCAGCATAACTCTTCTACCTGGACTGAGCTGTCCTCATATTCTCTCTAATTATCTGAACTTGCCTTTCAGCTTCTTGGATAATCTCTGGCCCAAATAATTGACTCTCTCCTGTCTCACTCCAATACAGAGGGGTTCTGCACTTCCTTCCATATAGAGCCTCAAAGGGTGACATCTTGAGACTGGCTTGGTAGTTGTTGTTATAAGAGAACTCAGCATAAGGCAAACTTTTATCCCAAATACCTCCATGTTTTAGAGCGCAGGCTCTCAACATATCCTCTAGAATCTAATTTGTCCTATCAATCTGTCCATCTGTCTAAGAATGATAAGATGAGCTGAAATTTAGCTTTGTACCCATGGATTCATGCAGCTTCTACTAGAAACAGGATGTGAACTAAGTACCTCTATCAGACACTATCTTCTTGGGTACACCATGCAAACACACAATCCTTGATATATACAGCTTTGCCATCTTGGACCCAGCATAGGTGGTTCTCACTCGGATGAAGTGAGCTACCTTGGTCAATTGACCCACTATAAAACATATTGAATCATATCCATCTTAGGTGCGGGGCAAACAAACAATGAAATCTATATTGATTTCCTCCCACTTCCATTCAGGAACCTTTAATGGTTGAAGCAATCGAGCTGGTCTTTGGTGTTCAGCCTTAACTCTCTAGCATCTATCACATAGGGCCACATGTGCAGCTACATCCTTCTTCATCCCATACCACCAATACTTCTTCTTGAGGTCTTGATACATCTTGGTTCTCCCAGGACGAATTGAGTAGGCTGAATCACAAGCTTTCCTCAAGATGGTGTCTCTGAGATCTCCCACATTCGGTACACAAATCCTCTTTCTGAGCCATATAGTCACTTGATCATCCTCTATGAATTCTGGAGCCTTCCCTTCCTTCATAAGTTCCTTGATCTCCTTGATCTCAACATCCTCAAGCTGTCCATTCCGTATTTCTTTCCATAGTCACTCCTTCAGTATGGGCAACTATCCCCAAGTTAAGTTTCTCAAACTCCTTCATCAACTCTTCAGGCAGCTGAAATGCCAAAGCTATGTTAGCATGACCCTTCCAACTCAAGGCATCTACAACCAAATTTGCTTTACCAGGATCATAGTGAATTTCCAGATCATAGTCCTTGATCAACTCCAACCAACGACGCTGTCCTAGATTAAGGTCCTTCTGAGTGAAAATGTAGTCCACCCGACACCTCCAAGTCGTGGTATCCTCCCCCGTGATGTACCGTAGAGGAGCCGCACAACAGCGGAAGACCATGCGGCAATAGGTTGAAGATGACCCTGACATGTGAGTCCCCATCCATTAGTGGTAGGATAGAGGGAAGGGGATGGCTAACGTGAGGGAGGCAGGGGCACTATGGTCATTGCCATGCTCAATTCATGCTAGCACGAGGATGTGGCTCACCACATCAGCAAAAATGGTAAAAGTATAGACTAATTCTTTCTTCAATGACAGATATGTAGGAATTCGTTATAAGAATGGCAAATAATTAAATATCCCGACTTTACTTGCTCAGATCTTAGCTGTTCCTTACCCTGTAGTGTAGGGAGCTTCGGCAATCAGTGGTGGTGGTGGTGGTGGGGTGGGGTGGGGGAGGACCGGACGTGGACGAGTGCAACTGCGGCTAATGTGTGCCAAATCTGACGCGGACAGTGCTGTCCGCAGGCGCCCGCTTTGAAAGCTGCTGATTAGGGGAAAAAATAAAAAGGTTCTGGTGTCATCGTCTTATTGGTCGTAGGCAAAGGTGACATGAGGAACACGCATGTGACGCGACGTCTCCTTCGTATCGACGACTCGGCCAGAGGAACGCCATGGATTGGATGAGCTCTAGACGTGAACACTGCAACATCTCCTTCGACAAGACGAGAACTACCGCGGCTGGAATACTATGATTCACGAGCATCGTGGTAACCTCGACAAGTTTTAGCTGCGGCTCAACTGCATTTTTACTTGCTCCATCTCGCTGTTTCTTGAAGCACCACTATCATCTTCAGCCACGTTTTGTGGGAGATAAAACGAGTCAATTCAGTGTTTTCCACAGCAGTAGGATCTTGATGCCGCTCCACTCCAACCCAAAAAAAAATGAAGCACATCAGATCAGTATATTCGATGTTGTTATCAGCGGAGTGCGGACTAATTCTTCCCAACGCCCGACTTGATTTGATCTTCAATTCCACCTTCCTCAGAATGTAGCGGCCGGCTTAGTTGACTTGGAAGTCTTGCTATAGTGAGACTTCCAATTACCGGTCACTGTTGTAGCAGTGGATGATACCAACAGCATTTGACGAAAGGCTAGTCAAGTCTCCTCAGGTGTAGCAATTGCGTACAGCTAGCCCATGGTACAGTCAAGTCTCCTCAGGTGTCGCAATTGCGTACAGCTTAGCCATGGTACTCGTAAATTAATTAATTTATTAATGGACAAAGACTTGACAGCTGCTGGAAGCTGCATAACAATCTGTCGCGCATTACTAGACTAGACAATCCATTATGTATCTGCCTTGTGCCTCTTTGTAAGCCTATCGTCGGCTCATACTAAGTTGCTATGGCTTCCATCGGCTGGGTGTTACTGCTCTTTCTTGCTCAGCTCCACACACTACTCTCCACCTCCATTGCCCACCGCGCTGATGGTGGTAACCTCACTCACCTCCCTGTCTCATTTTTGTGCCATCCAAACCAAGCTAAGGCGCTCCTCCAGCTGAAGAAGTCCTTCTCCTTCAGCAGATCCACTACCAGGCTTTCATCATGGCGAAATGGTACCGACTGTTGTCTCTGGGAGGGTGTTGGCTGTGACCCTTCGTCTGGCCATGTCACCATTCTCGACCTCAACAACCGTTGCTTGTCAAGTCATGGCTTGGACCCTGCACTCTTCAGCCTCATATCACTTTGGCGACTCGACCTTAGCATGAATGACATCGGTGGAGACAACATCCAATCTGCTGGTTTTGAGAGGTTCACTTTTTTAACCCACCTAAACCTTTCCAATTCAGGATTATATGGTCAGATACCTCCTAGCATCAGTAAACTAGTGAACCTTCTCTCATTGGATCTTTCAACATACAATATTGATTATTCTCTCGGTTTTTATGGTCCAAACTATTATGATTATTATAACAATTTATGGGAATCAAGTTTTGATACCTTTGTGGCAAACCTCAGCAACTTAAGAGAGCTCTACCTTGACTCGGTGGATTTGTCTAATAGTGGAGAAGAGTGGGGCACATCTCTTGCTGCATATGTTCCTCAACTTCAGGTACTTAGTTTGGCTGATTGTTCCCTGAGTGGTCCTATTCATAAAGCGCTCTCGAGACTCCATTCTCTTGTTGTGATCAACCTCCAAGGAAACTTTGATGCAGCTGCTGGTCCATTTCCAGAGTTCTTCATGGATTTTCCCAATTTAACCGTGCTTCAACTTTCTGAGACAAATCTTGAGGGGCGGTTACCCTCTAGACCCTTTCAATCGAAAAATTTAAGGGTCCTCGATTTGTCCTATAATATGAATCTCTCAGGCCATGTGCCAAACTTTTCTAATGCCAGCTCTTTAGAAACTTTGAGACTAGATGGGACCAACTTTGTATATGCCATACCAACGCCTTCTAGTAATTTTGCGTCGCTGAAGGAGTTGGCCCTTAACAGGAATTTAATTTCTGTGGATTTTCTCTCTGCATTCGGTAGACTTAAGTCTCTACACCAGTTGGACCTTCATTGTTTTTTGGATAATGAGTTGGACATCGATTTGGACTCAGGAAGCGACTTAGGTCCAATTTTCTCATGGATTGGCCAGCACAAAAACCTAACAAGTTTGGGACTCTTTGGATGTAACTTCTCTGGGGTACCGCCTATCTTACTTAGCAACTTCATGAACTTGAAAAACTTGGAAATAGATAACTGCGACCTCCCAAGTCCAGTACTTCATGCAGTTGGAAACCTCACGGGCTTGCAAACACTTGAAATGCATTATTGCACAACATATGGCTCCATGCCATCTTCTATCGGCAACCTCACAAATTTGAGAAACTTGTATATATTATCTTGGTTTTCAGGACCAATGCCAGCTGCAATTGGTGAACTCACAAATTTGAGAAACTTGTATATTGAGGGTGCTGGATTTTCAGGACCAATGCCAGATGCAATTGGTGAACTCACAAATTTGAGAAACTTGTATATCGAGTTTGCTTGGTTTTCAGGACCAATGCCAGCTGCAATTGGTGAACTCACAAATTTGAGAAACATGTATATAGCACACTGTGGGTTTTCAGGGCCAATGCCGCCTGCAATTGGCAAGCTCACAAATTTGAGAAACATGTATATCGTGGATTCTGGGTTTTCAGGTTCAATGCCGGCTCCAATTGGCAACCTCACTAACTTGGAAGCCATGGACATTCATGGTTGTCAGATTTCTGGGTTGATACCTTATGCAATTGGGCAGCTCAATAAGTTGAGATGGTTAGTTCTTCGAGGTTGCAATTTTTCCGGAAGCATACCAAGCTCAATTGTTAATTTGACCCAGCTAACAATGCTGGATCTTTCTTCTAATTCTCTCAACGGTACGTAACAATACCCCTACCCACACACACACATATTTGCGATTGCAAAATGCTGTATTATCCATTCTGTGCTATTTAGTTTAAAAGAAACATAGCCCTACGCCCGACATGCCACTAGTGACAAGTTAAACCGTGACAGATGTGTGAGGTGGCCGGCGCCTCTGCTCCCTCCTTGACCAAACTACACCTGCGGGAGGGGCATGAGTCTGCTTGCTCTGGAGAAGCTAGTCAGCCGCACCCGCGCATAAAAAGTTAGGTATATGTAGAGCAAATTTCTAGCTGTCACACATCATACAATTTCTCACACAAAATATGCAAATGTGCAGTATATAGGATTTAACCAAGATTGCTCTTGTCACACCCGGTTTATTTTAATTAACAAAACATATGTAAAGAAAGAAAAATAACCTATGTTGGAATTAATGCAAATTATACTTTATTTAAAAACCTAATCAAGTTTTATTCATAAATGTTCACTAGCAGAAATGCCCGTGCGTTGCTACGGGCCCATACTTGCTCTCACGTTATTATTCACTAATACGTTAGCTTCGCTTCACAATATGTTGGTGCGCTGTCCTAGTCCTCTCTTTGCAAGTACAGTAGTAGAAGACATTTGTGGGTGGTTTAATGCTATCTGTTTATTACCTGGGATCCACACATGGAACTCTTCCAACTCCGCGAACCCAATCTCGTTTCGACAACTCTAGCTCCCGCAGATCGAATGGAATTGATACCTGCTGCTTTATCTGATTGGATGTTGGGGGTTTTAGTAGTAGTAGAGGGAACAGTCGGCTCTGATGAGAAAAGCTTTGCAAGACGCAGTTCAGTTATATCTTAAGTTCTTCCTGTGCTGCAGCCTCAAGTTCAACAATTGTCCTATTCACATAACGTCTCTGAAATAGCAGCAGGACAATATGAAGGTGATTACAATGAAAGAAATAAAAAACTGCATGCATTCTTTAAGTTAATCCTTCAGCGATGGACCATGATATTACCAACACAGTGTAGCATACCAAAGAAATCATTAAACATAAAAAACCTGACAGGGTCAAAAGCAATATCGTTCTAGCTTTTAGTTTGGATAAGAAGATTTCAGATTCATCGAGTCTTTTATTTTCAAAGATTACAGATATGTGCAGGAATGGTCCTGATTATACTTTGGGTTTCAACTTGGTATCTCCAGAGGACTTACCAAAAATCGAAATACTGAATCCGGAGTATATAGCTATATAGCTATATTCAGCTTGATGAATGGAGTATTTGCTTGGAATGACAATGACAGCACCTTTAGACGTGCCCATCGCTATATAGCTCCCATGAACTGCCAGCACCTGGTGTCCGGCCTAAATGACGGTGAGGACATGGCACGAGTTACTGGGTTGTCCATCTCGATTTGCATGTAACCAATAGCTGGTGGGCCCTTTCCTATCCCCTCTAGTTGCATGGGTTGGGCAGCTGCTCCTTCTTTCCAGTGTTGACCAAACGAGGCCTGCCTCTTCTCAAGCTCCTCTGCCAACTCCAACGGTTTCATCGACACTTTCTGTTTCTTCTCTGCATTCTTCTCAGCCTTCCTGCTGATCTCCAGCTGCCCCATTCTCTCCTCGATCACCTTATCAATTGAACTCTCAGATTCCACTTGGTCTTCGATGATTCTGTCGGATCTGTCGGCCTCCCGATCATCATCAAAACTTTCCTCAGAAACGGACCCAATTGGATCCATACTCTGAGCTGATTGCACATAATTATCATCTCCAGTTTGGTCATATGCATTTTCCTCATAGACAACTGCAGTATGGTTCTCAACTTGATCGGTTTCCACCATGCTGCCATTTTCAGCGTTTGCTCATGCCCACTGAAATCGTCAGCGACTATAGAATCAAGGGTACTCGCCTGCACCAGCTTTGTAGACCCAGAACTCTCTTCAATTTCCACTTCTGCATGTTTCTCCTCTTCAAATTCTTCAGTCCCACTCCCACTGGCGGTTTGCTCTTGTCGGTTCAGGAACCACTTCCGAGTTCCCCTTTTCTTCTACCTCTGTTTCCAAGCTTCCAGTGGAAGGGAGCTCCTCGGAAGCCTCGAAGCCACTGCCCTCCTCCAGGAGCTTCTCGACGGGCGCCGAGACTGATCGGCGGGACTTGATTGCAGCCGCGTGCGGGGTAAGGACCGCTCGGGATGCCGCGGCAGCGCCGGCTAGCGCGGCGCCGGGCTTGGGGCTGGGACGTACGCCGCGGAAGAGCGAGGGCAGCGGCTTCGAGTAGGAAGACGAGGCGCCGTTGCTGGAGAAGGTTCTCGCGATGAGGAAGGAGAGGGTCTCCGACGGCGCGGTGGATGTGGATCTCCTCGGGGACGGCGACGCGGGCGGGGAACGCAGCGGCGGGCGTCGCCGGGGCTTGGACGCGGGGTAGGGCCGGTTGGGGGAGATGGAGAGGGACACGTACCAATAAAACAATTGTTCCACCCATCAATGATTATTATTAGGCTTACTTGTCAATGATTAAAGTTAGACCAAATAAAAAAAGATGAACACTTAACTTTAGAAAGATGAACACATGTAATCGAATTAATACATCTGTCGTGTTGGGCCAAACAAAGTTTATTTAGAAAACACATTCATATTGACATTGGTCATTTTATCAATAATTAAGAAAAACCGAGTTATAATTTATCTATATTTTAATTGTAAATATTGAAGTATAAATTATATCATTTAAACATTTAACTTTTAGAAAAGCCAAACTATATGAAAGATCTAAACATATACTTTATGATTCAAGTGGATCAAATTGTTATTGAAAACATAATCATGTTGGTATTAATCAAGTTAATATTTATTTATAAAAGCCAGTGTAAAAGCCTAATCAACTTTTATTTGGAAAAGTTGACTCAGTGTTGAATATTAAAATAATTAACATTAGTTTATGAAAAACCGAGGTGTAGCTCTACTTAGCTTTTATTTAGAAAAATATATGAAGTAAGCATTAATCAAATTAACATTGATTATAAAAAGAGGTGTATAGTAGCTTTTAATTAAGGAAGACATGTTTAACAGGCATCAATAAAATTAATATTAAATTTATTTTCAAAAACATGCATGATGGAAACCATCATTACTAACGTGTAATTTATGTTATCATCAACCTAACACAATAAGAATGAGGTTAAACGGAGCTAAAACAAAGGATCGATGAAACAAGCTACAGGGTCTAATCGTGACTAACCCTAGACAATAGGGGCTAGCAGAGAAGATTTGCAAGACACATCAAAGAGTGCTCGCGAAATTGATAAGGCTCGAGGTTAGATCTGATAAAGATTACAACTTGGTTCGATTGCAAGGATCAGATAAAGTCTATGGGGTTCATTGTAAAAGGAGCAAGACATAGGAAAACTTGTAAACATTACAGGATCTCCAAGTGGCCTAATCACAAAAGCTCAAAGAGCTTCTAATGGCCATGGCGGCTGGCTTCTGACCAGCGGGATTGGGGGCAGTCCGGTCGTGAGGATGGGGATTGGAAGAGGAGGTCAAGGGGACTCTATGGAGGTGCTCACCAGCGGCGGGGTTGTAATAAGTGCCATTTTAAGTAACATAGTGACTATGAAAAATTCAGAAAGAAATCCAAAAGAAAAGAGAAGAAAAATGGCAAAAAGATCAAATTCGGCCAAATTTTGACCAAAAATTTGAATTTCAAATTTGAAATTCAGAAAAAGTTGTCCAACATGTGGAATACAAGTATGGGATTATTTGGAAGCAAGGAATCGAAATTTGGAGCTGAGTTGGTGCTAAATATCTCAAAAGAATCAGAGAAAGAAGAAGAAAAGGGAAATCCCGTTTACTGTTCCTCGTCCGACAATAGGTTCAGAGAAAGCAGTTCCAGAGTCTGTTTTCAAAATTCAATTCTGAAGAATTTTCCAACCAAGTGTACTAGAACAACTATACCATGTTGAAATATAAACTTTGGACTGCAATAATCATGTGTTGTTGGCCAGGAATAGTAAAAGGAAGGAAGTCAACCTCGAGCTCAAAGTCAGCACAAGATCACAAATGACTGAAACTCTGAAACTTTTGCTAAGTCTGAATGACAGTGTGGTCTCAACTTTGGGATTGAACTCAGAGCCATTTAAATCAAAAGAGGTACTTGTTCTTGTGCAAAATGGAAACTTGGGAGATCATAGTACACCTTTGAGAAGAAATTGGACTGGAAAAACAAGACTTAAGTCCTTAAATTGGTTCCCAATTTAAAGTCCATATCACTGTCGAACTGACGAACAGCAAGTGCAATTCAATCGACATTCAGAGCTAACCCGAGCTAAACTTCAAAAATTCAGTGAATTCGATCTTTATCTCAAGTTGACGCCAAAATAAAAGATGAAGGTCTTGAGTTTATCTTCAAGTTCTGTTAAAACACGAGAGGCCATCGGATCAAGGATCAACCGCGGAGAAGCTCTGAAGGTCACGGGCGGTGACTGAGCACCGAGACGTGGCGCCGCCGCCGTCGTCGGTCATCCGCCAGCGCAGCTAAGCTAAGCCACCTCCTCGCCACATACACCTACGGCTAGACCACGGTGTCACCCATGCGCGCGGTGAAACCCTTGAATATCTACTGCTCCCGCGCCGCCGTTTCACTGCCTCTCTTTTTACCGCCGCCCGTGCCTCTTCTGTCAACCACCGCCGCCAAGCAAAATTCGACCACCTCCGAACAGCTCTCATCGATTCCTTCCGTCCGCACCTCCGCCTACATCCCACCAATAACCCCAGCAACTTGTTGCTCAGCTTCCTCACCGCAACACCTTGTATCGCCGCCGCTTCTGTCCGCCGCCGCCGCACCGCCCGCTCTCGGTGAGAACCCTCTCGCGCTGTCTCTCTTTCTTCTTGAGCAGTCGTAGTCGAGTCCCTAGAGTCCTAGGATGGTGTCGGGGTAGTCGTTTGGCTAGGTTGTGCCGTAGTCGCGGGTAACGATGGCCGGCCGGGGGTGTCGCCGCCCGTCACCGTGGAGGAGGTAGCTCCGGTCACCTCCAGGGAAGCTGTCGCCGCGCGCGAGGTCGTGTAGGGTTAGGGTTGGTGTTGTCGTCGAGACCCGCCGCCGGGAGGGCGCCGGCCGGCGAGCCGCGCCGCCCCCTGTTCCGGTTGCGTTTTGGCGGGAGGAGGAAGAAGGTGCTGTGCACCGGGCCCGCATGTCAGTAAGAGAAGGGGGAGGAAGGCGCGGGCCAGAGCGGTGCGGTCGTCTTGGGCCGGCGTTTCGCGGCCCAGTAACGCGCGTGCGGTCGGCCGGAAAGGAAAAGGGCTGGGGGCCCAGCGGATGCAGGCCGACGTCGCGTGAGAAAGGAAGGAAAAAGAAAAAGGGGCCATGGGCCGGTGTTGGGCTAACAGGAGAAAGGGAAGGAGAAGCGGCCCACGGAGCCCGTCAGAAGGAGTAAAGGGCCAGCGGGTAGGGGGAATAGGAGGATAGGTGGGTCCGCGTCGTGGGGCCCGGTACGCATGAGAGGGGGGTAGAGTTGAGCTGCGTAAGAAAAGTTTTCCGAGGGAATTTTCGGGAAAAAGTTAGATTTCTTTAATAAAATAATCCGTTTAAAATCTTTTTACACCATTTTAATCACAGAAATTTGTAGGAATGTCCAAAATTAGTGAAACCAATTTCGTTAGGCTTGTTTTATTTTCCTTTATGCATTAAAATTTTTACACCCTAGGAAAATAATAAAAATTTAGGTATTTATTTAATGCCTTCCTTTTAAGGTAATTAAATAAATACTTAATATTTATAAAATGTATAAAATATAAATAACACTTTATTAATCACAAATAATCCATAACTCATAGGAAATTAGAATTTCAAGATAGAAAATAATTACCACTTTTTCTAAAAATAAAAGAAAAAGCTATAGGAAGGGTTAAATAAGAAAATAAAAATATAGGTTAATCTTTTTAGATTTCTTTTGTGTGTTGACTTACAACTTACCCATGATAAGTCGTATAGTCCTTGTTGGCTTGCAACTTTATCATGAAGGAAAGTTGTATAGTCTGTTGTTTAAAAAGTTTGCATTCTAACCCCTGCATATATACCGTAGATCCAGAAGCGCCGGAAGAAGATTACTGGGAATTTTCAGAAGGACCTTTGGAGTCCGAGGAGGTGTTTGAATTTGTCCCCTGTGAAGTGAATCCGTCGGCGTCTGCTAATCTTTTTAACGATCAAGGCAAGCCCCGGTGCATTTATACCTATCTATTTTGGAATCGTTATTTCATGTGACTAGTTATAGGTTACTTGGTTATTGTATGCACTAGGTCTAGGAGTTGGATGAAACCTATTCTTGTGTATGATCATGCCTTGAATTAAGGACATCTTTGCCACTTGTTCAAATCCTAGAAACCACCCAAGTCTAGAATTGCTTACTTGCTTACATGCTTGGTTTACCAACCTTAGGGAAAACTCTTAATCATACATGCTGTTTATGAAGGATAGTTTGAAGTATAGAACCAGACAGAAGCTAGAGATGTAGTTCTGTCTGCTCATTAATCTGCTTAAGGACCGGGCCGTGTCTTAACCACTGATCAAGTGATAACATCTGATCACTTACTGGGTATGGGACCAGTAAAGCCCAGTAGGTTAGTAAATTCTATGATCAGGAATGCTTCGTACCCGCATTTGACGTGCTGGAGATTGGCAGGGGTGTAGCCTGAAACTCACATGGGGATCAGGCCAGACGTGGGGTCCCATGTGGGGGTGCATCCCTGGGTCCGGGTAGTTGTGTTCCTAATCATTGACTTTACTAATCGAGAGGTTGCTAGTACGACCTGGACAGTCGTATGATGCGGGTGATCGGGTGCTCTCCTGCAGGATGTAATCTGATCCGGATCGCCGCAATTCTCGGTTATGAATGCACTTGATCACCGTTGAGCTTCGTAGCATGAACTCATGTGATATAAAATTTTTGTTGCCAAGTATTGTATGAATCAACAGCTGTGATTGCTTTTACTTCTGTTACCATCTAGAACGGTTAGGTAATAACTTAACTAAACTAAAAGACAAAACTAAGGCTTCACTCGTAGTAAGCTTTTCGGCAAAAATTGTGTCAACCAAGCACACCTAAAGGCCGACATGCATTCCAAAAGAAAAACTATTATAGTGGTTAGTTGGGTAAGACTTGCTGAGTACCCCGTACTCAGGGTTTTCCCCTTGTGGTTATCTTTCAGAAGCTACCCAAGAAGCTGTCGAGGAGGAGACCCCGAAGACCTAGAGTATTGACCTGAGTCTCTCAATACTCTAGCAAACCGTTTATCAACGCATCTTCTCCTAAACTACTTATGTTTAATCTTAGAGCTTGTCTAACTATGCATCACTAAGTTTGTTTCAACTTGAAGTCTTGTAATAACTCGTACCTCTTAATTATGTATGTAAAAATGTAATGTTTGTTGATGTTATCCCATCGCGGATATTATCCTGATGTATGGTGATGAAACACGCCGTGGATCTTTCGAGGAGTCCTAGGGACACTCGACGGACTACCGGACTTATGCTGTTTTAGGTGCGTTTCGGATAATTGCTGCTCCGACAGCAATTAGGCGCACTTAAACCAGCTTAAGCTGGGCGGTTCCGCCACAGCTGGTATCAGAGCCGTAGGTTGGGCTAATCAACAAATATTACTTTTCAAATGCTGAGACTCTATTTTAAATAATAAAAACAAGAGTCACAGGTGGCAGTAGTGTTAACCAGTTGATTATTTTGCAGATGTTAACTGTTTGCTGCGTGTCGCTAGTATTCGATAGTTTATTAGGGAGAGATTATGATGCCACCAATTTTTCTACGAGTGTGTATATGAGTCTGAAAGTACGTAGGAATCGTTGCATCATAATTGCATTGCATGTTTAAAAACTTTTGGGTTTGGTGAGTGCCGCTAGACCTGATCTCGTTTCTTTTTATAGGATGTTCGAAGAAGGTTACACGGATAGGGATGGGTGGACTCGTGGCCGTTATCTGGATAAACCAGGGTTTGTGCAGTTACTCTGGAAGACACTACAAGAGTTGGGCTTCCATAGTCCCCCAGAGTATTACTGGAGGAAGGAAGATACTGGACATAAGCAATATTGCACAGTGTATGTGCATATTCCAGATGATGATAACCATCCTAATTGGCGCCTGGAGGAAGTAATGGAATCAGGTTTCGAATTCCATGATACTATAGAAAGGGCAGCCATGACAGCTCTTACGGAGCTGTGTGAGAACCATAAGGTGGAAATAGGATCGAGCTCTGCTCGATTCTATCCAATTAAGCATCAAGATGACGGGATATGGAAGCGGAGGATCAAAGCCTTGAAGAACACATCTCGTGTAGAACACGATGTGTTGGTAGCCGCTGCTTCGGACTACATGACTGCTATGTACAATCTACATCAAGCTTGTATCCGGGAATATTACAATTAGAGACAGAAGAACGAAGATACTAGGATGGAAGCAATGGGTGCCCGGTATGACAAAGAAATGTACAAGAAGGCAGCAATGGCAAGGGAGCACGAGATGGAGAAGGCAATGCGAGAGCAGTCCAGGCGAATTGAGGATTATGAAGAGAAACTTCGGGCACTGCAAGGATTTATCGAAGCAAGTCGAAGCATGGCGGATCGAGCAAGAGAAGAAGCTGAATCCAATGTCCATAGGCTGGAGGCGGAGAGGTTTCAGCAGCTAGACGAGATTCTGTCACTTCGTCTAGCCCTGGAAGAAATGCAAGCTCAAGCACCGGCACAAAATATGATAAATGTTCCACCACCTCCCCCACCAGAAGAGCCTCAACCTCAAAACCCGGAGGAAGCAGATCAGCTAGTGCCTGTGCTAGAAATGGAAGAAGATCCAGTGCCACCGGCAGAACCTGAAATAGATTTATATGCTCACGAGAATCTAGAAGGCTTTGATGTGGATATGGAAGATGATCAGGGCGAAGTCCCTGCGGGCCATCAACAGTTTGCGTGGGCCAATGCCAATGCTGATGGACTAGATCCTCAGGGCTATGGTCCCATGCAGCAGTGGGGAGAAGAAGAACAGGAAGGCGAAGAAGAAGAGGAGCCAGAAGAGATGGAAGGAAATTCTGGAATCAGCACCTCTGATACTTCTCGCACTTGGAGTGATTATGGACCGGAGTCCGGAAGCGAGAATTCTGTCAATCAAGCTCCACCTGTTGCTCCCCCAGGGCAAACTTTGATGACCGTGGATCAAGACGTCCTGCAAGAAGCCATGGCACGACTAGGCTTAAATGCCGAAGAACTGGGCATCTTTCCTTACGATGGTTGACGTGAACTTGTTTGGAACATGTTGTAATATATTCTTGTAAGATATGAGTGATGGACAAGTGGTACCAAGGGGTTTTGTAAATATTAACTCCTAGGCGTGTAATATAAATAAGTATGTACATAAGTATGGTTTGTGTATAAGCATGATGTGTGATATGTTAGTATGCAACGAGTTGTCGATAAGAATGTACAATAGATATTAATATCTTGTTCCTCTTGGCAGTATGACGGATCCCAGAGAAATCCGAGCTTCAGGCTCCGGAGGACAAGAAGAGGATTTACCCCGAGCACCTACATTGGCTGACGCCATAGCCAGTTTAATGAATTCTGGGGCAGAGCAAGCCCGCTTACTCCAGATGATAGTACAGAATACCGGCAACGGTGGACGTAGAAGGGAGCCGGAGCAAGGGGTGTCTTACACCCAATTTCTGGAAACACGTCCCCCAGTCTTTTTAAAAGCTGAACATCCTTTGGAAGCTAATGAGTGGCTCCAGGCCATGGAGCAGAAATTTCGAGTAATTCCCCAATGTACTGCCATTCAAAAGGCCGAGTTTGCGGGGCTTCAACTTCAGGGTCCCGCAGCAACTTGGTGGACCAGTCATTTGGCTAGGCAGCCAGCGGGAAGGGAAATCACATGGGAAGATTTTAAGGAGGCCTTCCGGGCACAGTTTATACCCGAGGGCGTCATGAGGATGAAACTAGAACAGTTCTTGGGATTACAGCAAGGCACTCGCAGCATTCTAGCATATACTAATGAGTTTGACCACTTAGCTCAATATGCTCCAGAGCATGTCAATACTGAAACCAGAAAGAGAGATTGTTATCTCAGGGGGCTTAATACCAGAATGCAGGAAAGGTTAGCCACCTGCACGTTCGCTGATTACAGTTCTGCGGTAAGTACAGCCATTACCGCAGAAGAAAAGATGAAAGCACTGGATGAAATGTTGAAAAAAGAAGAAGCATTAAAAAGGAAGACTGTTCCTTCTGGAAATTTTGGAAATGCTCCACAGAGGATGAGGATGGTATATAGAGGTCCTCCCCGACCCATGTATCGTCCTTCATTCCAGCAGCGACCTTTCCAGTCCTGGAATGCCAGAGCTCCCAGTGCTGCTCCTCGTCCTGGAACTGCACCATCTTTTGGGTTTCGTAACCCTACTTCTTCAGGAACCCCACCGGTTTGTTTCAACTGTGGGAAGCCAGGACATTTCGCCCGAGATTGTCGTTTTCCCAAAATTGGGGGAAACGCGAATTTAAAAGCTCAAACCTCGGGCCAAGGCTCTGGACAAAAGTTTGTTCGTCGCAAGTTTGTCAACACCAAGACGGGACAAGCTCACTATATGACTGTAGAAGAAATTCCAGAAGGGGAGCCAATCCTAGCAGGTATGTACCTTATTAACAATTATCCTGCTATGGTTTTATTTGATTCCGGTGCATCACATACTTTTATAAGTAAAGAGTTTGTCACGCAACATCAACTAGAAGTTCATACCTTAGATGTCAAATATGCTATTCAAGCTACTGGTGCCACACAGAATACCAATCAAGTAGCTCGCAATGTGATTTTAAACCTAGAAGGAAATAAAGTGGGGGCTTATCCCTTAATTCTGGAAGATCAAGGAATAGATATTATTTTGGGGGTAAATTGGATGAAAGCGCATGAAGTACAAATTAATGTGGTTACACGAGCTGTTAGCCTGAAAGATGACCAGGGCCATTCTTTCGAACTCCAATTACCCGTTTCCCCCTGTTTAGACCAGATGGTCAAAAAGACTAGAGCAGTGACTCTAGAGTCTATTCCTGTTGTCAATGAATTCTTAGATGTATTTCCAGAAGACTTGCCTGGGCTACCGCCTGACAGAGCGGTAGAATTCACTATTGAATTAGAACCCGGCACCGCTCCTATCTCTAGAAGACCATATCGAATGCCACCTAAAGAGTTGGCAGAATTAAAAACACAACTCCAAGAATTGTTGGATAAGGGTTTTGTCCGACCCAGTACTTCCCCATGGGGTTGCCCAGCTCTCTTTGTTAAAAAGAAGGATGGTACCTTAAGGCTATGTGTGGATTACCGTCCCTTGAATGCGGTAACCATCAAAAACAAGTATCCGCTGCCACGGATTGACTTGTTGTTCGACCAATTGTCTGGAGCCAAGGTTTTTTCAAAAATCGACCTTCGGTCAGGATACCACCAGATTAAGATAAAACCCGAAGACATACCAAAAACAGCTTTTTCCACCCGATATGGACTATATGAGTATTTGGTTATGTCATTCGGATTAACAAATGCCCCAGCGCATTTTATGTATCTCATGAATTCAGTATTCATGCCGGAACTGGACAAATTTGTGGTTGTCTTTATAGACGATATCCTTGTCTTTTCTAAAAACGAAAAGGAACATGCGCAACATTTGCGCATTGTTCTAAATAGACTCCGGGAACACCAGCTTTATGCCAAATTTAGTAAGTGTGAATTTTGGTTAAAGAAAGTTCCATTCCTTGGGCATATACTATCCGAAAAAGGAATTGAAGTAGATCCCGGAAAAGTCAAGGATATATTGGATTGGAAATCACCAACTTCTGTTCATGAAGTAAGAAGTTTCTTGGGAATGGCTGGTTATTACCGTAGATTCATTCCCAATTTCTCTAAGGTTTCTAAACCAATCACCGAGTTATTAAAGAAGGATACAAAATTTGAATGGAAACCTGAGTGTGAGGAATCCTTCCAAATCTTGAAGAAATTATTGACTACAGCCCCAGTGCTAGCTCAACCTGATATAGAAAAACCCTTTGATGTATATTGCGATGCCTCAGGAACAGGCATCGGGTGTGTTCTAATGCAAGAAGGCAGGGTTATTGCTTATGCTTCTCGCCAGTTGAAGCGTCATGAAGAACACTACCCTACTCATGACTTAGAGCTTGCTGCCGTAGTGCATGCACTAAAGATATGGCGACACTATCTTTTAGGTAGTGAATGTCGTATCTTTACTGACCACAAGAGCTTGAAGTATATATTCACTCAGATGGATCTAAATATGAGGCAAAGGCGGTGGCTAGAGCTGATTAAAGACTATAAACTGGAAATTCATTACCATCCTGGTAAAGCTAATGTGGTGGCCGACGCCTTAAGCAGAAAGGCCCAATGCCACTGCATGACCATCCAGTCTAACTTGAAGACCTTGTGCGAAGAAATGGGAGAATTAAATTTGGAAATAGTAAAACAAGGTACCCTCCAGAATGTTATGATTCAAGATACCCTAAAAGAAAGAATCATAGCGGCCCAAAAAGAAGACCCATGGATTAAAGCACTTTACCAGCAAAAAGCCGAGGGGAAGGTTCCTGAACTTCATCAAGAAGAAGAAGGAGGACTATACTTCAAGAACCGGATAGTAGTTCCGGAGGATAAAAACCTGAGAAGATTAATTCTAGAAGAAGCACATTCATCCAAGTTCTCCATTCATCCCGGAACCAATAAAATGTACCAAGATTTAAAGCAAAGATTTTGGTGGGCCAAAATGAAACCGGAAATTGCAAGATATGTGTCAGAATGTGACACGTGCCAAAGAGTTAAACCCATATTACAGAAGTCAGCAGGTCTGTTACAACCCTCAGGAATTCCTGTCTGGAAGTGGGAAGATATTTCTATGGATTTCATAGTAGGATTACCTACCACTTCAAAGGGGTATGACTCCATTTGGGTTATTGTCGACCGCCTTACTAAATCAGCTCACTTTATTCCAGTTAAGACTAAATACCAGGTGTCGGCATATGCCAAACTCTATATAGCCCGGATTGTATCCTTGCACGGAGTGCCAAAAACTATTATTTCCGATCGAGGTTCCCAGTTTGTTTCCAGATTCTGGGAGCAACTGCAAAAGGACATGGGTACTACCCTCATTAGAAGTTCTGCTTATCATCCTCAAACTGGAGGACAGACAGAGAGGGTTAATCAAATTTTAGAAGACATGTTAAGAGCCTGTGTCCTTACCTTCTCTAAGCTATGGGATGAATGTTTGCCCCTAGCCGAGTTCTCTTATAATAATAGCTATCAAGCTAGTATTAAGATGGCACCGTTCGAAGCCTTGTATGGTCGAAGATGCCGAACTCCTCTAAATTGGTCAGGAGTAGGAGAAAGGACACAGTTGGGATCGGACTTGGTCATGGAAACCGAGGAGAAGGTTCAGAAAATTCGCAAGCACTTAGAAATAGCTCAATCCCGGCAGAAGAGTTATTCAGATAAAAGAAGACGGTCCTTGGAATTTTCTGTCGGAGATTTTGTATACTTAAAGGTATCCCCAATGAAAGGCGTACAGCGCTTTGGAGTAAAAGGTAAGCTAGCCCCGAGGTACATTGGTCCCTATGAAATTCTGGAACAAAAGGGTCCCGTGGCATATAAGTTGTCATTACCTGATCAACTTACTTCTATACATGATGTATTTCATGTATCCCAGCTTAAGAAATGCCTAAGAGTTCCAGAAGAAATTTTGGAGGATCCAGAAATTAAGCTCGAACCGGATCTAACATATGAAGAGAAACCTATTAGAATTCTGGATCAAAAGACCCGCGATACCCGAACTCGGAGTATCACGTTTTATAAAGTGCAATGGAAAAATCATACTCCGGACGAAGCTACTTGGGAAAAAGCAGAAGACCTAGAGTCTAAATATCCGGAGTTATTCGAAACCGTCAGGGACAGATGAACAAGGACCACCACCCCACTAACCTTGTACAGAAAAAGAAAGAGTAAATAACCTGACGCAGTTTCCTTTCCATTCCAAAACCCAAGGATTTAACCCCAGGAATCTCGGGACGAGATTCTGTTAAGGGGGAGAGGCTGTAATAAGTGCCATTTTAAGTAACATAGTGACTATGAAAAATTCAGAAAGAAATCCAAAAGAAAAGAGAAGAAAAATGGCAAAAAGATCAAATTCGGCCAAATTTTGACCAAAAATTTGAATTTCAAATTTGAAATTCAGAAAAAGTTGTCCAACATGTGGAATACAAGTATGGGATTATTTGGAAGCAAGGAATCGAAATTTGGAGCTGAGTTGGTGCTAAATATCTCAAAAGAATCAGAGAAAGAAGAAGAAAAGGGAAATCCCGTTTACTGTTCCTCGTCCGACAATAGGTTCAGAGAAAGCAGTTCCAGAGTCTGTTTTCAAAATTCAATTCTGAAGAATTTTCCAACCAAGTGTACTAGAACAACTATACCATGTTGAAATATAAACTTTGGACTGCAATAATCATGTGTTGTTGGCCAGGAATAGTAAAAGGAAGGAAGTCAACCTCGAGCTCAAAGTCAGCACAAGATCACAAATGACTGAAACTCTGAAACTTTTGCTAAGTCTGAATGACAGTGTGGTCTCAACTTTGGGATTGAACTCAGAGCCATTTAAATCAAAAGAGGTACTTGTTCTTGTGCAAAATGGAAACTTGGGAGATCATAGTACACCTTTGAGAAGAAATTGGACTGGAAAAACAAGACTTAAGTCCTTAAATTGGTTCCCAATTTAAAGTCCATATCACTGTCGAACTGACGAACAGCAAGTGCAATTCAATCGACATTCAGAGCTAACCCGAGCTAAACTTCAAAAATTCAGTGAATTCGATCTTTATCTCAAGTTGACGCCAAAATAAAAGATGAAGGTCTTGAGTTTATCTTCAAGTTCTGTTAAAACACGAGAGGCCATCGGATCAAGGATCAACCGTGGAGAAGCTCTGAAGGTCACGGGCGGTGACTGAGCACCGAGACGTGGCGCCGCCGCCGTCGTCGGTCATCCGCCAGCGCAGCTAAGCTAAGCCACCTCCTCGCCACATACACCTACGGCTAGACCACGGTGTCACCCATGCGCGCGGTGAAACCCTTGAATATCTACTGCTCCCGCGCCGCCGTTTCACTGCCTCTCTTTTTACCGCCGCCCGTGCCTCTTCTGTCAACCACCGCCGCCAAGCAAAATTCGACCACCTCCGAACAGCTCTCATCGATTCCTTCCGTCCGCACCTCCGCCTACATCCCACCAATAACCCCAGCAACTTGTTGCTCAGCTTCCTCACCGCAACACCTTGTATCGCCGCCGCTTCTGTCCGCCGCCGCCGCACCGCCCGCTCTCGGTGAGAACCCTCTCGCGCTGTCTCTCTTTCTTCTTGAGCAGTCGTAGTCGAGTCCCTAGAGTCCTAGGATGGTGTCGGGGTAGTCGTTTGGCTAGGTTGTGCCGTAGTCGCGGGTAACGATGGCCGGCCGGGGGTGTCGCCGCCCGTCACCGTGGAGGAGGTAGCTCCGGTCACCTCCAGGGAAGCTGTCGCCGCGCGCGAGGTCGTGTAGGGTTAGGGTTGGTGTTGTCGTCGAGACCCGCCGCCGGGAGGGCGCCGGCCGGCGAGCCGCGCCGCCCCCTGTTCCGGTTGCGTTTTGGCGGGAGGAGGAAGAAGGTGTTGTGCACCGGGCCCGCATGTCAGTAAGAGAAGGGGGAGGAAGGCGCGGGCCAGAGCGGTGCGGTCGTCTTGGGCCGGCGTTTCGCGGCCCAGTAACGCGCGTGCGGTCGGCCGGAAAGGAAAAGGGCCGGGGGCCCAGCGGATGCAGGCCGGCGTCGCGTGAGAAAGGAAGGAAAAAGAAAAAGGGGCCATGGGCCGGTGTTGGGCTAACAGGAGAAAGGGAAGGAGAAGCGGCCCACGGAGCCCGTCAGAAGGAGTAAAGGGCCGGCGGGTAGGGGGAATAGGAGGATAGGTGGGTCCGCGTCGTGGGGCCCGGTACGCATGAGAGGGGGGTAGAGTTGAGCTGCGTAAGAAAAGTTTTCCGAGGGAATTTTCGGGAAAAAGTTAGATTTCTTTAATAAAATAATCCGTTTAAAATCTTTTTACACCATTTTAATCACAGAAATTTGTAGGAATGTCCAAAATTAGTGAAACCAATTTCGTTAGGCTTGTTTTATTTTCCTTTATGCATTAAAATTTTTACACCCTAGGAAAATAATAAAAATTTAGGTATTTATTTAATGCCTTCCTTTTAAGGTAATTAAATAAATACTTAATATTTATAAAATGTATAAAATATAAATAACACTTTATTAATCACAAATAATCCATAACTCATAGGAAATTAGAATTTCAAGTTAGAAAATAATTACCACTTTTTCTAAAAATAAAAGAAAAAGCTATAGGAAGGGTTAAATAAGAAAATAAAAATATAGGTTAATCTTTTTAGATTTCTTTTGTGTGTTGACTTACAACTTACCCATGATAAGTCGTATAGTCCTTGTTGGCTTGCAACTTTATCATGAAGGAAAGTTGTATAGTCTGTTGTTTAAAAAGTTTGCATTCTAACCCCTGCATATATACCGTAGATCCAGAAGCGCCGGAAGAAGATTACTGGGAATTTTCAGAAGGACCTTTGGAGTCCGAGGAGGTGTTTGAATTTGTCCCCTGTGAAGTGAATCCGTCGGCGTCTGCTAATCTTTTTAACGATCAAGGCAAGCCCCGGTGCATTTATACCTATCTATTTTGGAATCGTTATTTCATGTGACTAGTTATAGGTTACTTGGTTATTGTATGCACTAGGTCTAGGAGTTGGATGAAACCTATTCTTGTGTATGATCATGCCTTGAATTAAGGACATCTTTGCCACTTGTTCAAATCCTAGAAACCACCCAAGTCTAGAATTGCTTACTTGCTTACATGCTTGGTTTACCAACCTTAGGGAAAACTCTTAATCATACATGCTGTTTATGAAGGATAGTTTGAAGTATAGAACCAGACAGAAGCTAGAGATGTAGTTCTGTCTGCTCATTAATCTGCTTAAGGACCGGGCCGTGTCTTAACCGCTGATCAAGTGATAACATCTGATCACTTACTGGGTATGGGACCAGTAAAGCCCAGTAGGTTAGTAAATTCTATGATCAGGAATGCTTCGTACCCGCATTTGACGTGCTGGAGATTGGCAGGGGTGTAGCCTGAAACTCACATGGGGATCAGGCCAGACGTGGGGTCCCATGTGGGGGTGCATCCCTGGGTCCGGGTAGTTGTGTTCCTAATCATTGACTTTACTAATCGAGAGGTTGCTAGTACGACCTGGACAGTCGTATGATGCGGGTGATCGGGTGCTCTCCTGCAGGATGTAATCTGATCCGGATCGCTGCAATTCTCGGTTATGAATGCACTTGATCACCGTTGAGCTTCGTAGCATGAACTCATGTGATATAAAATTTTTGTTGCCAAGTATTGTATGAATCAACAGCTGTGATTGCTTTTACTTCTGTTACCATCTAGAACGGTTAGGTAATAACTTAACTAAACTAAAAGACAAAACTAAGGCTTCACTCGTAGTAAGCTTTTCGGCAAAAATTGTGTCAACCAAGCACACCTAAAGGCCGACATGCATTCCAAAAGAAAAACTATTATAGTGGTTAGTCGGGTAAGACTTGCTGAGTACCCCGTACTCAGGGTTTTCCCCTTGTGGTTATCTTTCAGAAGCTACCCAAGAAGCTGTCGAGGAGGAGACCCCGAAGACCTAGAGTATTGACCTGAGTCTCTCAATACTCTAGCAAACCGTTTATCAACGCATCTTCTCCTAAACTACTTATGTTTAATCTTAGAGCTTGTCTAACTATGCATCACTAAGTTTGTTTCAACTTGAAGTCTTGTAATAACTCGTACCTCTTAATTATGTATGTAAAAATGTAATGTTTGTTGATGTTATCCCATCGCGGATATTATCCTGATGTATGGTGATGAAACACGCCGTGGATCTTTCGAGGAGTCCTAGGGACACTCGACGGACTACCGGACTTATGCTGTTTTAGGTGCGTTTCGGATAATTGCTGCTCCGACAGCAATTAGGCGCACTTAAACCAGCTTAAGCTGGGCGGTTCCGCCACAGGGGTGGACAGATTCCAGCTGGAATTTTGGCTGGCAGCGGACAACAGACGGCGGCCGGATTGGCATTGTGAGGCGAGGCGGTGCTGCTCCAATGGCCTTTTTGGTGTAGCGGATGCCTTGGTTGGAGGCGGCCTGTCGTGGTGCAACTTTGGGAGGTGGCGGCTTGGTCTTGGGACGCCGGGGTCTGGCAGATCGAGGTGGCGGTGCAGCTCGGCTCCGGCGGTTGGCAGCGCTTGCGCGAGCAAGGGTGAGGCACAGCACATGCACGAGCTGGGGCAGCATGGCAAGCAGGGGATGCGGCTTTGCTATTTATAGGGCCAGGGGTGGAGCCGTGGCACGCACACCCAAGTTAGCTGGGGAGGCGGCGGTGCCACACTGTGTCCGGCATGGACACCAAGAGCTGCAGGGCTCAGATGGGCCTGGCAGGCCGGCTGCTGGGCTAGAGCACGTCAGTCCCACGAGCCCGGCCTGAAGGAAAGGGGATTTCTTTCTATTTCATTTTTAGAGATGTTTCCCGTGCAAAGATAAATCTAGAAAATTCTAGATAAATCAATGAAACCACAAAAAATACTCTAAAAAGCTAAAATCCTAGGAAAATTTCTAGAGATAGTTTGGGACACGATGAATCCAAATGATGAATCCAAATAATATACTTGGAGCTCAAGAAAATAATAAAAATATTTAACTCTAGGAAAATGAGAATAGATCCTAGAAAAATTTGGAAAATTCTTAGAAGAACCTAAATGTTATAGAAACGCATTTTTAAAATGTCTGCACTCATGAAACACCAAGATGCCTCGGCATGAATCCAACACACAAAGAACTAATTTATTTAATTTAGAAAAAACAACCAATCATTTTCCAGTACTAAATTTCCTCTCAAGAAAATAAATGTTGAAAAAATTAAATTATTAGAAAATTATTGTTTAATTATTATTTCTAGTCAGATCCTGAATTCCAAAAAATTCATGGTATGACAGCTCTCTTCACGCGTAGCTCTCTTTACGAAACACATATTAACTATATGAGGGATTCTTTTGATTTCACTTCTCTGAATATTGTACTATGCATTTGACACTCTAACGATCATAAATTTGAAAAAAAAATATCAATTACAAATTTTTAGATCTCGTCATGCACTACAACTTTTGTGAAGAGCACATCTCCTTCCAAGGCCATTTTGGAAATCATAATTTATTTTTAAAAATAAATATAAGAAATGGTGATGAATTTTATTTGGGCCTGTAAATAGTCTTAAATGAAAAGGTTATGAACTATGAAGTTTTAGATGTCATCGAGCTCTATAGTTATGCTAGTAAATTTGTCTTCATTCTTCTTCATTAAATAAAGGCTATTATTTTTATGTAAAATTGGTTGTTTACATTTTTAGAGGCAGTTGCTTATTAGGCCTGCCTCTAGAAGTCAATTTCTAGTAGTGGTAGCTTAGGTGGCGTGCCTTTCGAATTGATTTTCAGACAATTACTTAATTATGTGGCCCACCTCTATAGATACTTGTATTTTTGGAACCCTTGCTAGAGACGGTTGTTATTAAGCACCGTTGTAAAAAAAAAATAGAATGATCGTATGCACAAATGATTTTTAAAGTAGTGCTAGAGTGAAACAATAAAGAAAACTAATTGAATAAATTATTCTTACTAGCAAACAAAATATACAAAAAAATTGTTACTAAAAATAAAAAAGAAAAGAAGCATAAAAGATAATAAAAATGGAAACAATAAAATAAATGAAAAGTTAGAATTTCCTAGTAGAAAAGGAAAACTGTAACACCCCGTCCTCCAAAGCCGCACCGCCCAACCCTTCCGAGGGGCGGGCACACGTACACATAGCACCCTGCTTACACTTTCGTCCTCGCTTCGTGTAAAAGGGTTAACCCGAAGGTACTATGGCTGGTTGACGAAGGCTTATAAGTTGCCTCCACCCTTGCTAAACTAGCAATGTGGTACTAAACATGCGCACCTGCGCTAATGGGCCACACTGGGCCAACCAAATTGGGCCGGGTGTCAAAAAACAGAAAAGAAAACAAAACAAATAATAGAAACAAATAATAAATATAAAGGAAATAAAAATAATATGCAGAATAATATAAAAGGAAATAATTAAAGAAAAGGACAAGAAAATGTAAAACCCAAAAGAATGAAGAAAGGGAAAAAAAATAGAACATGGATGTTAGTTCGGCCACAACTAAACCTAACTTGGGCTAAAATTAGGTCATATTGGGTTGCTTGTGCTCCCCCCACCGCGTGCGCAGTCGCACGCCAACTTGAGAATCCCTTAGAGCATCTTCAACAGTTTTCCAATCAATTTTTCCTAATAACAAGCTAATGGAAATGTCCCAATATTTCTTTTATGGTTATCGGAAAAGTTGTTTTTGCAGTTCCCCAATAATCACAATCCAAACTACCGTATTGAGATACTCTTTTTTTAGGATAAGTTAGGGTGGATTATTAGTTTGTCCCAATAACTATTGTGAAATGGAAAAAAGTAAAAAAGAATCTGCTGGAACACTATTTTTCGTTAACCCTCCCAATATGGTAGTTGGATTGGGGAGTAAGGATCTGCTAACATGCTCTTACTTTGTAAAGGCATGTAACAGGTCTGTTGGCGCTAGAACTCGGTCAACCGAATCCCAGCAACCGACACACGACCCGGGAGAATCTGCTTAGCTCCTGTTCGGGTGAATGCCCTGGTGCGGTTCACGCGGCGTGCCAGCCAATCTGACCTGTTGATTGGCAAGGAAGAACACGTGTCAAATTCAGTAACTACGATCGGCTAAGTTTCCGATCGAGAGAGTTTATTGGCAGATCAGCCGATTTACTATGGTAAAGAAATCGGCCACGAGACAGCACGATCCCCGTAGCCTTGTAGATAGAAAAATATTAAAGTAATCGGTACAAGGCACGTAATAACAGCACTAGGAAAAGATCTAATCGGCAACAGATGGATCTGGCAACAGGAAGTAATGAAAGCCGATACTACCGATTCCTAGCGGGATAACTGGTGATAAAAACTAGGAAGGCAGGTAAAAACCTATGAATCTAGTCAATATCGATAACTGGTGAATAAATCTAGACGAAACAATAGCGATACGCCGGAAGTCAAAGCCTAGATATTACTCGATAAACGGAACTTACAGAATCGGCCGGAGATCAAGACGATGCAGCCCTGCCAACCCGTACGAACTCGTGAGAAAGAAAATTGATGGCGAAGTCGCCTGCTCAAAAGTAGATGCGCAGAAGAAAGTAACTTGTTGTATTGATTGATTGTTGTGTTTACAGATTTACAAAGGTAGCTATTTATAGCCCCGTACAAATAATCTTCTTAACCGACTAGGACTCTATCTCTAATTCAAACAGAAAACAAATATCTACAAGCACAATCCGTACTAAACTAATTACCCCACACTCCGTGGGCTGAACTCCACCTTATCCCTCCATCTTTCCAAGCCCATACAGGCCCACCTTAATCCACCTTCCCGATCGGCCGATTTCTTAAAGGATTGCCGATTGGGAACCTGGCGCATTCACCCTGAAGCGAAGTAAAAGCCACTTGACCGATTCCGCATTGTAGCACCTTTTGGCCGATCCCCACCCGTATTCCTTCGATTTCTTTCTTCTTAGGCACCGATTCTACTGATGACGAAATCCGGCGTCAACACATGCCCCCCAGTTTCGGAGTAAAACATAATCTTTTACTTCGAAATTCTTTATAACCTCTCCTCCGAAACGGCCGCAGTGAAAATATCCGTTTCGCGGTCTCCCGGCTGATCATTGCAATTTTTTGAAACGGGCGCCCACGACAGCCACTACCCCAAAAATCTCGATGCGCCGGCGCGGTGAAAATTCCATCTTTACCCTTTCTTCAGGCACCCTATAAATATCATTTCACCGCAACTCATCTTCAAGCTCGCATCTCCTTTTCCAGCGCGCGCATCTCCTTCTTTCTTCAATCTTGCCATCGAAGTCTTCCAGTTTCAGCTCCAATCACTTCTTCCCCTTTCCCTTCAATGGCGACTCCCTCCGGTAATTCCCCAGCACGCGATGCTCCAGGAATAATGCCCCCGGTAGAGGTAGCGCCTTCGGTAACGGTGGCGACAACCGTCACTCCATCCACAGATGAAGGAGCTTCATCAGAGATCCCAATGGCGATCCCCATTGCGACTCCATCATCCGCATCTGCATCGACGACTACACCGATTACTCAGAATTTTATACCGGAGGTAAATACCGAATCTTTCCTCTATCGGTAACGTATTTATCTTAGATCTACTCTTTATATTTCTTATGCCCCTTTTCCTTTTTTAGGCGGTTAGACATAGAATTACTATTCATCTCATGGGTAGTCCTGGCCTTGTTTGTCTTGGTCCCATGGGAGACCCGGATCCAGCAGACCTCATAAACTTGGAAACTGATCGGATACCTTTCAAACGATCTGATATGAACTTAGATCAATGGGCCAGCACTTTTAGATCTTGGCCGAATGAAACCCCAGGTTGGAGGGAATGGTACCAACGGGTAGCCGCATCAAGGAGCGTCTCGTGGGATGAGCTCAAAATCGGCCAATGTATCAACCTTTCCCTGTCGCAAATGGAAAAAAACGAACCGCTAGTGATGGCGGCTTCCTATTTTTGGTCTGACGCACTTAATGCATTCTTATTTGGCCACGGTCCCATGACCCCCACTCTGGCCGATGTGGTCCTCTTGACCGGCCTAGATGTATCTTCCCCTGACACGCCTTTCCAACTTCTGACCGTACCATCGCATCGGCTGGACACAAGAAGAATCGGCGGCTGGAAGGGCTTTATTAATGATAATAAGAAGACCGGTACTGTTGATAACAGGGAGCACACCGCTTTCCTGATGATGTGGCTCGAAAAACACCTCTTCTGTGGAAGAGCCGCCGGCCCAACAACCAACACCCAATCTTTAGCCGAGGCACTGTCCAAAGGAAGCCATATTCCTCTCGGGAAACATCTTCTGGGTGCTGTGTACCACATGCTCCACCAAATCGGCACAAAACTTTCCAAGGGAGAACCAATCGGCAACCCAGGTGGGCCTTGGTGGTTTGTCAATTTATGGTTGAACCTTTATATGAACAGGATCACTCGGCAGCCAGTGGACCGCATGACATTTCCCAATATTGAATCGGCAGAAGACCCTACCGAGCGCCGCCGATGCATGTCTTATGGTGAAGCAGCATCAGCTTTTCCAGGTTGTGCGTATTCCGCTACAAAGGTAGCCGAGTACTTTCGGTCTTTTTATAATGGATTTAATGAGGACGCAACTATCTGGTTTCCATATCAGCGAGACATTCCCATCTTCGAGCTCCCTTCCTGCTTTGATTCAACTTCTGGCCGGTTTGATGAAGATCTCTATGAAGGGTTGATCAAGCCAGGGATCCTACCGGCCAACTTCTTCTCAGGGAAGGATGCCCCTACGTACGAATTCTACAACCCTTCTGCTGCAGCACGACAATTCGGCATGGTTCAGCTGCCGATTCAGGTGTACTTTGCTGGCAAAATCAAGTTTAGAGATGATCTCACATCTGGCCTAGATTACGGTCGGTTGCGAGACCGAATTCCAGACTCCAGTACAATTAACTTGAACGACTGGCTAGTAGCTCCATTTGCTGTCCAGCCGTTCAAACTCTGGTGGGCTGATTGGAAGCAATTCCTCTTCTGCAACTCAGCATCGGCATACTGCAATCTTCTGGACCCGACCAACATTGATCCAAACGCCGAGGTACTTCACATAGCCGATTTTTATTCCCTTTTATTCCTCTTAGCACGATCGAGTACTAATGATTTTATTATTTTAGGCCGAGAATCGGATCCCTCCAACACACAGCCGCAGCGGACGACTGATAGAGAGTCATCCATACACTACTTATCCCCTTATCGGCTATAACGCCCCGTCTGTTGACGTGATTACTGGCCGATCGAAACAAGTTCATAAAAGGACTACCAAGAAGACCAGTCGCCGAGTCCGGGCTCGTACGGGATCGGCGGATCCTCCTGTGAGCGTATCGGCAGAAACTTCGGCCGTACCACCTCCTCAAGTCATTCAAGGTGCCGATACTCAAGCTATGACGCAAGCTGGGGCGGCCGCCGCATCGTTGTTGTTGGAGGCCATACAGGTAAAACTGAGTTGCGCATGCCTCCGATTATTATTTTTGATATTAACTTTTCTTTTATCTTTAAACTGCACAGAGCATTCCTACAGAAGTACCACAATCGGCAGCAGCCCCTCCAGCTATTGACGCGCCCCCGTTTCCTTCCGTTACGGTATAGAACTTCTCGTACCGATTTCCTTTGGGCATTCACGTACCGTATTTATTCAAACTTCTGACACAGGCCATCGGCACATCAATCGCTCCTCGATCGCCGATTTCCTTTCAGGGGGCTGGTCCAAGCACGGCGCCGATTATCGTGGAGTCCTCTTCATCTGATGAACCCATGACGCAGGCCCCCGAGCAAGGCATGGCGGCTTCTCAAGTGCAACATGAGGAGATTCGCTTCAAAATGGTAACTTTTCTGCTTCTGCTTCTATCTCAGCCGATTTGCTCTTTCTTACAGCTGGTTTATTTCTTTTCTTTATTATCATCAGGAACAGGATACCCCCGACAACAGCCTCTTTTCTTTTGCGGTCGCCCTCTCTGACGACGAAGAAGTTGCTTCTCGCCAAGTCGCCTTGAGTTCTGTTCCTGATGACGTCCGAGCCAAACTTTCCAGCATCCGATCCCTCCTTCAAGGGGACATCGGCCGATTAGTAGAAGACGCTTCACCGATTCGGCAGCTCTTCAATGACGTCAGCGGACGAGTACCAGAAGAGGCGGAGGAGGCCCTGGCGCCGGCAGCCTTCATCGAGTCTATGAGGATCCCGGTCTTCAGAGCCCTTCGTCACATGGCCGATCGCGCCAAGCTGACCAAGGCTCGCGAAGAGGAAGACGCTTTCAAGCGTCAGGCTCAAGAGGCGAATCGGCGTATCCATGTTCTAGAAGACTCCCGCCCGGCGATCATAGGTGAGATAGACCGTCTCAAACGTCGGAGGGCGGAGCTTGCCAAGGAAATGGAGCAAGTGACCAAGGCAATCAGTGCCGAAGAGAACAAACTCCAAGAGCTTCCTTCTGTTATTGCCGATTTAACACGGGAGAGGCAACGCTTTGCTCACGAGGCACTGAGACTTCATCGCAGCGCATCGGAGGTTCCTGGATCGGCGGAAGAAGACCAACGGGTTCTTGACTCTGCCGATCAGATCCGGCGCCGGGCCATCACGACTATCGATACCCTTCTGGGTAATCTGTAAAAACACTGACCGTTTTGTACGAATCATTTACTATCTTCTTTGACCGCCCCTCGCGACGCCCTTTCTATTTATTGCCTTCTTATTACCAATGGGACGTAGCTTTACCAGATTTCCACGCATTCTTTTATAAATACCAACCTCGGCGCTTACTCCTGGTAGCACCAATCTTGGCCCTCGGTTTAACTTTTCTGCCCCTTCTCATCGGCGCAATTTCTCTGCCATGGCCTCGTCGTCTTCTTCTTCCTCTGTTAACCAGGTGAAGTCTTTGACCTCTACCTTCCTTTCTTTCTTAGACCCTAAGGGGAAGGATATCCCCCTCATTCCTTCTTTGTTTCAGCATCAACGTCTTAGCCCCGAGCTCGTGCGCGCCATTGAGCGCATTCATTTCGAAGATCCATTAACATCGGAGGACAAGATGCTGATCGTGGCTCACCGAGAGGAGCTCCAGGACCACGTTACCACGGAGGCTCGCGTAGTCTTGGATTCCGTGGTGAGTGAAAGTAACCATCAATCTCCACCTGTCAGGAGCAATCGTTGTGGCGATCTTGAAGACGACATTGCCACGGAGGCCCGAACGATCCTGGACTTCGTGGAGAGGAACGGCAGCCGGCGACCTCCCATCGGCAGGAGTCATCCACTCCCTCGGCAAGTCGTTCTTGAAGATGCGGGAGCGGGGACTTCACGCCCTCCCGTAGATCTCCCCCGTCAAGTCGAGGCGGAGATTTCAATGAAGGCCATAGAAGAAGAATACATCCGACTCATGATAGAGTTAGGTCGGGCTGAGAGGGAGCGTAAGAAAAAGAATAATTAGTTGCTGTATTTTTTGTTCTAAGGGCGACTAAACATTTTGTCGGCCATGTGACCCGTCGCCCATACCGAATGAATGTAATCGGCCGTTCCGGTCGACTTTATGTGTGTCTCAAGACCGAATCGTGTCGGTCATGTATGATCGTGTTGATTCCTTAGGCACCGACCCATATACTTGGGTAATATCTTTTTAAGTACCTCCCATTCAGAGCTCTAGTGAATTCTTCTCCTTCTATTGTTTCCAAGATATAGGCATTCCCTGGAGCGCATTTGCCGATTTTATACGGCCCCTCCCAGGTAGGAGACCATTTGCCGAATTTAGGATCTTTCGACCCGATCGGTAGTACCAACTTCCATACCAAATCTCCGGGGGAGAACTGCTTGACTTTGACCTTTTTATCGTACCACCTGGCCACTCTCTTTTTATTCTCTTCGATACTTATCAGAGCCCTTAGTCGTTGGCCGGCCAAATCATCAAGTTCTTCCTTCATAAGAGACGAGTAGTCATTGGCTGACAACTGGTCTTGAAGTAAAATGCGCCTTGATCCTGCCCTTGACTCCCACGGAAGTACTGCATCCTGACCGTATACCAACTGATAGGGAGATAACTTGGTGGCCCCATGACAGGCCATTCTGTATGCCCATAGGGCTTCGGTCAAACATAGGTGCCACTTCTTCGGGTATTCTTCAATCTTCCTTTTGATCAACTTGATTATTCCTTTGTTGGAAGATTCTGCTTGACCATTGGCCTGAGCGTAATATGGAGAAGAATTTAACAACTTGATGCCCATATCGGTCGTAAATTCCTCAAATTCCCCCGATGTGAACATTGTTCCTTGATCGGTTGTTATAGTTTGAGGGATGCCGAATCGGTAGACGATATGATCCCTTACGAAATCGGCCATGATAGCTGAAGTCACAGTCCTTAGTGGGATTGCCTCCACCCATTTGGTGAAGTAATCGGTAGCAACCAGAATAAACTTGTGCCCCTTGCTTGATGGTGGATAAATTTGGCCGATAAGATCTATTCCCCATCCTCTGAACGGCCATGGTTTGATGATGGGATTCATGGCCGACGCGGGTGCACGTTGGACATTTCCAAACTTTTGACACTCCTGACAACCCTTATAATATTTAAAACAGTCTTCGAGGATCGTAGGCCAATAGTACCCGTTGTTTCTGATCATCCACTTCATCTTATGTGCCGATTGGTGAGCTCCGCATACCCCTTCATGGATTTCTCCCATTAGAGTCTTGGCTTCTTCTGTCCCAAGGCATTTAAGAAGAACACCATCGATCGTTCGGTAGAACAGATCATCTTCGAGCAGTACGTACTTGGTAGCGTGAAAGCGCACTCGTCGCTCCACCTTTTTAGATGGATCCTTCAGGTAATCGGCAATTTCCTTACGCCAATCGTCGGCTGCAAGCTCTAAGGCCATGGCGCCTGGAATCGGCCGATACCCTGATGCGTGTTGAGCGAGTTTGTTTGCTTCCTCGTTGCGGTCTCTTGGGACGTGCTCGATTACTGCCGATCTGAATTCTTTTAAAAGCTGTAAGCAATCTTCGTGATGAATTCGTAATATGTCATCTTTGCACTCAGCCCTTCCGGTTAGTTGATCCACAATTAGCATCGAATCTCCGAAGACTTCAACAGAATCGGCCTTGACTTCCCTCAATAATCGTAAGCCTTTTAATACGGCTCTGTACTCCGCTTGATTGTTTGTGGCGGCGGTTTCTATCGGCAGAGAAAAATCATATCTTGCCCCCCGAGGCGATATGAGAACGATGCCGATTCCCGATCCGACTCCGCATGATGATCCATCAAAAAATAACTGCCAAGGAGCTAGTTCCACGAAGGCAATCTCTGGCCCACAGTGCTGGGCAACGAAATCGGCCATGACTTGACCTTTGACGGCTTTTGCCGATTCGTACCGTAGGTCAAATTCTGATAGAGCTAAAATCCATTTTCCGATTCGCCCTTTCAATATCGGCAGTGACAGCATGTATTTCACTACATCATCTTTGCATACGACTATACACTCTGCCGACAGTAGATAGTGTCTGAGTTTGGTGCACGAGAAGTAAAGGCACAAACACAAACGCTCCACTGGAGGATATCTTGTTTCGGCATCCAGGAGTCTTCTACTAACGTAATAAATCACCCGTTCTTTGCCTTCAAACTCTTGGACTAGAGCCGACCCAATAGCTTTTTCGCCGGCTGATAAATATAGTTTAAACGGCTTACCCGTTTGAGGGGGAACCAGGACCGAGGGTGAGACCAAGTATCGCTTGATGTCTTCTAACGCCTCGCGCTGTTCTTCTCCCCAAATAAATTCTTGGTCTGGCTTCAACTTCAGAAGTGGTGTGAACGCCTGGATCCGTCCAGATAGATTAGATATAAATCTTCTGATGAAGTTTACCTTGCCGATTAGAGACTGTAGCTCAGTTTTGTTCTGTGGGGCGACGACTTTGTTGATAGCCGCTATGGTCTTCTGATTGACTTCAATGCCTCGTTCGTGCACCATGAATCCTAAGAACTGTCCGGCGGAGACGCCGAAAGCGCATTTGTTGGGATTCATCTTAAGACCATGTTTTTTGGTACACTCTAGGACCCTTCGCAAATCGGCTAGGTGTTCCTCGTGGCTTTTGGACTTGACCACAACGTCGTCGATGTAGATCTCCACCAGGAGGCCGATGAGTTTGTGGAAAATATAGTTCATGGCCCTCTGATACGTAGCACCAGCATTCTTCAAACCGAAAGTCATCACCACCCACTCGAATAGACCAAGATGGCCTGGACATCTGAAAGCCGTTTTGGGTATGTCCTCTTCGGCCATAAGTATTTGATTGTATCCGGCGTTCCCATCCATGAAGCTAATAATTTTGTGCCCCGCGGCAGCGTCGATCAGTACATCGGCCGTAGGCATGGGGTAGCCATCCATTGGTGTGGCCTGATTAAGGTTTCTGAAATCGACGCAAACGCGCAGCTTCCCATTTTTCTTATACACCGGTACGATATTAGAAATCCACTCGGCGTAACGACATTGCCGAATAAATTTTGCTTCAATTAGCCGAGTTATTTCGGCTTTTATGTCTGGTAAAATTTTAGGATTGCATCGCCGTGCGGGTTGTTGGTACGGCTGATACCCTGGTTTTATGGGTAGCCGATGTTCAACAATAGATCGATCTAATCCGGGCATCTCGTGATACTCCCACGCAAAACAATCCTTGAATTCTCTTAATAAATTTGTCAATTTACACTTGTACTCTGGATCTAAATTTGCACTAATAAAAGTCGGCCTTGGCTTGGTCCCGTCACCTAAATCTACCATTTCTAATGAATCGGCCGACGTGAATCCGTGTCCCAGCTTCCCGTCTTCTCGGGCGAACTGATCCATTTATTGCGCTTCTTCAGAGCCGACTGCTCGGATCGGCTGTAGGCCAAAATCGGTGACCTTCAGGAAATCAGTTTCCCACACCCTACCTAATATGCACCTGACGGTTTCGCAGCTCCATTGCTGTGCGTCGGCTGCTGCGATGCTGTACGCGGAGTCGGCTTTGACCACCTCGACGTTGTCGCCGACCCATTGTACCAGGCATTGATGCATAGTTGACGGTATGCAGCAGTTTGCGTGTATCCAGTCTCGTCCAAGAAGCATATTATAGGACCCTTTGCCATTAATGATGAAAAACGTGGTAGGAAGGGTCTTACTGCCGATGGTGAGGTCGACGCAGAGGGCACCACGAGCGTTTGACACCTTGCCTTCGAAGTCCTTGAGCATCATGTCCGTCCTGGTCAGGTCGTCGTCGCTCTTTCCTAGTTTCCGAAGTACGACATACGGCATGATATTGACGGCGGCTCCCCCGTCGACCATCAATTTAGTGAGGGGGCGTCCGTCAACATGCCCTTTAAGGAACAATGCCTTCATATGTTGTCGTTCGTCGTCTTCGGGCTTTTCGAACGTGGCCATCATCGGTTCTAAAGTCAACCGTGCTGTTTGTTCCTCTATCGCCGACACATCCTGTTGATCGGCAGGGGTCATAAACTCCATCGGCAATATGAAGACCATACCGATTTCGGCTGCCGATTCGTCGCCCGCCGACTCATCGTTGCCCTTGTCGTTTCTTTTGGGGCGCCACACCTGAGGCCTTTCTTGCTTTTTGTCCATCGTGCCCTCTTCTTCTTGCTGCTCCCATTGGTGGAGGCGTTGGACTCTCCGTTTTTGTGATTTGGTTAAACCGTCGGGGCACCATCTGGGGTTTATTGGCCTCCCTTCTTTCCCGGCGCGTTCCCATTCTGGTTCGCGTCCTAACGGGTTCTCGTCCGTTACCCGAGCATCGGCCATGTCTTCGAGCCGGCTGTGAACGCTGGCTTTGCTATTTGATTGATCGTGTTGATCGGTCCTGCCCCCCTGCCTATTATGGCTTCTGCCTTCTGACCGATCATATCGGTCACTTCTGCCCCCCAGCCGATCACGTATGGAAGGGCGCTGATCATCTGGGTTACGCCGATTCCTGCTGATCGGTTCTGGCCTTCCGTCTCTGGAGCGAGACCTTGTGAACGGCCGATTGCTTCGATAGGGGCCGTTGCACTCTGGGCAAGTATCGGCTGATGGAAGTCTGAGGTTATTTTCCCAACAATGGATGAAGAATGGGCATCTCCAGTGTTCCTCGTGCCGACGCATTGCTTCCTCTCGGGACCTTGATCGTTCATGTTGGCGTTGGTATTTTTGGAGCAGGAACTGGGAAGTAATGCGTGGTCCTTCTGGTTCACCATCGTCGGCCTTCATCCGTCGCTTCCCCTTGATGTCTTCAGACGTGACTTGATTCCTGGGATCGACAGCGCCACTCCTTTTTGCCGATTCGGATGTCAGCACTTTTGTCTGGAGGGGATTCTTACCCGTATCCACCATGTTGGTAGGAAAAGGATGCTGATCAATCTTCATTGGTTTGGCCGGTTTTGCCGGCACTTCAAATTTGAGTCTGCCCTGCTCAATGGCCGACTGTATTTGTTGTCTGAAGATTTTGCACTCATTGGTATCATGTGACGTGGCCTTGTGCCATTTGCAATACTTCATCTTCTTCAACTGTTCGGCAGAGGGTATCGTGTGGTAAGGCGAGAGTTTAATCTGTCCTTCCTGGAGTAGAAGGTCGAATATTTTGTCAGCTTTAGTAGTATCGAAACCGAATGCCTCCGGCTCCTTTTTGCCGAACGGGCATGATATTGGCTTCTTTCCCTTAATCCACTCTGCAAGTCCGATTTCGGCGTCTTCTTCATCCTCTACTTCTTCCAGGAATGCTACTTTCTTCTAGAAATTCCTCCTTGGATCAAATGGACGCACCTCTTGCCCGGACAATCGGTGGACGATCTGGCTCAAGCTCTCGAACTCGTGTGAAGCATATTTTTCTTTAATGTGTGGCAGCAGGCCTTGGAAAGCTATATCGGCCAACTGTGCATCGGTTAGAGCCAAGGAGTAACATTTGTTTCTGATTTCCCGAAACCTCTGTATGTACAAGGGTATCGGCTCATCACTTCGTTGCCGGAGGCTAGTTAAATCAGACAACTTCATTTCGTGGACTCCAGCATAGAAGTACTTGTGGAACTGCCTCTCTAGATCGGCCCATGTGATAATCGAGTTTGGTGGCAAAGTGGTGAACCACTGGAAAGCCGATCCAGACAAAGATGACGAGAACAACCGTACCCGCAGGGCATCTTGCGTAGCTGCTTCTCCGCATTGGATGATGAATCTATTCACATGTTCCACGGTAGAAGTATCATCCATTCCGGAGAATTTAGTGAAATCCGGAACTTTGTACCGATGGGGAAACGGCAACAAGTCGTACGTGGATGGGTATGGTGTCCTGTAGGTATAAGTTTGCACCTTCGGCTTCAGGCCGAATTGTTCTTGCATTACCTCCGCGATTTGCGCCGTCCAATCCGGTTGTTGTTGGGGAATAATCGGCGGCGGAATCGGCACATGTTGATAAATCGGAGGTTGAATAAAAGGAGGTTGATGAAAAGGTGGTATCTGAGTATAAGCCGGCGGTGTAGTAAAGGACGGCTGCTTGTAGGCACCACTCGTTTCATCATATAGCATGAGCTCTGACGTCTTGTTGACCTCCGGAGCGATAGGCTGGTATGGTGGTATGATCGGCCGAGTGGCCGTTTGGGAGGGTGTCTGGAACGGAGGATTTCCTTGGCTGACCGATTGATTCAAACCGGTCGTGTTTAAGGGTGCCCCCCAGGGTAAAGGGATGACTGGAGGGAGTGGTGCAGTGGACGGCTGGATGGAGCCGTATCCCAAAGGAGTTGATGACGTAGAAGCACCGATCCTCCGACAGAGGATTGGATCGGCTGTGAAGCCCGATAAGCCTGATTTGGTGGAATCGGCTGAAAATACGTAGGCCCCCTGTACCCTTGTGGTATACCTCCGGCGAAGGAGTTGACAACAGCATTGTGCACCATGTTTGAAAGTACCGGGGATTGGTTGATGAAGGCGTGATGAAGAGATTGCTGAATCATATCGGACATTTTGTCCGAATCTTCTGAAATCGTGATCTGGCGGGGAGTAGGGAAAGGAGACTTTTTAACAGTTTCCCCGCTCCTGGAACGACTGAAGGATTTCAAGCAAGTTTTCCGGACTTGCTCCAAATACTGATTCAGATCTTCTTTTTGGTCGTCCTTTAGATCTGCTTCCGTCACTTCGATGACGTTATCTTCGGAGACTTCAGCAGCTTTCGACATGATAGCGGTTGTATTGGTCCCACCGGGCGTGCCAAAAGTGTGTTGGCGCTAGAACTCGGTCAACCGAATCCCAGCGACCGACACACGACCCGGGAGAATCTGCTTAGCTCCTGTTCGGGTGAATGCCCTGGTGCGGTTCACGCGGCGTGCCAGCCAATCTGACCTGTTGATTGGCAAGGAAGAACACGTGTCAAATTCAGTAACTACGATCGGCTAAGTTTCCGATCGAGAGAGTTTATCGGCAGATCAGCCGATTTACTATGGTAAAGAAATCGGCCACGAGACAGCACGATCCCCGTAGCCTTGTAGATAGAAAAATATTAAAGTAATCGGTACAAGGCACGTAATAACAGCACTAGGAAAAGATCTAATCGGCAACAGATGGATCTGGCAACAGGAAGTAATGAAAGCCGATACTACCGATTCCTAGCGGGATAACTGGTGATAAAAACTAGGAAGGCAGGTAAAAACCTATGAATCTAGTCAATATCGATAACTGGTGAATAAATCTAGACGAAACAACAGCGATACGCCGGAAGTCAAAGCCTAGATATTACTCGATAAACGGAACTTACAGAATCGGCCGGAGATCAAGACGATGCAGCCCTGCCAACCCGTACGAACTCGTGAGAAAGAAAATTGATGGCGAAGTCGCCTGCTCAAAAGTAGATGCGCAGAAGAAAGTAACTTGTTGTATTGATTGATTGTTGTGTTTACAGATTTACAAAGGTAGCTATTTATAGCCCCGTACAAATAATCTTCTTAACCGACTAGGACTCTATCTCTAATTCAAACAGAAAACAAATATCTACAAGCACAATCCGTACTAAACTAATTACCCCACACTCCGTGGGCTGAACTCCACCTTATCCCTCCATCTTTCCAAGCCCATACAGGCCCACCTTAATCCACCTTCCCGATCGGCCGATTTCTTAAAGGATTGCCGATTGGGAACCTGGCGCATTCACCCTGAAGCGAAGTAAAAGCCACTTGACCGATTCCGCATTGTAGCACCTTTTGGCCGATCCCCACTCGTATTCCTTCGATTTCTTTCTTCTTTGGCGCCGATTCTACTGATGACGAAATCCGGCGTCAACAAGGTCAATGGCATCCCTCCACCATAATATATTGCTGCAAATCAAGCAGGCTAGCCTGCGAACCCACTTATAGTCTATGCTACAGTTGCCAACATGATTCAGCCCTATATCTGGGTTAGCCTGTTTGCATCCCTAAGCGTCAGTGCTCCACACCGTGGTCCTTGCAAGCTCCAACTGTGCCCTCCTCTGCTCAGAGTAGGTGCAAGCTTGCCACTAACGCATGTGTGCACGGCTCAAGCTCCTAGTAGTCATCTTGAGTTGCAATTATCCCCTAAAAGAAAAATAGTTACATTAAGGCCTCTACTATGTGGAGTGACTCTAGGAAAAAAAGTTGAGGCCCATGTCAGAAAAGTTGGCATCTGTTTTGTTCTGTCACAGTGCTGCTCCTGGTTTCAACTTGGCCACTTGGGGGAGTGATTGATGCCCAAACCTCCTCTCTCCATTTCAAGCAATACTCCAAGCACACGTTGTGTGAAGGGCCTAACGAACCCACAAGCCTAACCCTGTTGCAAAATCCTCCCTTAAGGTTGCTTCTTGATGCAACAACCACACATGTCACTTCTATATGAGCTTGAGTGTTCATTTGACAGGGTAGGAAGGACAATGGAAATCTTAAATGGTATTAGGGCTCATAAAGCTTCTCATTTGCTCTAGTTTACTCTAAAAGGATTTCATTGGCGCAGTTGACACGATATACTTCTCTAACCCGGCCCTCTTATACAAAAGCTGGCAGCTTATATAGATCATTGCAAGAGCTTAAACACAACAAATGAGTTTGACACTGTGTCAAGAATTGAAGGGGGGGGGGATTTTGCAGCGTAATGAGTAAAAAAATGCATGTATTAAAAAGTTAAACAAGGTCTTGAAAAGAAATCTACAATGCTATTTTTATAAATTTATTAATTCTTGTAAACTCGAGTCTACTTATTCATGTCAATGTCAATTCGACATTTCAACTTAACTCCAAACATTATCTAATCATAATTTAAAACAATTTAATGGTCAGATGTCATGCAAAGAGTAAAAGATGTCGAATTAAACTGAAGAAACATATATAATTACTCATGGATTTAATTTCAGATATTAACAAATTTTGATGTTAGGATCGGGATTCTATATAAGTGATCTTACCAATTCTTTTTGATGGTACAGGACTATACACCAGGTATCATAAATCATAATACCATAAAATTATGATCCATGATGGGTCCGGATTATTTCATGATCCATGATGGGTCCGGATCATTTCAGCTTCATGGGTCCTAGGATTATGAAATTCTATGGTCCGTAGGTGCACTAAATTCTCCCGATAGTCCTTAAACTTGCACACTAATCTCACCCACCCCACTATTAGCAAATTAATGTGTTGAACCAGCATCAAACCATTGCCTAACACGTGGCACAACAAAGACGAGGGGGCTGGGGAAAGTAATTTGCAACAAGTGCAAGGGTCGGCGAGGTTACCACACAAGTTTTGGCCTTTTATTTTGAGACTAGTAATGCAATTTTCTCAAAATAAAATAAATAAATTTGGGATATATATTTCTATGGTACGATATCAACTTTTACTTTTCTCGAGAAAGGGTCAAGTATTCATGTTCTGAACAAAATAGGAGGTAGCATCTTCTGATTTCAATTTGTAGAAGGGGAAACACTTTCTAACTTAATGTTTTCTATTGTCCTTCCAGGGGAGATTCCACCATCTATTTTCAGTCTTCCTATATTAAATCGCCTTGATCTCTCTTTCAACCAGCTTTCTGGCCCTATACAAGGCTTTGACAAGGCAGGTCCACAGTTGGAGACCGTGAGGTTCAAGAACAATGAATTGTCAGGTTTTATTCCCAAAGCCATCTTTCAACTAACAAGTTTAGTATATATAGATGTTAGCTCAAACAACTTGATAGGTTCCGTGGACCTTGCACATTTTCGGAGATTAACTTACTTCGCTGTTTTGAATCTTTCCTACAATAAGTTGCATGTCATGGCCTCAGAAGATAATAATCCAGTGGAAACCAGCTATTTGGCTGGACTACGAGAATTAAGGCTCGCATCTTGCAAGATAACTCAGTTTCCAAGATTTTTGAGGCATGTTGACCATATATCGTATTTGGATCTTTCATGTAATAAAATCAGTGGGGATATACCAAATTGGATCTGGGAGACGACATGGAATGATATGGAATCTCATTTGAATTTTTCACATAACATGTTCACGGGCATGCAACTTAATTCGGATGTTGTCCCTTTCAATACATCAATGGAAGTGCTTGATCTTAGTTTCAATAGACTTTCAGGGATGATCCCTATGCCAAAATTATCAGGAGAAATCTTGGATTATTCCAACAACATGTTCTCTTCCCTTCTGCCAAATTGGACCACCTATCTTCGGGACACCATGTATCTCAGCATGTCCAAAAATAATATACCTGGATGTCCTTGATCTATCATATAACTACTTTAATGGCCCGATTCCACCTTGTTTTATAGAAAATATCCCCAGCGGTGTTTTAAATTTGAGGGAGAATCGCTTGAAAGGGATGCTGCCTTCCAATATAACAACAAGATGTGCTTTACAGATGATAGATTTACATGGCAATAAGATCGAAGGGAGGCTTCCTAGGGGCCTTTCTAACTGTACAGACTTGGAGGTTATAGACTTTGGAAGCAACAAAATAGCTGATGCTTTTCCTTCTTGGTTGAGGGGGCTTCCCAAGCTTTCTGTACTCGTCCTGAGATCAAACCAAATGTATGGCACCATAGGTGATATTGTTGGGGACACAAAACGTGAGGAATGTTTCCCTAGCTTGCAAATTATCGATCTTGCCTCAAACAATTTCTCTGGTACTTTGAGGCCACAATGGTTCAAGCAGTTAAAGTCAATGATGGCAGAGTTTAATAGTTCTGGGAAAACTCTCGAAATTCTAAACACTATAAATGTCAATGACAGAGAACATTCATATCAATATTCTGTTGAGATCATGTACAAGGGGGCAGATATGCCATTTGGAAGGATGCTGACTACCGTAACAGCAATTGACTTCTCAAAAAATAGTTTGGAGGGTACTATTCCTGAAACATTTGGAAGCCTTGTATCACTACGCGTACTGAGTCTGTCACACAATGCCTTCACTGGAAAAATTCCAGCCCAACTTGGAAGCATGACTGATTTGGAGTCACTAGACCTGTCCTGCAACCAACTCTCAGGGGACATTCCACAAGAGCTAACTGATCTCACCTTTCTTGGCTCCCTAAACTTGTCATACAATCACTTGGTGGGGAAGATACCGCAGTCACGTCAGTTCTCTACATTTGACAGCAGCTCATTTGAAGGGAATGCTGGATTGTGTGGGCTGCAATTGCCAAAATTTCCTTGTGGTAGTTCACCTCACTCTCCAGGTGTGGCACATGGGGACAAGTCTTCTCGTCATATTGATGTGGTTTTGTTTCTCTTCGTTGGGCTTGGCTTCGGCGTTGGCTTTGCAGCTGCTATTGTGGTCAAATGGGACCGGTTTGGCAGACGTTTCTATTGCAACTGCAAGAGTCTCGCGTACTTGATCACCACTAGAAGGTGATATTTTTTTTCTCTGCAAATACAGCATTATACTTTCCTGGAAGCTAAGGGAGCTATGATGAGGCACTAAGGTTTATTGCACTGTACCTAGCTTCCAGTTGTATTTCTAAGCCTATTTCCATAGTCATTACTTCGGTATTGTACTTATATGTTAATCTTCCTTTCGGTACATCAAGAGCGCAGTGCTAAAGTATCTGGCCTTGCACGAAATCTGAAACTTAATTATGAAATGCGAGCTAACTTGTGTAGCTGGCCTTACACAAGTCTTTTTTTATACTGACACAAGTATTGTGCTCTGTTGTTCAATGTAAGCTGGCTGCTTAATGCTACTGTTACTACTAGTATGGTATAGTATGAACACTACTGAAGTCTCAAATAGGTTGTTACTTGTATATCTTCTTACGTTAATGTTTCCATCCATGGAAAATATTGTTAGAAAAAACCAATGGGTATAAGATTATGCCTATTTTATTGATAAAGAAGAAGAGTTAGGCTAATAGCTAAAGAGTAACAAAAAAAAATTACTGCGCTAAAAGTTCCATTAGGTTTTTTGCCCCTGCCCCCACCCAAGCAGCCGCTTCCTTTTTAATTTTTGCCATCAAGGAAATCGAGGAGGATTCACACAGTCCGAAAAATCTAGAGTTTCGTTCTAACCAAATTTCCCAGATGTTGAGGAGTGCTAAGCTCGTATCGCTTTTCTCAGGGTACGAGGTGAAGTGGTTATGTTTGTAATATTCCAAAATTTTGTAATATTTATTTGAGTGAAATTTTTAAAAATTTAAAACTTTTGGTTGAACTGTGTGCTTGTTTGAAAATGGTAGTCAAATTCTCTTCTCATCCCAAAATTCCATTTCAAAACTTGCATGGAATGACTTGGATCTTTTGGATTTTATTTGGATCTCATATTTGAGTGTGTGTTTGAATTTTGAATCTGATTTTGATCTCATATTTGATCTTATATTTGGATTTTATGTTTGTAATATTCCAAAATTTTTGAATCTGATTCAAAATTCAAACTAAATCTAAATCTAAATCTAAATCTAAATAAAAACAAAACCTATCTAACCCTCTAACCAACAAGGGCGGCCGCAGCCCAGTGGCTTGGCCCGCTCACGCCTCACCCTCATCGCCTCCGCCCCGGCCCAGCCAGACAGCCGGCCTGGCCTGCTCCGCCGCCTCGCCTGCGCAGCCCAGCGACCAGCCTAGCAGGCCTCCTAGCTAGCCCAATGTAGCTTTGCCCCTGCTTTCTTGTCCACTGTGCTGTTGCAAACCGAAGAAGCCATTGACGACCTCTGTCTTGTGATGGAGGTTTGGAGATGGACAGTCAGCAGGTGCCAGGTGTACTGGTGGGTAAGCCTGGCACCGATGGGTGTTGCCGGAAAGCATGGATCCCTGTTACAGTGCAGCGGTCAGGCTCGCGATCGCTTGCTTGCTGTCCGCGGGCGACCGTTTCAAAGCTGCTGGGAAAAAAATGCTTTTGCGTCGCCGTCTTCTTCGCAGTCAAAGGCACGAGGCCCATCAGTTTGCAGCCAACAAAACCACCACCGAGTAGGCCCGGAACTTGTCTCATTTGCTGGACTAGTGCTGGACTTTTTTATTTTTATATTTGTTTATTTTTTGCAAAAATAGTCTGATGAAAAAATTGCAAAACTAGGCTATTGTCACCGGCTGCCGGCGGTAAGGCTAGGTCGCCGGCTGCCGGCGGTAAGGCTAGGTCGCCAGCTGGGCGGAAAGTGTGCTGCCCAATTTCACATCTAAAAATTGAATTTTAGATCTGAAACTTGTGTCGATTATTTGAGCACCAATATGACATCAAATGAAAAATATTTTAACTACAAAGTTGTAGATCTCATCGAGATCTACAAGTTTTATATAAATTTTATCTCCATCCGAGCTGATATGAATTAGTTATGATTTTTTGAAAATGTGGTATGGAGGGGTGTACCGCCGCCGGCTGGGCCGGCGGTAAGGCCCTTCCGCCGGCCCAGGGGGCGGTTGGGCCGGCGGAAGCGCCTTACCGTCGGTCCAGCCAGTGACAATAGCCTAATTTTACAATTTTTTCATCCGACTATATATTTTTACAAAATACCAAAATAAAAAATAAAAAAATTCACTACTACTGGACTCAGTCGCCACCCCGGCCCAACCGGCTCAAGATACAACACAAGCCGCACCCAGATGCCAGGTCCATTCCTTCACAGCTCACGCCTTTTGACCTTTCCTCTCCTAAACCTACCAGTCTTGCACTCGTCGGCCGCCGGCGGCGGGCAGGAAGAGATGGTGGTCCGCGCCCGCAGCCGCAACGAGCCCATGCGATCCTAGCTTATCCCGATGAATAATGGATCTCTTAGTT